>NC_140771.1:81737034-82337034 GCF_044657685.1 Stegodyphus dumicola | reverse complement strand
TTGACATACTAGACCTGCCAAGACTCCCTACACGAAAACTGTTTCCTACTGTAGTAAGCAAAAGCTTATATTTTACTTTTAAACGTGTTAACTGGAGAGCCTAACATTAAACACATATATATCAATATTACATTCTTCCTAACTCCCATACACAGAAATAAAAATTTATTTTCTATGTCCTTTTAATCTTTACGATATTTCAACACAAAGATCAAACATTTATACATGAACATAAACATTTAAATATTTACACATCACTTTTGAATTCATTTTACATCAACAGTCATAGTTGCTTAATTACACTTTATCAAAATTTACACGAAATCTTAACTTTACGTTAACATATTATAGCATTCCAATAGTCTTCCGACTAAACTTATTCAGAATTTACTTCTCGCAACTTGCGAGTTCTCAACAAAAAGTATTTAACGCTAGTAGCTTCTCGCTAAATTACTAACATAAAAATCTATGCTTACGAACATTTACAAAATATCGCTATCTGCGATTTAAGTTTTCTAAACAGATTTAGCAACTTATAACAATATGATATAATTTGAACTTCAAAGAAAAATTAGCAAAGAAATTTTCACTTATCTTTTTCTGTACTCCTGCATCCTGTCTTTACAGAATTGATCAAATGTAGAAAACCTGATAACCTCCACTCTTCTTCTCGATGTTCGATGTTCCGCTCCATTCAGTTCCAGTGCTTTCCTTTTCTGTCCTTTATATAGGGGACTCTTCCGGGCAGGTTGTGGATTCTGGAATGCCAATTTTTTTTTTGACTCCGGTGGGGTTCTCCGTCCTTCAGGGTCTTTGAAACTTCTCTTGGCCCTTCTAACTTGTTGCTCCGGCACGGTTGTGTCTACAGGCCTTTTCTGGCTTTTCGGTCTCCACGCTGGTCCTCCTTGGGTCTGCCTTGTAGTTGTTGATGCTGGAAACTGTGGTTTACGTCTACTTTTAATTCGTCGTTGAATTTTCTCCTTTCCTGGAACCTTGTCAGCAGACCTCCCTCGTGTGGTCGATGGCACTTGAGTTTTTGCAGCATCCTGGGTTCTGGCTCGTTGATCTGTCGGTGCTAATTTCCTCCTTTTTTGTGCGCTTGTAGCCTTAGTGGTATGGGTTTCCCTGGTCGAATTTCGTTGGCTCTGCTTTCTTTTTTGCGTTGGGGGACTCGAGCTGTACTCCTGAGCTGGCGGGCTTCTCTCCTTACTTCCAGAATCCTGTAATAAATCCTGCAATATTTTAAAGTCAGTGCGGCTGTAATAAGGTTTTAACTGATCGATATTTGCCACCAGTTGTTGGCCATTTTCGGCCTTTAAATAAAACGTGGCTTCTCTTATTCTTTCCACCACGTACGGCCCTTCAAACCTGGGCTCAAACTTCGCCACTCTGTTTTCTGGTGCTGACGATAACGAATATTTCAACTTCAGCACTTTTTGTCCCACTGTATATTCCAATTCCCTTCGATTTCTATCATAATAAATCTTTTGTTTTTGTCTTGCTATATCAGAACTTTTAATAGCTTCGTCAATAAATTTTTGAACGTCTTTTAACTTAAATTCTTCTTGTCGCTGTTGTACAAAGAATAGCTTATCCAACGGCGTTATGATTTTTCTTCCTAAAAATAACTCCTCGGGGGTTTCTGCGTAGTATCGTGCTTTGCGGTTCTCAAGGCAAAACTTAACTCATTGACACAGCTCACCCAGCGGTCATGAAAGTTTTTTACATATCCCCTGATAATTTTTACAATATTCTTATTTACGCGTTCCGCTATATTCGACTGCGGCCTATATGGTACCATTTTTAGATGGCGTATGCCAAGTCCTGTGCACAAATTTTTAAATATACTACTAACAAACTGTTTTCCGTTATCTGATATTACTTTTAGTGGGGCCTCGTATTTTAATATATATTTATTTAAGAAAGAATCTGCTACTATTTTAGCTGAAGCTCGTTTAAGAGGGACTATTTCTACCCATTTTGAAAAATGGTCAACGATTGTTAAAAGATATCTGTTTTTATTTATTTTTGTCCTAGGGTAGGGTCCTAGCAAATCTATTCCAACTATTTCGTTTGGAAAAGTGGTCTTTATGTTTTTTAAATACCCGGCCAGGCTGTAATTAACATCGTTTATTAATTGGCACATATGGCACGACTTAACATACGCCGTAACAACTTTCTGTAACTGTGGAAAATAAACCGCTTCGCGTACCCTCTTTAGTGTTTTTCGTATTCCGAAATGTGCTGCAGAAGGTAGATCGTGTAACTCCTCTAAGATACTTAAACGTAGACTCGCTGGGATTGCTGGTCGGTATTCCGGATTTTCATTAGTTACTTTTGTGTAAAATAACAATTTGTCGATTATTTCATAATGCTGTGCCCTACTGCGGATAGCTGTTAAATCTATATGTTCAAATTTTTCAGGGTCTTCCAAGTATGCGTAGATGTCTTTAAACTCTGGGTCCTTTTTTAATTCTTCGATTATTGTTTCACGGGACTCAATAACTCTTGAGGTGAGCATGGCACACTTGATAGTGTTTCCCTCTTCATCAATTTTTATTCGCGAAAGGGCATCGGCTACCAAGTTTTCCTTTCCCGGAGTATGTTTTATAATTAAGTTGAACTCTTGTAATTTTAAAGTCCAATGTATCAAGCGAGGCGATAAATTTTTTCCTGAATACAAGCGACCCACTGCCGCATGATCTGAGTAGACCGTTATCGATGAACTTCCGAAGTAGACCCGAAACTTCTGGACTGCTAATAATACAGCCAGCGTTTCTCGCTCAGTAGCGGAATAGTTCCTTTGCGTAGCATTCATGGTTTTCGAAAAGAAAGCTATAGGTTGCTCATTTTGGGAGAGCACCGCTCCAACTGCATAATCGGATGCATCCGCTGAAATTTCTAGACCTTGCTCGCCTTCTGGGAATTTAAGGACCGGGGCATTGATTAGGGCATTCTTTAGTTGTTCAAACGCGGTGTTCGCTTCGGCTGTCCAAGAAAATCTACTTTTCTTTCTTTTTAGCACTAGAAGAGGCTCAACTATTTTCGCGAAGTCTTTTATAAACATTCTATAATAGGAACATAAGCCCAAAAATGAAGACAATTTCTTAACCGTATTTGGGGGAGGATAACTTTTAATTGACTTAATTTTTGAATCATCAGTCTCTATTCCCTTAGAGATTTTGTACCCGAGCTATCGTAATTCCTTCGCCGCAAACTTGCATTTTCTTGCACTTATTTTGAAACCGGCCTCGTTAAGTAAAGAAAAAACTTCTTCCAAATGTTTCAAATGTTCCTCTAATGTTTCGCTGGTAACTATGATATCGTCAAGATAAATTACTGTGCTTTTACCTAAAACTGGCTTTAAGACTATGTCCATAGCTTTTTGGAACGTAGCTGGCGCTCCGCTCAAACCAAAGGGCATTCTTAAAAAGGCATAGACGCCTGACTTTGTTATAAACGCGGTCTTCTGGACATCTTCCGGCTTCACGGCTATTTGAAAGTAACCCGACGGGAGGTCTAGGGTTGTCATGAATTTAGTCGAGCGAATGTTTCTGATGATTTCATCAATTATTGGTAGGGGATATGTGGGATATTTTGTTATACTGTTTAACTTACGATAATCATCAACTGCAAACCTATACGCGTCCGGGTGTTCAGGCGGTAGCCCGCTCTTTTTTCTACAAAGGACCACCGGACTTGCGTAAGGGCTCGTGCTTGGTACAATTATTTTATTCTTTAACATAGTTTTTATATGGGTGTCCAAAATTTCTTCTTTTACTTTATCGTATCGGTAAGGTTTTGACCGGACTGGAGGGGCATTCCCTGTGTATATGGAATGACTAACTACCTGACAAAACCCAGGTTTTTCGTTAAACAAAGAATTAAATTTTCTTACCAATTCTTCAATCTTCTTTTCCTCTTCTAACTTCAAATCTTCTAGATTCAATTCCGGCATGGAAACTTCACCTTCTTGTACCGGGTCCATGTGCACCTGAAACGTAGAATTCTGAAAATTAAGATTTGCGCCGGATGCGCGTAAAAAATCGATCCCCAATATTATTGATGTGAGTAAATTTTTCACGACTAAAAAATTAATTTTTAGGACCTCGTTTTTAATCTGAACATGCAGTGCGGTTTTCCCCAAACATGCGCACTGTTTGCCTTGGGCGGCAATTACTTTCGGTCCCGTGGCCTTAAACAGTCTGCAACGACGAAAATGTTTTTTGAAAAAAATTTCCGATAGGAATGAACATTGTGCCCCTGTGTCCAGAAGTGCAGTGGTTGGTACATTATTTACCAAAATCTGTATCTCCGGCATAGCAAGATTTTGTACTACCACTGTATTTACACAAATTTCTGAGAGGTCTTCTGTCCTACTCGGTGACCGTTGCCCCTTCTCGATCACCGGTTTGCGTTTAAAGTCTGATTTTCTGCCGCCTCTTTTCGCTGAATTTTATATCCACCGCCCTTAGATTTATCTGCGCTCTTGCTATTAAACTTTTCACTTTTTCCCGTCTGCCGATATGCCTTGTACTGAACTTGTGGTTTCTTTTGGGGAGTAGTTCTTGAGTACTGGCCAAACGGACTTGCACGCGCTTTCCCTGCGTTTCTTCTACTTTGAAATTTCATTGCAAGCTGGAACAGAATTTCCAACGTTTGCGGATTACGCACTTCGAGAAAATCTTGCGCTGACGGTAGAAGACGCGGTAGAATTAGTTCGATAATTTCTTTATCGGGCTTTTTCCCGTATAATAGATTAAAAATATGTACCTTTCTTAAAATGAACTCTGTCAAATCCTCAAAACCGCCTTGGTATTTACTATACAATTCTGATTCAAGCTTCGCACGATCTTTAACCACTGAAAATGCTTTTATTAATGCAGATTTGAAATTTTCCCAGTTATATAATTCAGATCCTGAGTCCCCCAACAAGAACTTTCCTATACTCTTCTGCCAGCTAAGGGCTTGACCTTTTAAGGCTGTCGTAGCGATGATCACTTTTTGTAGCTGATTCACAGGGTGTAAAGTAAAATGTAGGTCTAGTTGCTCCAAAAATGTCAGGACTGAGCCCTTGCCATCGAAAGTGGCTGTGGGTTTCATGGCTGCATGCAGCGTTTCCACGAGGAATCCAAACCCTTCTACTGGATTCGTGAATGTTGTAGGGACCTGAAAGGTCGGAGGGGGTCAACGTAAACTTCCCGGACTCTAACGACATGGTCCGTTTAGAATTCTTTTCGGGCGCCAATTGTAAGGTCCCTCACTTGAAATTCTAAGTTAATGTTGGAAGTGAGGAACCTAGGAACTGATAAGCAAAGAATCGCTAGAGTTCGAAGACAGGAAACAACAAGAGAGAAGGGTAAATAACCCTTTATTATTTCTATAAGATTTCACAAAACTCCGCCTGGGAGTGAACAAATAAAGTCCGCACTTTGGACTTGAACTTAAAAGACTAAGAATTAAACTAAAACTAAGATTAACTAAGCCAAAGCTGTCAAGGTACAATGAGAGTTGGCCCCTTAACCTATTCTACTACGAAGCTTAGCAAGGGTCTGAGTACGGCCGAGCGTATAACAGCTTTGAGAGAGAGAGCGGCCAAAAAAGCAGACGCGCGTAGTTCAGAAACTTTGTTTCTCTCTCTGTCTCGGTAAGTAACTTCGTGGTTTAAATACCGCTTCTTTTCATTAAATATTCAGCAAATTCCAAAACTACGTTCTGGCCGGAAGTAGTAAGTTGAAGTTAAGAATTTGACAGGAAAGGAACTTTAGCTCAAAATCTAACTGTTAATACAATTAAAATAATCCTTATGAGACAATTAAACTTCATAGATTATTAGTAACGTATTGTTACAAATTTTACGTACACATTAATAAGTTTAGTGACATTGTATGTAAATTGTAGATCTCTTACATGAAAGGCGTTACAACGCGAAACATTGTCGGCAAATTAAATCCATTTAACATTAAGTAAATGGATAGCTTGCAAAATTGGCCAGATAGCACTAAGCTGGCGATGCGATGGTTTCAGTGACTAATATTGTCGCCAAATTTGACGAAAAGTTTCCAAAAGTCCTAATGCTTGGCCACTATTTGACCACATTTTCCTCTTATCCCTGTGTAATTAATTACAACTGGTTCTATTCCTGTGTAACTGTCACTGTGGACTGCATTTCGAGAAATAAAATCTATTGGAAATATCTCTGGGGAATGGAAGAAAACTATACATGACATCAAAAAAGAGAGCATCAGTTTTCAGTTTTATCTCGGAAGTTCATAGTATTAAGAGATCATCTTGCGAGGTTTCGCTTTTTGATGCTTCTTGAATTGCCTTGTGTTGAACGTTCTTAGTAGTTTGAAGTGGTAACTACTTATTGTGCTCTTTCATACTGAGAAGAGAGTATAAGTGATGCTGTATAAATGTTTTTGTGTGGAAAGTTCCACAACTATGAAGTGTTTTCGGAAAAGAAATTTCATCAAGCTTTCATCGGTTCTGTGCGCATTGAAATCATTACGAATCCGTATGCACGTAACAGAAGACTGAAACTTTCGAATGAAAACTTATGAATTATTTGTAAAAAAATTATTTAGGTAAAGCAGATATAATGAAATTATAAATTAAAGCATTATTAAATCGCAAAAGAATATCATTAAATGACATTTTACGGGAAAAATTCAATCTCTCATTATTCTATTTGTTAACTGTTAAGTAGTTAGGGAGTAAAGTAGGTAAAAGGTTTCCTACTCGTTGACCATAACACTTAAAATTTTCTAACAACAGTAATATACTAGTATCAATAAAATCTGAACATTGCGTTGTGTTTTCGGATTAACCCTGAAATCAATTTGAGAAGTAGACTGGTGATAATCATGAGCACACACACAAAAAAATAACATTGACTGATCTAGATAAGTGAGCCAATTTATTAAATTCTTCAACAATTACTTTATCCATTAATTTGAAAGCAAATTATATTCAATCAGGACTGTCATATTTTGATGATTACACTATGTATAATTAACTTCGTAAACAAATTATATTCAAGGCTGAACTGATATTGATTTCTACAAATGCATACTCCTACAGAGTAATATTACCTTTATCTTTAGCTTTTATAATATCAACTATTATTTCTATTACAATCAGGTAAACATATCAGATAAAACTTTGGATAACTTAAAATACCCTCCCCGGGGAGAAAAAAAAATATAATTAACAAGTTACACTTCCCCCCCCCAAAAAAAAATAGAAACACTTCACACAGAATAATCAATACCAGTGTACTGCAGGTTATTGCACTTAGTAACATTTAATCAAAAGCAATGGAATTCAAGTTATTGTACATAATAATTTTCTATTTTCAAAAAGAATAATTTAACCGGGTAAACTATTAATTGAATTCAGGCTATTACATCCTACAAGCAAAGTTAATCCCTAAGAGGAGCAAAGAAGCTCAAATAATAACACCTTTACAAATCAATCTTCACCATGAAAGTAATTCACAGGTTTAATTAAATAAATTTAATGAAGAATATATTTCCTTAACCAATCTAACTATTTCAATTAAATAATTCACTATTTCAATTAAATAATTTAATCCTTAGCCAATCTAATAATTTACTTTATTGACAAACAAAAATGATTTCATTAGAATTAGGTTAATTTACTCAACTACAAAATTTTAATTCAACAAATAACGAAATCAGTTATTTCAATCATTATTAACTATAGAATTTTTTAATATTTAACTAACCAATAAAAGAAAGCAAAAAACTTATGTGAATAAACACGGCAGGCAGGTGATAAGGAGCAGGAGAAATCCTTCATATGGAAAAGAATGACCATTGAAGCCAAGGAGGACTGCTTGCGAGCATGTGGAAAAAGAAAAGAGTTCGTAAGTAGATGAATTTTCAATGGAAGCCGAGAAATTTCTAGTATATTTAGGATGAACCATGGAGTTTCCAAGTCTTTAAGCTAGTTGAATTACAATCCAGGATTGAAGTTACGAGTCGTTCAGCAAAGAGAAGAATTTCAGAATTTACATCAGGAAATTGTTGGTGGAAACGACGAATCCATTCCCAAGGGTCGTAGACGCAACGGGGTGTAGACACAAGCCAAATGAAGCATTCTATGGTAGCGTAGACACCAGCCAAATGAAGCATTCTATTGTAGCGTAGACACCATCCAAATGAAGCATTCTATTGTAGCGTAGACACCATCCAAATGAAGCATTCTATTGTAGCGTAGACACCATCCAAATGAAGCATTCTATTGTAGCGACCTTGAAGCTAGCACTGAAGGAATTACTTGCATAATGAAAAATAATTCTAAAGGTGTATCGAGACAGTTGAAGACCCCGTTTTGGGGGGGGGAGATGCTGAAATTTACTTCTTAACAGCGCAATTATCAGGCATCGCTTTTCGTAGCATTTTTCTGTATTATTTTTCTTGAGAACTTAAACGTTAAATATTCAAATAAAAAAAACTGATGAAAAAAATGATTAGGTTGAGGACATGATGCCTAAAACAAGGGCCCTCGCTCAAAGCGCAGGGGCAAGAAGCCCGTAGATCCAACGGTAAAAATCTTCATCTCTTCGGAAAAATCAGCTGCCGGCGTGTACAGCATCAGATGGTAAGTCAAAAGTCCAAAAAAAGTCACCTCGTCCCTCAAAACAGCCCGTTAAAAGGGAACGCGCGGGAATACCAACTTGGCAGTTGAAACTTCAGCATTCCTTCATGCTAACAATCTCGCCAAAACCACCACTTTAAAACCCCAATGGAAATTCTAAGTCGCCAAGCTATCTCCAATCAGCCACGCCTCGCGAAGGGGAGAAACTTGGAATTTCAATAACCCTGTACGCAGTCTCAACGAAGGAGCGCTGAAAACTCGAAAAACGACCATTTTACCGGAAAGAGGGAAATTTCTTCCCCCAGAATAGAAATCACAATGACAACGGAAAAAAATGTATTAATTAAAGCTCATAACTAAAATGCAATTGAAATTAGGAAAACAAAAGTTATATCAAATTAAAGAGCTAATTTTTCTGCAACTATTGATATTAAATACTAAAGGATTGACTATCATGAAAAATTGAGTTTATTACATGAAAATTCACCTATATCCATTGTCTGAGTGTACAAGTTTGAAGACGCTGTTCGCGTAAAACCAAATAACCGAAATAGTAGATTGCACTAGAATTAATAAGCCAAATAAATGAATAAATCCAAACTTGTTGTGTAGCTAAAATTTTGAATATTTACAAATTAAAATTTTGATTTTTAGATTAACTTAATTATATTAAATTTGCTACACAACATAACCGACACCTCAATGCAAACTAAAGATAATGTTAAATATCGCAAAATGTGAAATAAAATATCTCTGTAAATATTTGTCTTTGGGGATATATATTGTTGCGTGCGTATGCGTTCGTAGCAGATTGAATGAACACAGAACCGATGATGATAGAATTTTTTCCAAAATAAGCATTTTACATTTCTGGAATTTCCCACAAAAAATATTAGTACTGCTCTTCTCATTACAAATAGAGCATAATCAGTAGTCATACTTCAAACTTCTAAGAACGTTAAACACAGAGTAATGCAAAGCGCATCTAAAGAGCGAATCACGCAGCTTTCTCCGGTTTTTATATAGTTATCCCCCGGCAGCTGAGAAATCTCTAGTACTTTCAATTTCTCGATATTACTGCAAAGCATATGCGGTTAAAGTTACAAATAAGGGCAGGATACGGTTGCAGTTAGATATAGCGATTAATTTCAGTTTCAGTATCAATTACAATTATATAGGGTTAAAATATCGCTTTAGCATTGTTCTAATATAGGTATATTTTGATACAAGATCGGACTTTTTCTGAAATAACATACCAGTTTTTTCCATATTTCGATTCTACGACTCAAATTATGCCTAAATATTAAATATTGTAAAATTTGGTGCGAAATTTACAAAGAAATATAAAAATTTATATTGGAGCATTTTTTTTTTTTTTTCAGTTTGCGCCAAGATTAATTCACTTGGCGAACTTCTTAATTTACAACAACCTATTTTCCTTTCCTTTTTACTTCCTTGTACGAAGTAAAAAGGAAGTATTGTAATTGCGAAAAGTTTCAGGCAGCATAATTCAGAGAAAATATCCATTTTGACCGCTATCGAATGCAGTTTAACTATGTTTTTGAGTGACATCTGTACGTAAGGACAGAATAAAAGACTCTTTTCCTCCAAAAAAATTATAAAACTGCTTTAAAATGAAAACTGAAGAGAATTTTTCGTGGCGTCTGTACGTACGTACGTATCTCGCATAACTCAAAAACGAGTAGCCTCAGAACGTTGAAATTTTGTATATAGGACTGCTATAACATGTAGATGTGCACCTCGTATTTTGGTTGCAATCGGCCGCACCAAACGTATATAAATATATTTATATATATATCCACGTTACTAATTCAGAAGTCAAACAACAAAAATCAGCGTTATATTCACAAAATTTTCACAGTGAAGTTTCTGTGAAAATTTTGTAAATATAACGCTGATTTTTGTTGTTTGACTTCTGAATTAGTATTTATTCGGCGTGTTATTGTGTCTTAATTATATCCACGTTGTCACCCAGCTCAGTGAGCTCAGTTTCTTTACTCTCATATGTTTGTAAATTGAGCATTTTTTGCTTTAAAAACGATTGAATTATGTTGTTATCTTCCGGTTAAGTTTTTTATGCCTTTAGTAAATCTGCAAGCAATTGTTGTACAATTATCAACAATTTAAAAGCTGTTTAAGTGCGGTTAAGCCTAATTTTTAAATACCATGGCGGACATATTTGTTTACATTTGAAACAGTAGAATAGTAGATTTGTTGCCAATCTAGAAGGACTAAGCTTCGCAACAGCAAAGATAATGCCTTCATTTATTATTGCGAATTAATCATGCTTAATTCTTTATGGAATTTTTTCGAGGAAATAAATGTTTAAGATTTACTTCGAATTTTTAATATAGATATTTTGAGTTTTTATGTATTTTTGCCTTGTCGCGAAGTGAGAACTGAATTAATTGAATGAGAAATACTAAATCGTCTGTGAAAAACTGCTTCTTTTTTGTTTTGTTTGCTTAATTTCTTTTATACATCGTTCTAGATTTATTATAGTATAGAACACGTGGCAATGATTAGATAATTCTTCAAATGATATAAATTTTGTACATTCTGAGTTATTTCTCAGACAGCTCCAGTAAACTAAAATGTTTTTGATCCCTACTAATAGATGGAGTCACACGAGCACTTCATTTGTTTGAAGTTTAGTTATTCTACGGACGGCGGCACAGGAGCCTCCGTCGCTAGTAATCTCTGAGCTCTAGCACAACATGTGTACAAGTACTTCCATATTATTGGATACAACTTACTCGATTCTTCAAGCATTTAAAAGTCAAGTATTATATATTGGTAAAGGCCGTTAATGGTCGATTGCCTCTTACTAAGTGATAAGACATAGACATAGACATAGTTATTGCTCATACGCCTTACGATATTTCGCCGAAGCTGCTGCTCTGGATTTTGGTAAGCTATTTTTGCTTTTTGATTTCCTCGTTATGCGTTACCTCGGTGAAATATGAGTGAGTGTCACCCATCAGCAAACTTAGATAATGAAATCTCAGCCGCCGAACAAGCCTTCGGTAGGATTAATATACACTTAGAGAGAGCTAATCTCCCACCCAATGTTAATTCTTATACAACCCTAAAAAAGCAAGCTATTGCTGATCACCTTAAATTCAACTCAGTTGAAAACAATGAAACAGTTGAAAGCGATGATCTCAAACGTATAGCGGAACTTGAACACATCATTCAGGATTACGACGCATTCTTAAATCTGGCAGTCATGCATATAAATCAAACAAACAATTCCATTACGGAAAATAATAACGAAAGCGATGCTATGTTAAAGGCAAAAGCATCTAATCAAACACAAAAAACCAATGCAAATAATATCGAGCGTCCGACTATATCTAAGAATAACAAAAATAAAATTACTACTGACAGCGACGGGTTTACCCCTCGTATCACGCATAAACGAATGCATTCAAATTCATCGGAAGCTGAACTACCGGTACAGAAAAATAAGTTCAGTGACCTACAGAACGATGAAAGCATGGAGCAGGAATCGAACTCAGAGTCCGCAGGATTTACTCACGTCAAAAAAAAGCACTGGACATATTCCCCCAATTGTTCTCTTAGATTTTACAGCCAACTGGGATACGTTAGAAGAGGAAATTGAAAATTTAGGAATAAAAAAAGTCAAAGGCAATCTCACAGGAGAAACACTCAATATCAAAGTCTGGGATTAAGATGACTATCGCGCAATCACGGCGTTTCTGGCCAAACGAGATGTGCAATTCCACGCATACAAAATTAATTCCGAAAAACCAATCAAAGTAGTAATTAAGAAGCTGCCTAGAAACTCCAACGTGGAAATAATTCACAAAGAGCTCACTGAACACGGAATTCCTGTAGAAAAGATACGTCAGCTCGAAAGATTCCGAGATGGGAAAATTGTTAAATTACCTATATTCTTAGTCGAGGTCAAAGGAAACGGAAAGGGTAAACAAATCTACCAAATAAAGCAACTTCGTGGATTAGACGCCATAGTCCGTGCTTAGAAATCCAGACCTGGCCCTGTGCAATGCCACAGGTGCCAGAGGTACGGACCCACTCGAGATCTATGTCATTACAAACCTAGGTGTCTTAAATGTGCTGAACCGCACGAAACTTACACCTGTAAAAAAGAAAAACAAGCACGAACTACCAGCGCTCTGCGTTCTGTGCGGCGATTGCCACCCGAGCAATTCGAAGGAATGTAAATACCATCCGGATAACCTACCCAAAAGAGTCTTCAATAAGAGTAATCAAAACGAGAAACAGCAGGAACAGGAACAACTTCAATTAATTAAAGAAGATTTTCCTACCCTCCCTGGAGCTACGGAAAACGAAAATACTAAAAAATCACCCGAGCTGGGCAACCCAAAAGGAAAACAAAAATAAACAAGAGAGCGAAAGTAAAGAAGTTTCATTTTTTGAGTGGATAAAAATCCAACTCCTAAAAGCGAAAGAATTCTTTACAGAATTTAAAAAAGCAAAAACATCATGGGTAAACTCGAGGTCGGAATGGCCGCAATTGAATATTTCACTTCTTTAGACTATTACTTTTAGACCTCATAGCAATATAAACGCGATGATTTCAGCTACCAATAGCTTTTTAAAAATTTTCTATTTCAATACGAAAGGTGTCATAAAACAATATCAAGATATTAAAGATTATCTGGAAAAGTACAACAATAGAATTCTAGTCCCTGTAGCTAATTCCTATAAATATTTAGGTGTTTATGAAGATAAGTCTCTCAATTTCAAATATCATATTTCCTACATCTTAAACAAAGCAAATGCAGCCTACATGGCAATTTATCCTATTATCGGCAAAAAATCAAAACTCAGCCCAAGGACAATTCATCACAGTTCGTCATGGTGGTAACTTGTAAATTTTAATTTTAAAATTTTCTTGAACTTTGAAATTGGACTCTATCCTATTATTTGTGTTGCACCTTATACTTATGTTAATCAAGAAACTAATTTTTATTCTTGATTTTTATAATAATATTTCATTTTTAATTATTTTATGATGAATTTTTACTTTATCGTATGATTCTACGAACTTTTGAACTTTTTACGGCCTATCTAGCTACTGCATACTTCTTATGCCATTCACAGCTTCATTTATGCCATTCAGAGCTTCAAACTGTCTTCGCGCCATTTTCATGATGTCTCACTACTGCTTATCCTGCACTCTTACTAGCTACATTGCACTCACCATCTGCATTTGCCATATAACTCACTGCACCTGCCTGCCTGCTTCAATTTAACGCCACTGCTTATCACTGCACAATTTTTATGATAAACGCCTACTTTATAAGTATTAAGATATGCCTGTTTTTCTTCGCCGACGGGTGTTGGTACTTCCTTAGTACCATTTATTTGGAAATATCTTTGCCTAGTGCACTTTAATGCGATCTACTGGTGAAAACTCTATAGTAGTTAATGGCCTGAAAAAAGTAAGTCATAAGATTTATTGCTAGTGCGATGTTGTAATAGTCGTCGTGTATTGATTTTCTGTTGTATGGGTTAAATTTGTGTAGTTTTATAGTAATATTGAACTTTTGTTGTTGTTGTACAGCATTTTCAACCATGTTTTGCATTTGTCGTTTCTCTGAATTGTGAAGGATCCGTTCGGATTTTCTTCATCTTGTCAAGTTCCGCTCACCTGCTAGATGCCTTTGGCCTTTTTCCTTTCGGTACCCATCTCACTTTTCCTTTGTCTGTTTTCTCATCCGAGATGTTTTCCATTTCCTGAATTCATTATGTCATGTGCCCTTGGGCTTAATTTAAGGAACCGGCAACGTTGCACCTGCAATAGCTCGGTAATACAGAACTGTCTAAGTCTATAATATGACGTTGTTAAGTGAACCTAGAGGCAGAGTATGGCTATGGTAAAAAAATGCAGTGAATTTTAAAGAGTGCATTTATTCTATTGTGGTTTATGCGCTATCGATGAAGTAGATTTAATTCAATCCATTAAGTTTAAATGAAATGCAAGAAAAATGCGTATAATTTAATAATCCGTACAAGGAAGTCATGTGGTGTACATATCAGACTTTTTTTTATTGTATACGAGCGGAAAAAGGTCACGTTCATCACTTTCAAATAATTTTAACAAAGTGCGTACACCACATTTGGCGTTATTATTTCTTTCAACAAATATGCCAGAATTCAAAACGCACCAATATGTAAATTCACGTATATCCTAAGGAAGTTTGTATTAAAAAACTCTATTTTTTTGTAAGTAAGCTTAGGAATACATTTACTTCAAGATGATGTTAAAAATTTTATAGGCAATAATACAAGCATTTTTTCGAAAAATTTATAAAATTATTTAAAAATACAAATTTTAAAAATAAATCATAAAAAATGTGCGAATTATATTTGGATTAAGCCCAAATTTTAAATTCTGGAAGAAGGAATCAATTAAGTTTAATAAAGAGGAGCTAAAATTTTGAGACCTAATTTTTAAAAACTACTCATGCGATTTTCACAAAACGTGGCAGTTTGGCATAATTTATGTTGTAGAATTGAAATATGGAAAAAAATTGGCATGTCATCTCAGAAAAAATCAGATTTTGTGTCAAAATACTATGATACATATAAATCTAATACATATCCTAAGTCGCGCTTTCAAGGCATAACAACGCAAATTGAATTTTGTCAATCGGCCCTATAGAACGGTAGATAGAGATCTGTCCCTTTTTTCTTTTTTTTCATTTTTAATTCAATGGGGTTGGCAGACATCCCTTACAGAGTTTCGGGTACTCTCATTTAGAACTGGGGCTGAACTGCACAGCTAATGCACGACCAATAATAAATTTCTTGTGACCCGTCCATTTCTACCTGTACCTCACAAGGAAAAGGGCAGTTCAATAAATAAGAGTTAATACAGCCATATATTACAATCGATGTTTTTCAGTTTCACTTTATTCAATCCAGACATATAAAAATTAATCCAGCTTTACAAAAGGAAACCAACAATGCTAAGGCAAATATGTTAAAAAATGGCATACCGTTAATAAAATACCTAGACAAGAATGATCGACACAACAATGAACAATTCAAGCAGTGATTTCCTCTAACCGGGGTGTATTTTGAGGCAATACGCTCGTATTCGCAGTAAGAGCGGATTTGGGTCCAGGTGTTGTTAAGAAAGAAGAAAAATTACAGTTATCTTCTTCTCCTCCAGTAAAAATGGCTTATTCAAACTGAGATCATGCCAGGAACACCGAAGGGGAAAATATGACTAAAACTGAATTCGCATGTTACACTTAACCTGAGAGTGTTAGTTTTTAATTTATATTAGAGCTACACGTATTTTTTGACAGTCTATCCTTTTCAGAATTGGTCAATTTTTGTATCGGTTGCTTTTGTTTCAAATTATACAATTATATAGGGAAAAAAAATGGGAAATTTAGTTTCTTTAAGACATTTATTATGTTTTTGATTAAACACCTCATCCTTATTTTTCAAATTCTACGGCAACTTAAAATTCGTTGAAAATGAAGAAAATAATAAATTCTCTGAATTAAACTTTTCGAATTTTACATAAATCGAACAAAGACGTTTCGACCCCAAGGGTACATTAGCCACACTTTATTATGTCGAAAAAAAAACGAACTCATAGGTTCTATATCCTCAAATTATGAAGGAATAAAAGCTTACTTGAAATAGAAATCTTTAATTCTGCTTTAAACAACGTTTTTACACACACTTATTGATTAAAAATACTGACGTGCACACCATATGACTTCATGTCCGGCCTATTAAATTATACACATTTTTGACGCATTTCATTTAAACTTATTTCCTCGAATTATTCTAATTAACCGATTCTTCTAGGCAGGTTGAAATGACATCAAAAATTAAAAATTTTTAAATTAAATATCTCGGTCAAATTTTGTTGGGCGGGAATCAAACTTCTTGTCTTTTTATTTATTATTACTTTTTTTTTTCATAACGAGTATAAAACTTTCTCAAATATAAGTATAGGAACTGGAAGACTGCATTAAAATTCAGATTTCGTTATTTGTCCAAAATTAATAACTTTTATTTTAATATGACATTACCAAAATAAGAATATTTTCGTAATTTAAAATACTTATGTAACTGGAAAAAGTATTCACTACTAAATACTATTTACTACTAATACCAACGATTGCTAAAATAAAGGCTGGGTATACAACAATATATATACATGTACATATACATGCATATATATATATGGATATATATATATATATATGTGTGTGTGTGTGTATAATATATTATATATATATACACATATTTATTTACTAAAGAAATATTGATTATATTATCTCCTAAGATAAATTTAATAGAATGTATCAAAAAGAGGGAACCCATATGTAGGCAGTTTAATTCCTAAAATTGTGTTTTAAAGGAACTTGAATGTGAATGAACTGTTTGGAATTAAACTTCCTACGTATGGGTTCCCTCTTTTTGATACATTCTACTAAATTTATATTAGGAGATAATATAATTAATATTTCTTTAGTAAATAAATTATTATTATCTTACTTTGTAGCTATTGCACAAGTATTAGAAAAATTTGTTTTCGAATTCAGTGAATTTTAAGACCGTTGAAATCAAAGTCCGATCAGAACATTTTTTGATTTCAACTGAAATGTTATTGGCTGATTGAATAAAACGTACCTGCACTAGTAGCTTATATAATGTGGATTGATTTTAAATGACGATGTTTAGATAGATATATTTTAAGCAGTTACTATTTTAGGATAGAAAGAAGAAATGGGCCAATTAAAGTTACAAATATGCTTTACATATTATTATATTATTATTTACATATATTATTAGAAGTTTGCATTTATATATATATTAAATAAAATAATATTACACACACCATATAATTCATATATATAATAGCATCAAATAAAATTTAAAATTATTTCAGTTTATTTATATCGTTAGTCCTTTTGAATTTACTTTTTCCATGAATGTCTGAGTTCGAATAGACTCCTCAATGTCATGTCGACATGTTTATATCGACCGCTACCCAAGTAATTTATTTAGTAATTAAATAGTATAAAAAGTCTGCATAGTATAATTACTCTTTTTCATTCTGAAATTACATTTATAAAAATACCCAATTATTAAACCCGCTAAATGTTAGAACAAAATTTTAACATAAAAAAAGCCTCTTAATTTCGAGTCAATACAGTATATTATTTATAGGCTTTTTGATTTATAAATACAGCAGCAACGCTTCGTCAGTGTTCTCAGTGGAGTGCAAATTAGCAATAATTTAATTTATGTTTCATTAGTTTATTCCTTTTAATTTTCAATTAATTTGCAGACTGGGTGTATAAGAGACATAGAAAAAGAGGATAAAAGAAATAAAAAGGAGCAAGATGTGCTGAGTGGCCAGAATCTTCTAAATAAAGCAAATAACGCATAGTAACTAGAGATGGACTAAAGAAGTCATTAGGATCAGGTCAAAAACCGTTTGTTCATTGAACTAAAGCGATTCTTTTTTATGAATTACCGCTCACTAAAAATAATCTTGATGAAAACGATCGGGAATGGGAAGTCAATCAAGAATAATTATTGACGATAGAGCGAACAGAAAAAAGAATCGAACAAGAAGTGGGATCGGAAGAATAGACTCAAACCACGAACTCTCTGGACTGATTTCTTTCATCTATAGTTTCGAGATTCCGTAAAACTTCTTTTGTACATAGAATTAACAATAAAATTATAAAATAAAAAGAATTTTCAAAAAGTTGGGAAATGATAAAAATTGAATTCACTCATAGCATGGGAGGATAAACATTCTGTCCCCTAAAGGGAAATCGAACTTTCATGCCACGCTTCCAACAAGAGCTCTCGGTGGGTGAACTAAAATAGCTATCACTTTTTTGGGGAGCTTAAACATTCACTGACTCAGTAAAGCGAATCGATTCTTTAAATGAGTTCCAGAATGAATAGAAAATCTCTAATAGTAACAGAAAAATCCAGTAGAACTAGTACTCTTCACAAATTAATTCAGACAGAATTTTTTCTAATCTTTTCTGCACACGGTTAGTTTATTCGCATAATGTCAAAGATATGTACTTTATTTTGCGAAATTTAAATAGCTTACAAATATCTTCTCCTTAATAAAATAACTTTTGTTTCCTGAGGAATAATTTCCGTAGCTAGCAAATTAGTTTAATGAGAAAAGAAAATTTTGCCGAAGCCAATTTACGTGAGATTTCAACCGTTATTAAAAATAAATAAATAAAAAAAGGAGACGATTAGAAATTCTGAAAACTACTACAAAATTTGTCTTTGTCTATGACTTTGAGCCTTCACCAAAAAGAATCATTAACCTTTTGATGATCGTCAAGAGTTCAGTTCGCATTTCAGTTACGCATCGCAGTGGGCGCAAACGAACACTACAAATTTACGATGACAGTAAGGTAAAATCACTAAAACAAACACTAAAAAGGGGAAAAAATATTTTATAAAGATGAATTAATTAAAATGTCACATACATTTCTGATAATTTTTTCATATTCTTCACGAACAAATTAAAAAAGCTTGTAATCGAAACAAACTACTTCTAAGGAAATTTTTGATTAAAAATTATACGTGTTTCATTATCAAAAATTATTTACTTATATTGTTGTTACATTTACTAACTTAGCTACAACAACCAGGATTCAAACACATATTCTATACAAATAGTTATAAAGTTTCGAAACAGAATTATGAAAAAAGGAGATAAATATGTAATAACAGAAGGAAAGATTAATTTATTCGTGTGGGTAAATGTAGGAAATGTACTTGAGCTAAGTATGCGAGAACGGTCGACCGAAACATCTACACAATCATATTTACAGTCTCTGGCTTTCGCTGTCACGTAACATTGAGTTTTTTGTTTTTCTCTTGTTGGTGTAATCGCTCTTCCTTTCCATAAATGGAATTTGTAAAATTTGTTGGAGGCTGAAGGCCAAAGCAAATTTCATTAGGCTAATGTAACTGAAAACAGTTGTTTTCTGTGACCACTTTTCTGTCTCACTTTCAGTGATATCACATATAACTTAAAAACTGTAAGTTAGCTGTGATATCACTGAATTTCGTTTGTTTCTATACAATTCTTTACGTACCTTGCAATTCGGAAGTTATTTTAAATGAAATAATTTAAAAACTGAGAACAATTTTTTCATATGCTTCGATACAATTCTCTGCATACCTTGTAGTTCGGAAGTTATTTTAAATGAGATTGAATTTCAAAAAGGTTATCTTAACAATGTTGTTAGAAACTCATTTGCTGAGATTCCTAATCATCATGCTTTAATTTTTAATTCACTACAGAATGTATTGATAGTGTTTTTAAGTATACACAAGGTATATTTGTATCTCTTTTATTTCTGCGTATTGTGAAAATAATTTGTTTAATGTCAAACAATTCAACATTTCAGTCAATTCTTAAAACTATTAATCGTTATGTTTTAATCTTTAAGAACATTTTGCTCATAATACTAAGAATACATATTTTGCTTTTCTTGCTATCACGAGTGCTGTTATTACTTTTATTACCTAACGATAATGCAAGGCTCAGTTTTTAAAGATAAGATAAAAAGTTATCAAAATTCCTATAATTTATTATTGGTTTAATTTTTACTTTCACAATGCTCAATTTGGAAATTTCACTGTTCATTGTTTAACGTAAGAAGAAAATTAAGAATAGGTATAATAATAATTATATACAAATTTCTGACGATAATTTTACTGTAAAAATAGATTTCTTAATTAAAGATTAATTTTCTCTTCAAAAATGATTTCAAGGTCCTGCTTTCTTGCTTCATAATACCTTTACTTCAAAATTTCTCAACCATCTCAAACGTTTTTCAAGTGGGGATCACTTTTATGAATTAGAACATTTTGCGGAGCACGTTATTCTCGTCCACTTCAAAAAAAAAAAATTGTTTAGCATACGCTATTACTAGTACATTTATATAAATCTGATACCAATATTAAGTAATCAAGTTAACAGGAAAAAATTAGATTTCTTTTTATAATTCAAGGCTTTACGTTCCATTTTCATTAACCTTTGGCACCAGATGTGCAAGGAAATGATGGTGAGAAGTACCACAATCATAGTGCTTTAAATTCCTATTTAGTTTATTTAATTTTGTTTAATGAAATAGGGCTACAAGAAGGCCATGTTTTGAGGATCCCGGATTGTGAAGCACATTTTATTCATTCCAAAAGCTTGTAGAGAAATACACACAACAAAAAAAAAAAAAAAAAAAGGCTAAAACTAATTTATGATGGATTCTTGACCCTTTTTATCTATATGAGCGTACTACAATTTTCAAGTAGTAAGGGAGTAAGAATCGGTTATACGAATCTTCAGAATAAATTCATACATTACCTTTTACTATATAGTTTTCTTTACGAGGTTTGTCCAAGAGGTTTCTGGAAGATAATCACTAGCATTTTATTAGGTATTACTGACTCACAAGGACATTCGCTACTAGTCACTTTTTTACTTTGAATGTTTCTTGTTTTTGGTTATTTACACCCAAATGCTGATAATTTTTCAGCCCAAGACATTTATTTTTAGCTTAATTAATAGTAATTACACAAATTTATCAAAGCAGACAAAAACTTGCAGTCATGCTACAAATAATCCGTCATTAAAGTGCAGTCATGTACTAATAATACGAAGTCTACTAAAAATAAATAAAGGTGCAAATATTTTTTTTTTCCTATAGTAAGGCAAATTGCAGTTATATATCCAATGAGAATCACCTACTCTGTTTTTACACCACCGGGATTATTACATCAAAAGACGCATAGGTCTAGAATATGAAAATACGATAAAATTCCTAAAGAAAGGTGGATATGAGCTATGAACGCTTAGTACTTATTTGGATGGTGATGCATTGCAGAAGCACCATCCAAATAGGTACTAAGCATACTTCGATGAATGCAGAATACTTCGAATCATTTCAAAAAATAGAGTAGTCACTTTTTAATAATTCACTTCGGCTTCCCATGAAGGTTATAGGTCTTACTCTGGGAGAAGCAAGCCATAAAACAGAATTAAGCTCTAAAATTAGATAAATAGGCTTAGGCTTGTAACCGGAGCTGACAATCTAGGATGATTTGGATTCTATAATTGAGCATTGGTATGAAGTAAATAATATGATATTTTGGTACCCTCTTGCTAAGTTGCAGCAATAGCAGTCAGTGGAGGTTCTATTTAAGATGGATTTATAGAATAATGGAATTGCTCATGGAGATCAGAAGTGAACTCGATGGTTTTTCTGACTGCTTGATCTTGACCTACTTTAGAATTTGCGAATGAACTGGAATGATTTAGTGAATTTGATCGTAACTAAATGAATTTCGAGTTTAAATATAATAAAATAATGTAGGTAATGAAGATAATATAATAATGTAGGTAATGAAAATAATATAATAATTTAAGCAATAAAAATTATTTGAAGAAAGATTTCAAAGAATTAAAATCATGAAATTTTTAGCAACACAGTATCTGCAACAAATACATACTTGAAATGTATTCATAAAGACACATAAATTAGTTTCAAAGGCCGCGTAAGGCCCCTCGGGCAGCAAATTCTAGACGACTGATATATATCAATTCAGTCTCTCAGCCGTAACAAAGTGTATTATCAAATATTTTAAGAATCTGTGCGTGATTTTGTTATAGTTATATTTCCATAATCTTTTGTTAAAGTGCATTTTAAACGCTTTGTAATTTTATTAAATTCTAATTAAAAGAAGTCATGAAATAATTTCATTTTATGTGTTTATTTGAAGCATTTTAGATAGGTATGCCATGGCAACAGTGTTTTTAATACATCTGCATTCAGAATGTTTTCTTCTCTAACGAGCTTCCTGTCATACTTAATGGTACTACAGCTGAAATTAATAGCTTATTTTGTATATCAATTCAGCTGTATCTTGCGTTGGTAATAAAGAGATAATTGAAGCTGGCTTGCGGCAGTTGGTCGATCTCGGTATGATGTAACAACTTGTTGCTTCACCGGCTTATTAATCATGAAGAAAGTATTCAAGGTCGGAAATACAAGGACCATGCTTAGCAAGTTTATGTGGTAGTAAGTTGCAACAAATGAAAAAAAAAATTGAATAAAAAATGTGCAAGAATATCTGAAAAGATTCAGACTTAACATAGTATCAGAGGAATTTTTAGGGTTCTTTCCGGAGTATCGTAGGTTAACCCTCTGCTCATGGACTCACTCATAGCTTTAATCGCTTTCTTCGCACTTATGCCGCATAAAATTCAAGAGCAAAATCATAAAATAATCTGGAACTCTGAATTTAAAAATAAAATCGCTGAGTTTGTTAAAAAAGTTGAATTTGTACAAAATATGACATAAATCAAAACCAAATTCGAAATTCGAGGTAGGCATGTTCGGAGGTGGTGGTGGAGAATTACATATATTAAAAATTCGGTGACTCTAGGTGCCATCCTTTCTCACATTGCAAGTAACATAAATATGTACGAAGAGATTTTTCCTTATTTAATTTTATTTTGGTTTAGTTAATACATGAAGATAGCATTTGGTGACAAGAGTTTTAAAAGTAGAAGTCACAAGGAAGAAAAGTGCGTTTCGAAACTAACATCACTCATCATCAAAGAAGTTGAAAGGAAAGGTTAGGGTATAAACAAATATTTCAACACGCAAGCTAGAATCAATCAATCAATCACTGCAAGCTAGAATCTTCTTTCTCAGAAGAATCTCAGAAGAACTAATAATTATATGTATTTACATAAACACAACTGATAGAAATTATAGTATACTGATCGGTTGGAACCAATTTTCGTTACACATTTTATTTCGGATAAATCACAGTGTGTACGTTTTCCGTAAAAAATGGAAATTTCTAATTTATCACAAGTTAATTTTGATTTTAATAACAATTTTAATGTATTTTTATAAAAAATAAACGTCAAAGCTTTTCTTTTAAAAAATTTATTTTCATTTAAATAAGTTAAGGAAATAACATTTGTAGTCTTTAAAACTGATAATCACTAAGCGTTTCTATAATGTTTATTATAACTAAAGAAGACCGAGTCTCGAAACATGATTTTGTGTTGATTCACTTTGTCTGTCATCCACTGTCAATGCGTAGTTTCGCTTTTCTTTCGAATCCATTGACATTCGGTAAAATTAGTCTTTCAGACTGAATGTGTCTGCTCTGGATTAACAAAGTAACATATTGAAAAGCAACAGATTCAGTTATTAAGAATATTATTTCTTTTTACTTTTGAATCGTACTGATTGACATAAAAATGTATTTTAATTCAGGATATATCCAATTAAAACGTTAGAGAATTGTATTGTATGTTACTTCACTTTTAAAATATATGGAAGATTTAAGAAGGTTTTCATATTAGTCTCAATGTAGATTCATTTAGTATCCTATAAAATGTTACTATATTTACTAGACCGTCTGCAGTGATAATCTCTAGTGATGAACCATATTTAACATTTAAACAGTCTTCTTGGGTGGATATGAACTCTTTCACATTAAATAAAAATTCTTTTTTATTAAATGCAAGGTTTCCGTTGACTGCATGCTTTTCGTGGTTTTGCTCGTGTGTAAAGTGAAAACGAGCCAACTTTCTATAGGAAGCCCTCCACGAAGGTATCCCTTGTCTTAGGCAGTTAATCCTAGTGGTCATTTCTATGAAAATTTTAATAGAATTATTTACATCTCTCTGCCGTACGGAATATGATACATTTTAATCAGCAAGTGATATAATTCTATGATTTGAAAATTTCGTTCATTCAAAAACGAATCACACATTTGTATATCAAACAATATAGCTTTTGAATTAAAAATTTAAACAACTTATGTGTTTATTATTTATCTATCATAATTTCATAAATAATACTTAGCAATGATTATTGTAATTTTGTTTCTTAATTATGATCAGAAAATTTAACTTTTAATTTCTTTTTTACTTAAAATTTACTCTTTCAAATTTACTTAACAATATTAAATGTAATTTTATCACTAAATATAAAATTATAAAAGAAATATAAACTGAAGCTTTCAGTTTGTTTATTGTTAAAATAATAAAAAAAGAACTTTAAAAACTGTATGAAACTTTAAAGAAATAATGACATTAATAGATAGCAGGCATTTTACCATGTTATTCAAACCATCTTTGATGCAATATACTTTGATATATTATGCCACTGACTATAACTGTTTATAAAAACCATTGATATATTACAACAAAATTCCATCTTTTCATTTTTTTGTACCTACATTAAGAATAGCTTTTTTTCCCATTGAGAATCTGACAATAACAAAATCATCCACGTTCAAACACTCTTACAATTCCCTAAATTATAATCATTTACATTAAAATTCCATCTGTTACCTTTTACACCATTATATGGATTTAAATATGTATTATTTTATAAGAATAATTTTATGTAAAATTGGCTGTAACGTATAATAACAAAGTTGTCTTTACTACAGCAAATTTTCTCATAGAGATACTTAATCCTTAGGGTCAGATATCTTCAGAAGAGTTGCATCTAGTACTTCTATTGTGACCTTTATAAAATCGTAAATACGCACAGTTAATTTAGAAAAAAATGTTTCAAAACAGAAAAGACTATCTCTTAAAGTAATGCACTCTTAAATTTCCTAAGTTGCAATTCATAGAAAGCTATGAAATAAATGTATTATACTTACACTAATCCGTGCTGCGATCTGTTGTCAGAGGTTCTCAATCTGTACTTCGCGGAGCCCTAAGGATACCGCTTCCACTTTCCAAGCGTTTTCACGCGCTACTCCAGGAAAGTAAAATAAATAAAAACAAAAATGAAATTAAAAAATAAGGAGCGAAAAATGAACTCAAAATCAGAACTTAAGAAATTAAATTTTGAACGCGGGAATTAGCCAAGCTGAATTTCGTGTCTCCTCTAACAGAAAATGTTCGGCCATTCCATGGATCTGCATATTCAAAACATTTCTCCCTCATTCTGTATTTTTGGAGAATTTATGTGATCCGTTAGAATCTTTTAGGACTTTGCCCATACAGGTGGCTTATCGATTTGAAGTTACTTCACAGTGAAAATTCACAGATATAGTATCATGATTTTTTAGCCAGTCTTCCACGAGTTTTCTATGCATTTGATTTCATTATGAGTTTAATTGTGAAGTGGTAATTGCTCATTCATAAAGGTAATAGTAAAAATAATAAACTGTATAAAATCGCGACCTTTTAAAAGCAGACTATATGCTAATGTGTAAAAAATACGGGAAGCCACCATAAATCCATCTTGTAGTAAGTACATAGTATAGTTGCAGTAAGTAAGCAGTACAGTAAGATGGTTGTTCTTAGGCGCTGATATGGTGTATTTGATTACGGCAAAGCACACTAGGGCTATCTGCCTAAGGGGAGGAATGCCTTCGTGGAGGACTTCTAAGGGGAACTAGCTCGTATAAACGTTACACATGGGGAAAACACACGAAAACACCCATGCAGCCAGCCCGTTCGCGGGATTCGAACCTCAGACCGAACTACCAGTGTTCAGCGACTTTACCGCTCGGCTGCTGGTGGGCCCCTTAGGCGCTGATATGAGATCAGAACTGTGCACAAACCTTAGCCTCATTAAATGTTTTAATATTTTTTTATATCTTACATTATGCTATACTATAGTATAGAATACTATAGTTGCAAAATTTTAAAATAAAATTATAATTGTATTCTACTAGAGTAATATAAGTTTCAAATAGCAAGTAATGAGGAAATATGCATTTAATTTGAATAGTATATAATGATTAATTCTAAGGGAAAGGATGACTTCATTGAGGATTTTTTTAAAGGAACTAAATCACGTTCGTGATAAAAACGGAAAAACCACCATAATATAGTTCGTTTGAAACGGAATTTGATTGAGCTCGGATCGATTTGTCAGTACTAAGCATTATAATCCGCTTGCCACAGTTGGGTACCATGGAAGATAGAAGAAAATTAGTAAAGCGTTGGTTTAACTACAAGGAGTATTTAGAGCAAAATTCAATGTATAAAAAGCCTTAAATATGTATAGTATAGTGCCTCTTAGCTGATAGTTTCCCATTTTAAATACCTTCTTTAGGTATATTCTCAGTATGTCAGAGAAATAGTATTAATGAAAATGGAAAAAAATTTACTTGGGATGCATTAAAAAAGTTTTTGAAATTTATTGAAATCTTTAACGTTGTCTTTTCTAAACAATTTATTTGCTTTTCAAGAAATCTTTCAGCAGAAAACTAATTTTAATAAGCTATAATTCATAAAATTAAGTACTAAAAATCATATTAAAAGTCATTCACAGTTTAACTTTTCTATGGGCAAGGGGAAAAATGAAATACAATTTATTTATTCACTATTTCAGTTAAGCTGGATTTCGATTGACGGCCTTTAATCATAATTAACAACAATTTCAAGTACTTGTTTTGAAAAGCTGGCTTTAGGGTAAATGCTATAGCCAATTGTTATATTGGAGAAAATGGACATTCTTCTTTCATTTATGCCCCCAAAAAATATAAATAAAATTATGATGCATCCTTTAAAGAAAGCATTCTTTGCAATGAAGGTTATTGCCCTTTAATACTTTTATTCAGTATAAATTTATGACGTTTATTTGCATTCAAACAATGTTTCGAGTTTCGAAATATGGCTTAGAAAGAAGCTAGCTGACGTTGTAACTTTATGACAATATTCAAATGAGAAATTAAAAAAATGTTTTAATCATATGGATGGAACCATGCTACTGTTATCTAAAAAGGAAAACTATGGCGCAAGATTTTTCAAGGCATTCTTCTTCTGAAAATGAATAAAATATAATATTATAAATATGAAGACTATATTAATAAATTGCAGTTGTACATATATTACTCAACTAATAATAAAGTCCAGTTGGATTTTATCTGATGAAAATATTTTTCTTGCTTTCCATCTTTTACTACCACAAAGTGTTATTATAACCAGCGTTGTTATAACAACGAAACATAGCGCTTTTTTATTACACTAGGTGCCACTTAATTTGATCGCTTTTAATATTATCATTCGGATATTGTTATCGAATTGCCGAAGCCTGCCCACATGCATACAGAAACATGGAAAAACATAGCTAAATAAATTCAGTTCATTTTATCAAAATATTAAAATGAATTTTTAAAGTGAAGTAAAGTCACGAAATAAAAGATAAACTCGATAAATAAGGTCGAAATGAAGCAGGGTTTCTGAACTGAGGGGTTTCATAGTTTCAAGGGAGGATGCGGTCAGCCTTTTATTTACCAGTTAAATATTTAGGATTATTTTATGATCATGTACCTGTAATACTATTTTAATTCAATTTTGGTACTTATCAATATTTTCTATATTTTTTCTTGTTTAGTTTATGAAGCACATTAAAAATAATATAAATTTAAATAAATGTATACAAGATATAGCAAAATACGATGGCTGTTTTAGTAAAATGATTAGCGACCTTAAAATTAACATTCTAAATTTGGGACTCTCCTCCCTAAATTCCTCTCTTCTCCCAAATTCGAGATCACTCCAAATTACATCACTGCTTGAAAAAGGTAACTAAAACTAATATTGACCAATCATAGCTTAGAATATTTTCTGCACCTTCGAAGTATAAATGAGTGAGTCACGTTTTCCTGACTTCTGCCATGCGAACAACTCCGCACCGCTTATGCTTCGCGGCCTGAAATGACGTCGTAACTTTTTATCTGTGTATATAAAAATTATTTGTATTCAACTATGATCGAAAAGTAATTTTTCTGCCAAAGAAATAATTTTTGATGTGCCTAAAAATAAAGATGGTGATTCGTCGAAATTAGTTCTGTCAACGTCTTATTCTTGCTTTATCCACCCAAGCACGTCTACAGCCAGAAGTTAAAAGTACCGGATTCATGACTGCGCACTTAGTATATTACATGTATATGTATTTTTCGAGTTTTGGAAAGGAGTGGGGAGATGATCGTCCAGCAGTTATGAAAAGGTTGATTAGAGCAAAGAAGACTGAGAACGAGTGACATGGCGATATGACTTAACATAGCTGTCATGTCGCCAAGCATCTTAATTTTGATTTGAGGCAACATTAAAATTTTCGTACCGCATCTCAGATAATAAAGAACTGTTTTAAGCATTCCAAACTTTTAATAAATGATAAAATACAAACATATGAAGGATTAACATTACCTTAAACTAATATGAATTGTGAGGGATTTAACACTTAGATGTGTTAGCATTTAATTAGTTCCTTTATTAAAAACACATTCCGTCAAACATTAATTGTTAAATACTTGCTTTATTCAGAAACATTACCGTCAACATTACTGCTCAAAAAAATTACAGTTCAGATTATTATCGTTCTGAAAAAAACTGTTGTTGCCAATCGGGAAAATACATTTAAAAAAAAATTAATACGCTGCGTTTACATTCGGGCATCCTGACTTAGTTACGACCTCGGAACATTAAGAACTTATATTAAAAAAAATTAAATCTGTAATATTAATGTTTATAGTTCGAAAGTCTTTAGCTGTCATATAGATTCACCGTCGTTTTCTATTCTTTTTCCGTGTCCTAGTTTTAGTAATATGCGGCGTGTTGTTATCGTTATCCTCAGTAACACTAATGTCATCACCATCATCATCGTCTTCTTCTGATTCAGCTTGACACTGCCATGACTTTAATTGGCTCACATGAGCTGTCTTACTAAAGAAATGTCCTTTCACCTTCTCTTCTAATTGAGTCACTCTATAGGTATCACTTGGTAAAACTTCTGTAACTACCAAGGGTCCTCGATACTTTTGTTGTGTTTTGGTTGATTCTCCAGTTGATTTAGGTACTCTTCTCATAACTACTATTTCTCCTCGTTCGAATGTTAAAGAATTGCTTTTCTTCTTGTCATAATTTGCTTTCATTTTCATCTGCATATCTTCAATTCTCTTTCTAGCTTCATTCTGTAAGATTACTGGCTTCCATTCATCTGCGTCTTCATCTGTAATCATCCTCATCAATCCGTCGTTAAATTTTGGTGAATAACCGTGAAGCATTTCGAAAGGAGTTTTATTTGTAGTCTTATTTATCATATTGTTTAGATTTCTTTCGCATTCCTTAATCTTTTTGTCCCAGTCTCTCTGATTCGGATTTTCCATACTCGTTTTAATCGTAGCCAAAATTGTTCGATTTGCTCTTTCCACCATTCCATTACTACTTGGATGTTGAGTTGAATTGAGTGTATGTCTGATTCCATTATTTTGACAGTACTCTCGAAATTCCTTCGCTGTGAAACATGTTCCTCTATCGCTGATAATTTTTTACCTAAAAATTGTAAACTTACATAAAAATTGACCTAAAAATTGTTTAACATCATGTTCATTGGTTGGTTTAGGAAAGTTTAATATGGCTCGTACTTTTCTTGGTCCAGGTTGCATACCATTTGATTTTATTAGTAATCCCAAATACTCAACTTCATCTTTTCCAAATTCGCATTTTGTCAGTTTCAATGTCAGCATTGCTTCTCTCAATCTATCAAACACTTTCCTAAGTTTTTCCATCATTTCTTCCCAAGATTTAGCCGGAATTAATATGTTGTCCGAATAGCACAATACTTCTTTATTAAGCAATGGACCTAAAACTTGATTCATAAGTCTCTGAAATTCTGCAGGTGCATTAGCTAACCCAAAGATCATACGTTCAAATTGACCAGTATCATCTGGAGTGATGAAAGCTGTTTTCAGTTTCGCTTCTTCAGTTAAAGGAATCTGCAAATATCCATGAGCTAAGTCCAATGTAGTGAAAACTTTACACTCACTAAGACATTCAAGAAGATCATCTATCCTAGGGAGTGGAAATTTATCTTTAACAGTTTGCGAATTCAACTTTCTATAATCTATCACTAATCGTAATTCACCTGTTTTTTTTTCTTTACGAGTAAAACTGGACTAGCATACGGAGATCTTGTTTCAGTAACAATTCCATATTTCTTCCATTCATTTATTATCTTCTTTATAGAAGCACGATCTACGGCATTGGTTTTATACGACTTCCTGCAAATAGGCTTACTCCCTTCAATTTCCTTAATATCCATTTTTGTTAAGTTTGTACACCCTAATTCCTCCATATTTACTGCAAAACAATCTCGATACTCATTTATCAAATGCAAAACTTCCTGTTTTCTTTCTGGCGTAGTATTGTTATTAACTTTAATTTCTTCTAAAGTAATCGGTCTCCTAAACTTCCTAATTTCATTTATTATCAGTATTTCCTTTTGACTTGAATTTTCAGTTTTCTGATCTGAACTTGGTTCAACTAATTCTGCTACTTCCGCTCTACCGATACATTGATTCTCTTTCAAAATTAGTTTTCGATTGCTGTAGTTAGTGGCTGGTATCACTGTTTCTCCCTATATTACTTCCAATAATGAGCCTAACTCATCTTCCGATCCACTTATTAAAACATAACCGTTATTTATTTCATCAGTTTTAACTTTCACGAAATTAACCGTATTACTTTCGATTTGAGTTTCTTGGGAAGCCTTCAGTTTAATTCGCGGAGTGTTGCTATCATTTTGCAACTGTGAAAATGGGCAGTCATTAGCATAGCGTATGTGCAAGGTATTACCTATCTTGGCGTATGCAATATGCGGTAAATCAATCCATGTTCGACCAACTAATAAGTCGCATGGTTGCGTTTCATCTCCTACAATTAGAACTGTAATGTCCTTTCCTTCCACATTATCAATCTCTAAGTTAACAGTTGCTTTTCCCAATGTTCTAGCGGCTGGTTAATTCTGGTTCCCAAAGCCAAACAATTCCTCCACATCAGGTTTTACAATAAGATTCAGTCTCTTAGCCGCAGACTGTTTCAATAAACACGAACTAGAACCCGTATCTATGATTGCAGTAATTTCTTCTCTATTATTGATGCGAGCATACTTTAAATATACAGCTGGTGAAACACCTGAATTCTGGTCCACGGATAAATTATTTTTAACATTTGTCAATTCTGGATTCTTAGACGTACACTTTTTAAAAGTATGACCCTTTTCATTACATTTCCTGCAAATAATTTCTTTTTTAGGCTGTGGACAATCCGTCGCTATATGTCCATAATCATTACAATTGAAGCATTTCGGCTCACCCTTTTCATTGCGGATGCCAGAATTATATTCCCTTTTCCTTTCGTCTGTTTTATAAAATTTATCTCTCAGATTGTATTTATTATCAAAACTGTTTTTAAAACCCACTTTGAAATTACCATCTGTCTGCATGGAATCGTTAACATTTCTTTGTCTTGAATACTGATTATAGGATCCTTCATAAAATTTAGAACCAGATTTGGGCTTAGAATTATGCCTAAAAGTTTTATTTTCTACTTGAAGTACTTTTATCCCTGCCCGAATATTTTCATATTCATCTAGTTTTTCAGCCAACTCTTCAGGATTAATGAATTTAGACCAATCATCAATGAAATGGTCTCGGATAGCAGCGGGGACCCTCTTCTTTAATTGATCAGTATAATAAGTTGTTTTAAAGAGTCAAAATCTGTTACATTTAATCCAGCAAGCCACTCTTCAAAATAATTTTTTAATTCAAACGTGAAGTCCTTCCACGTATTACGCAACGTTTTAATATGATCAACGAACTTTTGCCGAAACTGTTCAGGGCTTAACTTAAATTTTCTCAGTAGCAGTTGTTTAACATGCTTATAGTCGTTAGCTTTCTCTTCTGATTCACGGACAATTAATTGAGTTATTTCATAAGGCAATAGACCCAACAGCTGAGAAACCCAGTTTTGTTCTTCTAACCCAATACGTCGTGCCTGTCTCTCAAATAAAACTAAATAAAAACTTATATCACCTTCATTCAAATCATACTTATGCATTAATTTACTCATATCACAAATATTACTTCTACTAACATTAGAAGAAACAGAATCATTTACATTACTACTTCTGATTTCCGCTTCTATTTTCAATTTTTCAATTTCAAAAGTTCTTTGCTTATCTCTTTCTATAATTTTTATTTCAAATGCTCTTTGCTTATCTTTTTCTATAATTTCCATTTCAAATGCTCTTTGCTTATCTTTTTCTAAAATTTCTAACTTTTCCCTGTCTAAACGATTATTTATAATTCTATCTAGCATTTGTTTAGTAAAGTCTTCGTTATAATTCTTACTATTCAAAATCATATCTCTTAAGCCTACAATTTTAATATCAGAAGGGACATCTACATCAAGTTCCAAAGCAAGTTCTTTTAAATCACATTTTTTGCCTCTTGCCAAATAAGCCCTCTTAGACTTCAATTTTCAAATAATAATACAATAATTATACTTAATTTCTTTCCGTTTAATACTTAGACATAACATAAACAGTTTATAAATTCACGTACCTTTCTACTTTCAGTTTTGTCGAGTTTCCACATTCAGTTTAGGCTTAGCGTACGTTAAGGCAATACGTTGTTAAATCTAGATAATAATTCTAGTTTATCCCACTTCTGAAATGTTAGCATTTAATTATTTACTATATTAAAAACACATTCCGTCAAACATTAATTGTTAAATACTTGCTTTATTCAGAAACATTACCGTCAACATTACTGCTAAAAAAAAATTACAGTTCAAATTATTATCGTTCTGAAAAAAACTGTTGTTGCCAATCGGGAAAATACATTTAAAAAAAATAATACGTTGCGTTTACAGATGGATACTGATGAAAAATCTCAAGCTGGAGATTCAATGGTAGAAGATATTTGCCTGCCTCTTTTTCAATAAAGTGAAGCATATCATTGGTAAACTTCCAGAAAGTGATGATGATGAAATCAGTGAATTTCCTACAAGTGCTGAGATGAGAAGTACCTTATATGTGTTAAGTTTAAAGGTACAACATAGATCAAATAATTTTCAGAAGCATTATTAACAGTTAAAATATGAACTTCTGAATAAGAATTCCAGAAATCAAATGTTAATGACATTTTTCCTAATTAAAATAACGTGAAAGTAAATATCTACTTATATCTTTCTAGTTATGTTTAGATTAAATTAGTTAAAGCTCATTGGTATTTCGAAAAGCGTTTTTTCATCGTTTAATATTATCATTCCGTTAATGTTATCAAAATAGTCATGTACAAATGTGATCATACTAAACGGCGTCTATTGTATTAGAAATTTGAACCACACAGAAAGATGACCGCTATATTTCATATTAAAATTCAGAATCGTAATCAGAAGCTGTATACAAATTGAAAAGATAAATGTTGCATTTCTATGAAACTGAAAATATAATGACATTCAACGGTTTCTGATGTCAAGAGATTACCTGACGAGCAGATCACTGTGAAAACTATTGATCAATTAATTTTTTTTATTTCCTTGCACGTAGTAAAAGAAGTGTAATTGCAGAAACATTTGGTTATCAGATTTCAGTGGAAAGATCCTTTTTACCCGTTCTCGAACCCATTTGGACTATTTTTTGCATGATAGCTGTACGTACACACAGAATAAAGAACTCTTTAGTACAAAACATATTGTATAACGGATTCAAAATGGATACCTTCGTGACGTCTGTACTTACGAATGTATCTCGCATAACTCAAAAACTTTGAAATACCGTAGAACTTTGAAATTTTGTATATAGGACTGCTATAACATCTAGTTATGCACCTCTCCTTTTTAATACAACCGGCAGTACCAAAAAATGTATATATAGTTACCCCCCTCACCCGGTTTAAAAGTCCTTACCCGACCTTTATTTTCGCAATCGTTGATCGTAGTCTTTTGTTTCCAGTTATAAAAGTATTTTAAAGGACGAAAATTTTCATGTTTTTTGAAAAATTAATTTTTGGAGAAATAATGAAATCTAACTTTTAATGCTGTCTCTCGGTTCCTAAATATAAGGTATTTAGGAAGGATTTAATGCTAATTATGAAAAATTAAAAATACAAGAAGTTCGACTTCCAACGAAAAAAAATTGACCGGAAAATTTAAGTTCAAAATTTGTAATTTTGGATATCATTTAAAATTTGCCTTGAGAGATTGGTTACTTAAGTTAGAATAATTAGCGGAAATAAGTTTAAATGAAGTCCAGCAAAAAATGTGTGTAATCTAATACGAGTAAGTCATGTGGTGTCCACATCAGATTTTCTTTTTAAATGGAGATCTTATCCACAGAATCTTATAGAATTCGTGTTCTAGAAAACTCCGGTAGACTTAAGTATTAGCACATAGCCATCTAGCTATATTATTTTTAAATTAATTAAAAATTAATAGAAATTAAAAATTTAAAAGTTAAATTATTAACTAAAAAGAAAAATATTCATACTTTAATGAATTTTTTCGTTTGGTTGTAGAATCGTAATAGGATTCTAAAGTAAAAAAGTAAAAAAAAAAAAAAAAAAAAAAAAAAAAAAAAAAAAACATGAGAATATTAATAATGAACTTTTAGACTTGAGAAACATGAATTATTTGCATCAAAATTCTTTCGTCATAGCAAATGCAATAAAATTATTAGCTAAAGACACTGTTAAGCCATAAGACAATATCATTAAATGTAATTTAATGGGGGGGAATCAACCGCGATTTCTTTTAATTTATTTAGTAACCCATCTCGCAACGCAAATTTTTCAATTTACTGTCAAAAACTGCAAATTCTTAAATTAAATATCTAAAAAGGATTCTATAACTCAATTTCTATATGATGATGAATTACTCCGCTCTCTATTAATGAAGTAGTTAAATGTGTAGGTTTTCATTTCAAGGTGAGTGTAGAATCAAGCAAATTAAACGAGGTTACCGCCTTTAAAATTACTTTTCCCGCTTTATTATATTCAAAGCTAAATGGATTATATGACAAAACCTCTCATTTTGTCTTTTGTAAGCGTATTCAATTACCTTATTATCATTCTGTTTAAAAATAGCCTTTGTTTCTAGTTAATTGCTTTGCTACGCTTTCGTATACTTCCTTATCTAAAATCTAGGCTAGCATTTTTACATATTCCTTTTAAACTACCATCCGGTTTCCAGACGGTTTTGTTTAAATGCACAGTTGAGTATTTTGAAGCTGTCATTAAATAATATGTTATTAGACTTCTCATTCGGAGTTTAGTATTTAGTATTCTAAACTATTTTTTCAGTAACGATAGATGGCGGTTTTGCTTACGAAACATCTTAGATATTCTAAAACAATTCAGTATACTAGTATTTAAAACGAATTAGATAAAAATAATTCAGTTTTTTATCTTTATAACGTTAAGCATAATTAGTGTTTTCTTTTCTAAGGCTATCTTTAACCTAACATGAAAAAATATGTGATGTTAGCACACAACCTCTGATCAGTTCCAAGTTTTAAACGGCAATGAGCTTTAAGTAAAATGATGCTTCCGGTTGATTAACAAACTTCTATTTGACAACAACTTTAAGTAAAGTATCACTTCCGGTTGATGTGGAAACAAAATCTAATATATGGCTCTAATAAACATAGAGATCTGTCCTATGAAATTTTGCATTATATTTCATTAGGTGCAATTATATATGCATATTTTATTAGATACATGCGTAAAAACTAGTTTATCTAAACTTACAACAACATAATTAAATGTTTGCACCTCCTTTTTTTATTTAAAAAAATAAAAATTTTATTTTACTGGCCAGTTGAGCAATACCTAATTTAATTAGTTTCTGGTTAAACAAAGTTAGTACTTACAATGTATTTCAAATATATATTTGGAAAAGAATGCTACAATTTAATTTCCTTTTATATTATTTCTAGAGCACCAGCTAATCTACATTCATTTTAATGTGCATGTATATCCTTGCAATGTTTAGGTGTTAGTAAACAATGCTCATTCAGTTGCAACAATATGCTGTGGTTTATGTATGTTGATTGCGGCAAAATTGTTTTGGGCTTCAAGTAAAGTATCTCTTTTCGTTGTCCTAGTTTTACCCAAAAGCCTATCAACACTTTAGATGAATGCAGAAAGCTTGAAAACGAAAACGAGGATATTTTGGAACTTTGATACAAAAATTATAGAGGCCGAAAAATTCGTCACACACATATACACATAGACAAACACACAGACATCATTGAAAATTAATCAAAACATGTGTGAGGACCATTATTCGTGCTTATTAACTGAAAACTCACGCTCGAATTTTTGGACCGAAAACATTATGTCTTTCTCTCTAGATATATTCCACTTCACGAGAATAACATTTTCGCAACCCACGTTCAATTCTACCAGTTCCTTCAATTTGTATGAATTTTAAAATTATTTACAAACTTGTTGGACACGTTATATATATATATATATATGTGTGTGTGTGTGTGTGTGTCATCATTTAGAAGCACAGTCGCGATGGCTGAGTGGTAGGGCGAGAGGAAGAAGTTGATACTAAACTAAGTTCAGCCAATTATCATCTTTATTTCCAGATTACCAGACACACTAGAATAGTTTCTCGTAGACAATATACCCTTTAATCATAGCAATTACGATAATTCTTGTATACAATTTACACAGGTTAATAGGGGTGACATCATTCTAGACGAAAAAGCAGATCATAGAAGACACGTTAGCAATGGCGAAAGCTAGGAAAAGAATGCAGCAAAATAACGACGTAATTAACTCTCCAGCGGTATTTGTACTACGTCTGATGTAATTCCAGAGACAAGCTATGATCCCTTAATAATAGCTTTAGTTGCCCTTTTTCAGTAGCGTTACATAACGCAGAAAGATCTCGAATTTGGGGGAACAGATTTTTAGGGGGAGAGCACCAAATCTGGAATGTTAATTTTGAGGTCGCAAATTATTTTTTTAAAGCAGCTGTCGTGTTTTGTTATATCTTACAATACATACATATATATATATAGGCTGGCAAGAGACAAAAACGGGAATATTATTAAGCACTAATGAAATTTTAATTATAATAAGAAATTGTCTACTATAATTTCTATGTATTTTTGAAAAAAAAAAAAAGAAAAGAAAACTTTGCTGAATCAAAAGGTATCCATAATTTAACTCCAATTAGAAAGTATACTGCGGAATATCATCTTTTATCTAATAATTGGTTAACTGCGTTAGCCCTTTAAGGCATGACTGTTATGGTAAACTGCATGCACACAAATGTATGAATACCATAAATTTAAATATTAAATATTAAGAGCCCACCAGCGGCCGAGCTGGTAAAATCGCTGAACACTGGTAGTTTCCCTTAGAAAGTCCTCCACGAAGGCATCCCTCCCCTTAGACAGATAGCCCTAGTGTGCTTTGCCATAATTAAATAAACCAAACCAAAACCAAACCTAAATATTAAGAATAAGGAAACGATGAAAGGTGGCATTTTGAAGCTGACTTTAAACAATTATTTGCTAATTTGATTCTAATATCATACATATAATATACGTATAATATATTATTATATGTATAGTATATTATTCTAAAATGCAAAATATTATTTTGTATTTTTAGCATAAGCTCACTCTGAAATTGTTATTATTTTCGTCAGAATAATTCAGTGAATAAATTATTATGTATTTTTGATTTGACATGAGTGATATGTAAAGATTCTGTACTGCGTACTTTAAGTTACAGTGGAACGTGAAAAATATTAAGAACTGATAAGCGAATAATCGCTTGAGTTCGTGTGACAGAAAACAACAAGATAGAAGGGTGAAATAACCCTTCATTATTCCAATCAGGTGTAACAGAACTCCGTCTCTGAGTTGTACAATAAAGCCGACACTCAGGCTTGAACTTGAGAGACTAAGAACTAAACTAAACTAATCTTAACTAAAGAAATATAGCCGAAGCTATCAAAATTCTAACGGAGTTGGCCCCTTAACGCTAATTAACTGCGAAGCTATCAAGGGCCTAAAGTACGGCCGAACGTAACAATAGCTTAAGAGAGAGCAGCCTAAAAAGACGGACGCGTGCTCACCATAATCTTTGGTTCTCTCTGACTAAGACAGTAGAACTTCGCGGTCAAATACCGCTCTTCTTCGATTTGCGTCCAGACGTGACTCTAAAACTACGTTCTGACCGGAAGTGATAAGTTGAAATTAAGAAGCGATAGAAAAGGAAGTTGAACTCAAAAAAAATTATGTTAATTTTATTAATTAATTGTTAATAAATTTAACATAATCCTTACAGATAAGATCAGTATATACAGCAAGATAAATTCTCACATACATGCCAATGGAATCATGATAAAATCTAATACTTATTCTTGTCAACTGATCCATAATGAAAGCAATTTCATAAAAAGAAAAAATATGAAGAGAAAAAATTAGAGATAAAAGAAAGCAAATTTAAATTATGCAACGGTGCAATACTATCTAATTTTCAAGATTATGATATAGCACTAAGTACACAATATATTCTCACACTTTAAGTTTGTTTAACAATTAAGTTCCTACAATTAAGTTTGTGTGGCGAACTATCTGAATTATTAATAGGAATGTCTATTACCGGAATTAACTAAATTAAGAAAAATATTCTTATTCCATATTTCAAAAACATTTGAAATGCTTGGTAGTAAAATTTCTAAGTTAAAAAAAAAAAAAAAAAAAAAAAAAAAAAAGCAAAACTGTTAATCGGAAAATAAAAAACCGCCCATCATTACGCCAAACAAATACTCGAAAAAGGTACGTACTATTTCTAGTATTTCCAGAGTAAAATCATTGGTAGCAAGAGAACATCTGCGGACTCAGAAATCAGTTGCAGAGTTTCTAAATAGATCTGTAGCAACAATAAATAAAATAATAAACTAAGATTCATAACGTTTAAAAAGATAAAAGGCATAATATTCCGAAGCATGTGGCTCTACGCAGAACGATTTGTAGGATCCGTAGGAAAACTATTTAGCAGGAGATAAATGAAAACGCATTATGAGCCTCGATGAAGCGTGGGTTTACGTAAATTATGTAAATGACTGAAAAAAAAAGTGCTCTATTTAATTATCGGAAACGAAGAGAAAAAAAGTATACAAACCGTGTTCCATCAATACAGAGAAAGTTTCAATGACAATCTTATGACTGTGGTAGGATTCTCTTACAATGGGAAACTAAAAATAAGAACAGCGGAAAAAATGCTAAAATTAACGCAACGTAAGAAAGTTTTGTCTGGTATTGACTGAAGAAATTCCCTTTTTTTTTTTATTCCAATGGTAAGTGAAAAAGTGAAACTTCATCAAGAAAAAGCAACAAGTTATACTTCGAAAAGTACCACTGTATTCCATAAAAAAATGAAGACTGATACAGGTATTGCATAAATACCTTTTCAATGGATTCTTGAAAAGTCTCCTGCCGTTTCACCCATGGACTATTATATATATGGTCTCTCGAAAAAAGCTCTTTTTAAGCTCAAACGTACCACGATTGATGAACTCTGGAAAGCAGCGGAAGAGAAATGGAAATTTTAGTCCAGATTAAAGTCTATCGAGTATTTATAAAAGTAACACTTAATCGTTAGATAAAAGGCTCTGAAATCGTTCTAAAATATGCAGAGATATCTTCAGTACATCCTCCTTTTTGTTTTCTTCCGCTCTTGGAAAAACTTTTCCTTTATATGAAATCTTCTAAATGCTAAAAATTGAAGGTCGACCTATACGCCGGATATACCTAAGATTAATGATAATTTGGATAAGATGTTCTATGTTGATTCATATATAACGTCGAGCTCTACGCCTAAAAATATGGTATATTTACATTCATAAACGGTATATATTCATTACGGTATATTTTCATCCATTAAATTCTGAAAGTGATATAAAATAGTTCCATTAATTTTATTTGGATCTTTCAAATTAAAAGACCGAACCACTAGCGTCTGAGTGATAAAATCGCTGAAAACTGGTATTTCGCCCCGCATTCAGATCTCAACTAATGGGCTGGTTGCCTGGGAGATTTGTGGTTTTCTGAATGCGTAATCTGACTATAAACTAGATTTCTTTAAAAAGACCTCCACGAAGGTGTCCCTCTTTTTAGGCTGATAATTCTAGAATATAGCGTATAGCGTAGTTTACATACCCATAGGAGGATTCAATTGGGAGATTTTTCTTAGCTTAAAAAAAGATAAGATAACACACACACACACACACAAAAAAAAAAAAAAAAAAATTACAAATTGAGTAAGTAATTCAAAAAAATTGAGGTACATGTCATTATTTGACAGCCTTCGACTTAGCTTTAACATAATCTTATTAATCGAAATTTAAATTTCGTTCCAGAACCACGCAGACTAAGTTTCTTTCTAAAAATATATGCGGCAAATTGATACTTGAAGCGAGAAAACATACTTTGGCCATCAATTCGTTTTGATTACTGTAAAATGTTTTAAACGTAAAAAATGTATCTTCTACCTTAGTTATTTTAATAAAAAAATAGAATGATACATTTTAAAAACTTTTCATCAATTTTTTTTTCTTTTAAAACAGGAACACTGATACATCGTTATTTCCTCGTGTGTTATTCCTCCTAGTTTTTAGCTATAAGTTCAAAAATTTTTAAAATATTCGCCTCAATTTCCTCTTCCTCAACGCATTTAGTAAAGGAGATCCCCGAAATTTTAAAACGGGTTTGTTCACGCAGTGATTGTTTTAACAAAGACAAATTCTAACAATTACCCCGCGGAGGTCACACCAAACTTTTCCCTTCTAGCTGCCGAGCTTTAAGCTTAACTAATACAAGAACTCACTAATCACAGCGAGCAAACACGAACTGATATTCAGCCTAGGATTTCACCATGTCGGCTGCACATTCATTCACCTCTCTTATTATTTATGAATCATTTGAGGCCTAAGGAATAGCAAAGACAACAATAAGAACGGGCGAAATTCAAATTACAGTGCGTTAGAAATGATGATACATTATGAGATTATTATAATGTTAATAATACTATATATTCTTATTGGAATGTAGGTTTCTTTTAAAAAATAATATTATAATATTTTATTTATGACTACTTTTTATTTGTTATGCTCTTATTGTAACCGTATCCCTCTGAAATTTAATTATTTGCATAATTTTTCCCTCTCGATTTTTGGATGATTAAATTAGGGAAAAAAAGGAGGAGGTAATATGTGAGGAAATGAGGTCAGACGTAAGGGAAAAAATATCTAATTTAAACAATAGTCAATAGGCAAATTCGGAGTTTTTGTTGTTTACTGAAATAACTAATCTAAGAGATAAGTTTCTTATGTTTAGAAACCAATTACCCCAGTCGAAATGAACTTATGAAGAAAATATGTATACTTGCTTGAAATATCAAATCGGCGCACATATCTTCTTGCAGAAAATTGCTTGTCGCATGTTGCTGTGCAACGAAAAAGGTCCAATTAATTTTCTAAAAAAATAGATTCGTAAAGGAGAATCGTAAAAAACAATGGGATCTTAGAAACATATTTCTAAAACATATTCCTTCCCAATCGTCGCAGAAATCTTCCTACGTGTAAACAGGCATGCATCGAAAATAAATTGTTTCGTGACAAAAGTAAAACAGAAATGAGTTCTAGGTCGAAAGGTGCGTCAATACCAACGGATGTCTTTGACGAAATTCTCTTCAAAACACACCTGTGTAAATACAGTAGTTTAATATCTAAATAAAGACTACTGCTTCGTCCTGGATACGGTCTTTGCTTGAGATATCTAACGGAATATTTTTATATCGTTATACTCTTTAGTAGGTCAAATTTTATAAGTTTCATTAATGTCAATGCTATGACGGAATGTTAAAAGAACTTTCATTAAGAAAACATTATACCGCTGCACCAAAGGCCTTACCTGGCCTTTATTTTCGCAGCCGTTAGTCGTATATATATATTTTCAGTTGCAAAAATATTTAAAATAACACAAATATTTGCATTTTGAATTAAAATAAAACGCAATCAAAAACAGGTTTTTCATACAATAAAGCTTTTATTTAAAATGAGTAAGATAATCAATGCACTAACAGGAGAAAATAATTTGTCACATAGTTAAATGAGAATAATTGATCAAATAATTATTTTGACAGATTTCATCTACAATTTACATTGCGAATAAAAAAGCATAGGGCGCTCACGATAAGTTAAAAACAGTTATGGCTTTATACATTTTTAAATCAAATTAAATTAAAAGAAAATTAAAAAAGATAATGGTTTATACATTTTACAATGAAATTATACTAAAAGATTTCGTTATTTAAGCAGCTCCCGCTTTTATTATTCGCAGTATAAAATTGTAGATAAGTTCCGTAAACAGAATGATTTAATCCATTTTTTCCATTTAACTATATCTCATTATTGTGTATTAATTATCAAACCCATTTTAAATAAAAAATATTGTATAAAAACCTTTTTCATACATTGCATTTTAATCGAGAAACCGCGCGATTTTTGTACATTTTTTGTACAAAATTTGAGCTTGACAGCTTGTTAGGAAATGAGGTTAAAAATCTATGACGAATTTCCGCTCATAATGAAAACACCGCGAGCGGACTAAATACTAGCTTATAATGAATATTCCTCTTTCATGATGATAACTTAATAAATTTTACATTCAGTGTAATATTCTAATTATCCATAATCCGGAGGCGGATTATCCGGTTTGCGGGTTATCCGCGTATGGCGGTGTCGCGCAAGTCTGAGCATGGTCTAAAAACGGCTTAAATGCGTCTTTAGATTTTCTTCAGTTTCAATGATTGTTCTTTAGTTTTAATTCAATGCATCTTTAAGTTTTCTTTAGTTTCAATGATTAGCTAGTAGAATTCGTTCTGCATGTTCAGATTTCTCTCATGGTGAAGAAGTAGAGGCAATAGCTGCAGTTACATGCCAAAAAATTGAAAATGTACATCGGGAAAATATCGAGGAATGGTTCGATGGCGATTCGACTGAGCCGGGGTTTTAATGCTTGAGTGACGTGGATATTTGTTTCAAATGTCTCAAGAAGAGAAGGCAGAGCGTGATACTGAAAATACAAGCGAAGAAGATACTGGCAATTACATTTATCACGAGAGAGCAGTGACTTCGGTCGAAACTCATTTCGACTTCATCGACCAAAGAGGATTCGAATATAATGATAAAATAACACATTGAAATATGCGCAGTGAAATTCGGCAAATATCTAAACGTTCTGAAGATAAAGTTACTGATTTTTTAAAGAAATAAACACAAACAATATGCATGCAAATTGATAATCTGGATTATCCGTGTTTTCAATTTTCCGTGACCTGCTTCCCCGATATCAGCCGGAATAATCGACGGTACACTAGAGAGAATAAATTTTCATTATTTGAAATGTGCAAGAAGAAACTATCAAATGCAAATTGATTCTAGATTTTTGAGACATTTCTAATTTTCCTCCGTGATGAAGCAAGATACGTAGCTTCCGCATGCACTGTTAGACCCTATGCGCCACTAATTACTCGTCCACTTTCAAGTAGGTCATTGGAAAGGAAAGGTTCTTTGCTTGCTTTCAACAGAAGGAAACATAATTCTCCGTATTTAGATTTTGTAACGAAAGCTCAAAAGTTTTTTGCTTCAATGAATCAACAGATTGGTAGTAATCTGCAATGAATAATGCTGCATTTTTTTTCTTTCTTTCTTTAGTTTTCTTTTTTTTTTTTTTTTTTTTTTTTTTTTTTTTTTTTTTGACTATGTTTTTGCTACGATTTTTTTGTTCATTCACGAAATAAACTTATTTATTCTATCTGTGTCATCATATTTGTTTCAGGAAGAAAAGCGCTAATCAAGTTTTTGAAAATTTCTTTTATTACTCGGAACATGAAGTTCCCCTTGTTTAATAGAGTGAACCACTTTTTATTCGCTTTCGTATTTAATCGAAACAAAATATAGTGTACTCTTGATTATCCGGTTAATGCCAGGAAAGTAGATAAGGTTAACTGAAAAACAGAGATAATCCAAACTATCAGTTTTCATGCATATTGTCTGTGCTTATTTCACTAAAAAAATCAGCGTATTACTTTGTTTTTTAGAACATTTAAATATTTGTCGAATTACACAGCGCATTTTTCGAAGTGCTATTTTATGAGAAGTCCAATTAGCGTTTTATCAAAAGCCACTGCTATGGCGGGACTAAAGCAATTCCCAGTATCTTTACGGTTTGTAATTTCAGCACCACTCTGCCTCATCCTGCGACATATTAAACGATATCCGCATCACTTAAACATTGAAACCCCGACTCAGTCCTATTATCATCAAATCATTCCTCGATGTTTCCTTGATCGATATTTTCGAGAAATTTTACATTTTCAATTCTTTTGGCATAGAACTTCAGTTATTGCTTTGTTTGCCATAGAACTTACTTTCGCTTAGTATAGCGCACTCTTTATCTATGTTTAGTTCTAAAATTTTAAATCAATTTTTGAAAAATAAAAAAGGAAGTATGCAGAATAATACGCAAGGAAAAAAGCAGTGATCAATCGAAACTGAGCTTTCGAATATGCACGTTCAGAATGAATTGTACTCGATAATCGTTGAAACTAAACCTTCTGCGGTTTTTAAAGCTTGCTCGGACTTGCTCGCATTTGATTTTCACACGCTCTCGCGTACAGCGTTAAGTGGGCGTGCGTGACCTTCGCCATGCATGGATCATCCCCAAACTGGATAATCCGCGATTGAGTAACCGACAGTACACTGTACATAAATCGGGTTGATTAAACAATATCCAACGTGAAAGTAACGCGTCACAATGAGACTTCTTTAGAAACACAAATTACATTTTATTTTTCTGTCTTCGCATTAGGATCAAGTGGTTGCAAAAGTCAGTTTTCTTCACTGCACAATAAGTGATTTTTGCATCTAATGGTTCTGTGAGACTAAAGGTGCATCCAAGAGATAATAAGAGGTTTTGTTAACAATAACAACATTTATTTACAGGAAAATATACGAAAATTTCAATCAATTAGAGATATATTATTAGGCATCTCTGCCTTCCACGTCCTACATCTTTAGTATCTTGCCTGCCACTGACTATTAGGACGAACGCAGCGCCCTCTAGTCAGAATGACGCTGGAAATACGTAATACTCCCCACCTGAACTCACTTGAGTTCACTTACCATTGAATTTCAACTAAATTTACATTCAGGAACCATTTAAAATTACAAGAATAAAAATATAAATAGCATATTATATCAAATACAAAGCTTCAAAATTATTCAATCACTTGACACACAAAAACAAATTACACTTTTAACTTCCAAAGAAAATTGTTCAAATATCAAGCATTAAAATATAAGCACAATTAAACTATCATTAATACACAGATATAACATTAACACGTTGCAACTCAATTAAACTAACACAATTAAGGATTAATTTCCAAATTATACACAAGTTGTACTGAGCGTTTTATTTGTCCTTTAGGAGTCTGAATAAGAAGAGAACGAACTTTTCCATCTCTTCCTGGATATAGCTCTAAAATTTTTCCCATCATCCACATATTTCTGGGATAACGCTCATCATTAATCAAAACAATATCATTCACTTTAAATGAAACTATATTACTTGGTTGTGGAGAAACATAAGCTGATCTTAGATTAAGTAAATATTCCTTTCTCCACCTGTTCCAGAAGTGATTCAAAAGTGTTTGCTGATATTTATATTTCTTTACCAAAGAATTCCTATTAACATTAAAATTTTCATTTTTATGTTTTATTACAGGTAAAGACACCAATCTTTTACCAATAAGAAAATGAGATGGGGTGAGTGGAGAGGGTTCTGAGGGTTCGTTGTACAGATACGTGATAGGCCTGGAATTAACCAGAGCTTCAATTTCCGAAAAAACAGTTTCCAATTCCTTCAAAGAAAGATAGGATCGTCCAACAATTTTCTTTAAGCAGGTTTTAACCGTCCGTATCTGTCTCTCCCAGAAACCTCCCCACCATGGACTTTTTTCAACTATAAAATTTCAAACTATACCTTTAGAAGCAAACAAATTTTTAACTTGATCATTATCTATCTGATTCCACCATTTTTTCAATTCACTATTTTCTTTTTTAAAAGCTTTGGCATTATCAGAATATATAGTGGAACATAATCCTCGACGAGAAACAAATCGTCGAAATCCTAACAAAAAAGAATCAGCACTTATGTTAAGAACTACTTCTAAGTGAATAGCTCTTGTCACTGCACAGCTGAATATAAGTAAATAACACTTTGAATTAAAATCACGAACAAAAAATGGTTCGGCAAAATCCACACCGCATACATCAAATGGTGGATGCTCTTGAATTCTATCAGGCGGTAAAGGGGCAACCACCTGCATTCCAGATTTCACTTTGAATCGTCTACAAATCAGACAGTTATTTAACACTTTTTTCACAAATTGACGACCGTTAACAATCCAGAATTGTTCTCGTAAATGTGTTAAAGTTGCATCAACACCTAAATGGCACATTTTAGTATGAGAATCACAGATAAGTAGTTCAACAAATTTATCATTAGATGGAAGAAGCCAAGGATGTTTAGCTCGCATATCGTTACATGAAAACTGTAGACGTCCCTTTAAACAAAGTAAGTTATTATCATCAAGTTCAGGATTCAAGTTAAATATGCGTGAACTCTTATCGATAGTTCCTTTAGAAAGAAGTTGGGTAACTTCTGTATTATAATGCTTGGATTGAGTAGCTTTGATCCAAAAACGCAAAGCTTGCTCGAGTTCTGGAGCACATATAGGTCCATTTAATTTTGTAGAATTAGGTTTAGAATTGTGCACAAACCTTTTAATCCAAGCAGTAACACGCAGTAATCTACTTAATTTGCTGAAGTCATTAATGTCCAATAACGACGACATAGGTAAGTTTCCATTAGCTGAATTGGTTACCATGGAATTAACCAGTGTAGTCCGTCGCTCTTTCACTACAACGCGTTCATCACAGATGTCATTAAAATCATGTAGCGATTCTTGAAGAGGCCATGAGTGAAGCGGTTTAGACAACCATACAGGGCCTGACCACCACAGAGAACTTGTAAGAATCCTCCTAGCCGATTCTCCTCTAGTAGTAAGGTCTGCGGGATTGTCGGAGCCACTGCAATGGTTCCAACACTCTGGTAGAGTCAGCAACTGCACTTGAGCTACTCTGTTGGCGACAAATGGTTTCCATTGTTTAGAAGATCCTTTCAGCCAATGAAGGACGATTTGAGAGTCGCTCCAAAAGAAAATTTGTTTCGCGAAATTAGGAAATAGACCTTGTAAATAATTTCCTAAACGTGCAGCGAGGAGAGCTGCCATTAACTCTAATCTTGCAAGAGTTAAAGTTTTTAAAGGAGCAACTTTACTTTTTGACATTATAAAGCTCACTTTGATTTGGCCATTGTAATTCACGTACCTTAGGAACGCAACAGCCCCATATGCCTTGGGACTGGCGTCACAAAACACATGAAGAGAAACTTCACTTATTTCTACACTTTCAAAAAACCTTCTTCCAATAGATACTGATTCAAGTTCACAAAGTTCAAAACACCAGGTTCTCCATTTATTTTGTAGGTCACTTGGCAAATCTTCATCCCACTGTAGACCACGTTCCCACATCTCTTGCAGAAGAATTTTCACAGTGATTACAAAGGGACTGATCAGTCCACATGGATCAAATATCTTTGAAATAACTCTCAAAACGTGACGCTTGGTGATTCTAGCATCAATGGAATCCCTAACATCTCTTAAATCTAATTTAATTTTATCCTCAATCGGATCCCACTTCAATCCCAAGAAACCTGTTCCTTGCCCGAAGTCAGTATTTTCCTCATATCCGTTCTCATTCCAAAGTTTATACAATTCCGGACAATTAGTTTTTAATTTCCTCAAATGAAATCCCGCTGCTTTTAATATCTCTATTGCCGTAGACGTCAAATAATAAGCATCTTGAACGGTATTGGCTCCATAGCAGAGATCATCATAAAGAAAAGAATTTAACATGTCATAACATTTTGGATGATGTTCCTTAAATTTCTTTATGTGAAATTTCAAAACGCAAGCCAAGGAAAATGGCGAAGTAGTTAAACCGAATGGAAGACGATTTAAATGAAGAGTTTTGGTTGAATCACCTACCTCTTCGGGAAACCACAAAAATTTAAGGTATTTTCTATCTTCCTCCGCAATCTCTATCATAAGAAAAGCTTTCTCTAAATCTCCGCAAAATGCAACTTGATATTCTCGAAATTTAAGAATTATGTCCAATAAATTTGCATAAAGATTTACTCCTGATTCTAGAGACTTATTAAGAGATTTATTATTTTCATTAGCCTTACTGCTACAGTCATAAACAATTCTAACTTGAGTTGTTTCCTTGTCATCCCTAATTACCGCTCTGTGGGGCATATAATATCCTGAATTTTTATCTTCATTAACACATTTTCCCACAATCTGACATTCTAACTGATCCGATATAATTTGTTTATACTGGTCATAAATTTCTTGATTTTTATTTAGTTTGTGCTTTAACGAATCAAAACGCTTTTTCGCAACCTCATAATTAGAATTCAACCCAACTGCAGGTTCCAAGTTTTCCTTCCACATCAATCTACAAACGTACCTTTCCCCATTAAATTCCAGAGAATTTTCAAATTTTTCAATCAACTGATTGTCCCATTCAGAAAAGTTTTGTTTTTCTGACTGAAATTCTTCTATTTCCCAAAATTTTTTCAAATCGCACAAAATGGAAGAAGAGTCCATGACTAAACATACATTTTCATAATTATTAGTTAATTTATTACTTCCTTCCACTCCCGCTAGTAACCAACCGAAACAAGAATTTATCGCAGTAATGTTTTCATTTAACTTTACTCTCTGGTCATAAACAACATTCCAAAATGAATCGCATCCGATAAGTATTTCCGTCTGACAGTCGCCAGAAAATGAATCAGCCAAAGGTAAACCCTCTTTCCTTCAACGCATTGCGAATAGATACATCAGGAATTTTCAAGGACAAATTAGATATATAATCCGTTATGACAGCTTCTAACTCGTACGATTTCGAACTTTGATCCCTATTGCGCAACGTCAATGAAACGATACCGTATTCCTTCTCACGTGCTATTTTGTCTCCGAAAGCGAAAATAGCTATTCTTTCGTAGCGTATTGGCTTTAATTTTAATTCCTTAACTAATCGAGATGAAATAAAACTTCGATGACTACCATTGTCTAAAATAACATTAGTTAAGACTAAATTTTTATCCGAACAGGCTAAAACTGTACATGTTTGTAAAAAGGGCTTATTTTTGGTACATATATTACTATAAGACACAGAAATATTCTCGGCGTTTTTATTAGATTTAGATTGTGAGTCATTCAAAACAGTTTCGCTTTCCACTTGCTTCTCACAACCTTTCAAAGTAACATTAACGGGTTTATTTTTTCTACACACTGACTCATGATGAAAATTGCTTAAACAATTTTTACACGATATTTTTGCCCTGCATACGCGAGACCTATGATATTTCTGGAAACAACACCAGCATCTAGCTTCAGTCCTAAGCTTATTTATTTTTTGTTCTACATCCAATTTTTAACAACTTACGGAATCGTGATGACCGTCACAGAATACACAAACATTTTTTATTTGTGCATTTAACGCTGAAGCGGTTGATATATTTTTAGGTTTTGAATAGTTTTTCTGATAAGTTTGACCACTTTGATAATTTTGGGAAAAGGATCGTTTCGTTTCGTAACTTTTTAGGGGGCTCGTCACAGTTTCGCCAATTTCCCTAGATTCGACTTCATTCCTCAAAAACGTAATAATTTCCGAAAGCTCACACTTCACTTCCCTGTTTCGTTTTCGGTGAAAATCTAACACCAAATCTTGTGGTAGCAACTTCAATAATACTGGATTCAATAAATGCCCATATGAACCCTCCGTTACATTTAATGAACGCAAATTTCTTATATTAACTTCTATATCATCGTATAATTTACGCAAACCCTTAACATTAGACGAACTTCTCACGGGTTCTAAGCTTAATAATTTAGTCATATAAGAATTTATAATAGAATCAGTTCTACCATATCTTTGTTTTAAAAGCTCAAGACATGAGTCATAGTTTTTCTCATTCAATTCAAAACCCGCAACTACGTTATATGCAGGACCAGAAAGAAGAGATTTTTAAATATTGGAATTTTTCAATTTTCGTAAGTGAATTGTTTGAACCGATTGCGCTATCAAAACAGTTTAAGAATTCCATAAATTTGCCAGAATCACCATAGAATCGCGAAATTTCTAACTTTGGTAATTTTAAAGCCGTAACGGTGTTTTCCGAAACACTAGATGTGTTAAGAACTGAAGAAGTCCGCTGAACATTTTCTACTGCTAATTCTTTAATTTTGCTTTTTAGTTTAATTTTAGCTAACAATACTTTGTCATCGTATTCTTCCGAAGCTTTTAATTCGCTTTTAAATTTTTCCGGATCGTCTATGAGTGCTTCCACCTCTAAATCATGGCTTTTCAAGATCTGCTCTTTCGTTTCTAATAGTTCCAGTAGTTCTGATAATGAACTTACGTCTTCGACAGCTTCATCGAGCTTCTGCACTCTTTTAACTAGTTTAGTAACACTAGCGCGAACGTTACTTCTTTTTTCAATTATTTTCGACAGCTTATCCATATTAACTCAGAATTTGTGAGTTCAAAAGATCTTACCTCCACAGTCCATTATGCAATGTTACGTATCCAAAAGCGTACGTAAAGTATCCAAACTTCTCAGAACTATAATCCAGTAATGATGACTAATTACTTCCGATATTCCACATTCGCGGACAAGATGCACCAATTTTGCATCTAATGGTTCTGTGAGACTAAAGGTGCATCCAAGAGATAATAAGAGGTTTTGTTAACAATAACAACATTTATTTACAGGAAAATATACGAAAATTTCAATCAATTAGAGATATATTATTAGGCATCTCTGCCTTCCACGTCCTACACCTTTAGTATCCTGCCTGCCACTATCTATTAGGAAGAACGCAGCGCCCTCTAGTCAGAATGACGCTGGAAATACGTAATAGTGATTATCAATATGTTGTAAAGATACTGCTCTGATCGTTATTGCTATTAAGGACACCGCTGCTATATCGGTGTCTCAGATTCGAATCTCGGAAGGTTTGTAAAAGCATAGTGCCTTTGTATCATGTGGGCACGTAAAGTACCGTCCAGCAAAACGTTTTCTCGAGAGAATAGTGGTAAGGAAAGAGGGATAGGAGATAACTCTGCATATTCCCCATATATATTTCCGAGTCAAAAAGTTTCAGTTCGAGTTAAAAAAAGTTTTCGCTTACAATTATTTGATTGAGCAAAAGGACCCAATTAAGTGTGTAGAGTTGCGCGCCTCCAACCTGCACGCAACCAAGAGCTGACTGTTGAAACTGGAAAATAGACAGAGTCTTGCTAAGGGTTTAAGTCCCTTTTTATTCAACTTAAGACATTACAATTGCGTGCTCTTGACGCTCACAAACTACGCCGACCCGGCGGTCAAATAAAAATAAGAACCTGAAAAGAAATAATAACAAGACTACGAAGCTCTCTAAAAGTAACTAACCTCACCGCGTTTTACAATACCGCTGCTAATTCAGCAAACTTTGAATATCACATTGAACGATTAACAATTCTCCGAGGCAAGCGCACACAGGCCGAAACGCGGGGTTCTTCAATTTCTGGCTAACTACCTCCGCGCTCGTGAAGTACGAACAGCACACCTCGAACTCGTTTCCTTTCTATTTAACTCAGAATACTTCCGCTGATAATTTGAATCCTTGCGCGTTCTACTAAAATTTACATACTCTGGCATTGGCAGTTCCAGGGGAAAGTAAGGCTTGACAGGAAAGATAGTTTAAACTTAAAATAAATGTTAGTTAAAATAAATATAAACCCTACATTTGCCGCTGCCAGAATTTGGAAAACTTGGAAGCAGATCCTACAAACGCCCTGTTGTAAAGTTTCTATAATTCTGAACTAACTCTCAAGAGCCTCGTTTACACACAAAAAAAAATCTTATGTAACAAAATGTATACTAAATTTCTGTCGATACTTATATAAATCTCTCTTCTTACAGCAACTTTTCCTGGACTTCATCAATCAATCTTGTTCTTTTCCTTGCAGCATCTGGAAGGAATAAGTATCAGTATCTTTCTAAATACATTATAATTTACACTTTCTTGACACTGAATAAATTTTTGTTTTTAAACGATTCGTTTTCCTTAGTTATTGCTTAATTCACATTCATTCAATTTTTCAAGCATTAATTTAACTTTACCCTGGCTCTCCACCATGTGTGGTGTCAAACGGGAATATTCGTGTTTTAGTCTTACAACACTTTCCCTAACCACCATGATTTGTTAGAATTCAACGACCAAATAGACACACCTTACTCGACATTCTACAACTCGATGAGCTACTTTAACATTCTTAAAAATTCAAGTGTAGGTGGAGAACCCTACAAAACACATTCATTCTAACTTTCCCCTCATTCATCTTTAGACATGCAGGCTTTCGCTCTAAAGCATGACTTTATCTACAGTTTAATACTTAAATTTTGAATTCATTGCTTTTGAGCATTTTACTTTTAGCATCTAAAATTTTATGCTTCTAGACTAAATTCTACTTTTACATAACATTATTTACGTACATTTACAAAATTTTAATACATATGATTTTTACAATTTACCATAAAATGAATAAGAGAAAATAAATTTTTACTTTACTCATTCTTCGCCAAGCTGGCGGCACTGAAACTAAAATTCTTATTAATACAAGAATACGAAGTTATTTTTATCTTCGGCCAATTTTTGGCTTTAACATAACAGAATTAGTCTTTCGACCAACAGAAAATGCTTTTTCTTAGATTTTATACTTAAAGAAAATAATACTTTTGCCTTAGCTAAATAAAGTAAAACAAAACTAAGTCTCAACCGAGACATATTGACTTTCGTCAAAACATAGAACTTCGTACTTATGCATAACATTTCGGAACAAAAGAAAAAAATTTATAGAAGATTTTAACTTATCTTTGAGTTTTTGATGATTGAAACTCCGTCATTCTTTTCTGGCAAAACTGTTCCCACGTTATAGGTTTCATGGACGTCAATCTTCTCCTTACTGACCTCCGAGTGTCGTCCACATTAGTTTTTCTCTTGCGTCCTCTGCATGCTGGCCTCTTGGCGGAGTAATCATCGGGTTGCTGTGTTTTTCGTTTTTCTCTTGGACGGCTGGTCTTGACGTCCTCCGGTCTGGAGTCCTTCTTTAATTTCTTCTGTTGTTTCTGGTATTTTCGTTCCTCATGCTGTCTTTTCAGTTTCCGGAACGGCAGCCTTGCTTGCACCTGACTCTCTGGCCCTGGGAGCGTTCTCCTTGATGTATAATTTCTACTGCGATACGTTGTAGGTGGTGTTTTCATCTTTACCAAGGTTTCTTTACGCGGTGGCTTTGCATTCTTGTTTTTCTTAAATGCTGGAGTCTGAAAGTTTTCATTTTTTCTTTTTGGTACCGTCGTCCGGGTTGTAGAAGGCCTAGGTCTCTCTTCAGTTCTCTGCTTCTTGGGCGGTGGAACAGTTGTTATTTCTGGACCTTCTACTTCGTTTAGGCTTGAGTCCTGCAAGAAACTTTTAAGGATTTCAAAATCATTTGGATTATAGTATTTTTTTCACCTGGTCGGGACTTGCTTTACAGATTTTCCCTCTCTCGTTCTGAAGGAACAATACGACTCCTTTGATTTCCTGGATTACATAGGGGCCTTCAAATTTTGGAGCTAACTTTGCCGTAAAATTGTCTGGGGCACTTGATAAAGAAAATTTCCGCTTCAATACTTTATCCCCAACTTTAAAATCTGCTTCTTTCTTGCCGTATCCGAGCTTTTAAGTGCCTGATCAATAAGTTTTTGCACATCTTTCTGTTTAAACTCTTGCTCTCTTTGTTGCACAAAGAATAATTTATCTAAAGGCGTAATTAACTTTCGGCCTAAAAATAATTCTGCTGGGGTTTTTCCCGTAGTATCGTGATTTGCCGTTCTTAAAGCATAAGCTAATTCATTTATGTAGCCATCCCAGCACTTGTGATGTGTGCTCACGTAACTGAGAATTTTTTTTACTATGTTTTTATTCACTCTTTCTGCTATGTTTGCCTGTGGTCTATACGGAACCATTTTGATATGGCGTATGCCAAGTCCAGTGCATATGTTTTCAAATATTTGACTAGTGAATTGTTTTCCGTTATCGCTAATGACTTTTATCGGTGCACCGTATTTTAAAATGTATCTGTGTAAGAATGCATCTGCGACTGTTTTGGCTGACGCGCGTTTAAGTGGAACAATTTCTGTCCATTTTGGAAAATGATCTACTATTACTAAAAGAAAACGATTTTTATTTAACTCGCTCTGGGGGAAGGGACCAAGAAGATCTATGCCTAAAATTTCATTCGGAAATGTAGCGCGAATGCTATTTAAGTACCCAGCCGGGCTGTAATTAATATCATTTATTAACTGACATTGATTGTAGGACCTGACATACGCAGTTACTATTATTAAAGTATGTTAATAAAAATAATAATAATAAATTAAAAGAAAAGAGTCACAAAAGTCCCATCTTGTCACAAAGAATTAACAGTCTCGGTTTAAATAAAGGTTTAGTCATTATGTCAGCAACTTGCGCCTCTGTAGGTACCTGCTGCACAATGATTTCCTTTTCTAGAACTTTCTCTCGTATGAAAAAGTGCTTGATATCAATGTGTTTTGTGCGTCGATGAAACTCCGGGTTTTGTGACACTCTCACTGCAGCGGCGTTGTCTACTTGAATTACTGGAGTTTCACGTAACTTGGTTACATCACTAAATAGTCGCTTTAACCAAATTACTTCTCTAGAACATTCACTAGCTGCAATTACTTCTGCTTCAGTCGTCGAAGTTGCAACAACTGTTTGCCTTTGGCTAATCCATGATATAGCTCCACCACTATATAATATCACTACTCCACTCGTTTATTTTCCTGTTTCTTGACAGCCTCCAAAATCTGCATCACTATAGCATTCTAGAATTCCTGGTTTGTATTTATTCTTGTATGTAACACCTTTAGTTAGAGAACCTGCTATGTATCTGAATACACGTTTCACTTTTTTCCAATCATCTTTCGAAGGATTTTCTAGGTAACGTGATAGAATGCCAACACAGTAAGCTAAATCTGGTCTTGTGCCCAACATAAGATACATTAAAGCTCCTACAGCTTCTCTGTAAGGAAAAAATTCTCTGTTTGATTTATGTTCCTTTTTCTTTTCAGTTAGACCTTCCTTCAGGATGCTAAAGCTGTACCATGCAAGTGGGTTTATAAGATCAAAAGGAATCCTGATGGATCTATTGATAAATTCAAGGCTAGACTTGTTGCCAAAGGATGTACTCAACGTTTTGGAGTTGATTATGATCAAACGTTTAGTCCAGTAACAAAGTTAGGAACTATTCGTTCAGTTTTGAGCATCGCAGCCAATGAGAAAATGCATCTTTCTCAGTTTGATGTCGGTTCAGCATTTTTATATGGAACACTTGAAGAATCTATATACATGCAGCAACCAGAAGGATATAGTGACGGTTCGAAGAAAGTCTGTAAGTTGAAACGCAGTTTGTATGGACTTAAACAATCATCACGCTGCTGGAATAAATATTTTGGAGATTTTGTGTCACAGCTGGGCTTCAAGACAAGTGAAGCTGATCCATGCTTATATATAAGAAACAATAACGGTAAGAAGCTAATCGTATGTTTATATGTAGATGATGGTTTAGTAGCATCAACAGATCTACAAGAATCTGAAAAATTTCTCAGAGAATTGAAGTCGAGATTCAGAATCACAACTAAACCAGCAGTATACTTTCTTGGACTTGAAATTAAACATCTTGAAGATGGAAGTATTAAAATTAGTCAGCAAGCTTATGCAAGAAAAATTCTTCAAAAATTTGGGATGGAAGATTGCAAGCCAGTGTCAACTCCTATCCTGAAGGAAGGTCTAACTGAAAAGAAAAAGGAAGATAAATCAAACAGAGAATTTTTTCCTTATAGAGAAGCTGTAGGAGATTTAATGTATCTTATGTTAGGCACAAGACCAGATTTAGCTTACTGTGTTGGCATTCTATCACGTTACCTAGAAAATCCTTCGAAAGATGATTGGAAAAAAGTGAAACGTGTATTCAGATACATAGCAGGTTCTCTAACTAAAGGTGTTACATACAAGAATAAATACAAACCAGGAATTCTAGAATGCTATAGTGATGCAGATTTTGGAGGCTGTCAAGAAACAGGAAAATCAACGAGTGGAGTAGTGATATTATATAGTGGTGGAGCTATATCATGGATTAGCCAAAGGCAAACAGTTGTTGCAACTTCGACGACTGAAGCAGAAGTAATTGCAGCTAGTGAATGTTCTAGAGAAGTAATTTGGTTAAAGCGACTATTTAGTGATGTAACCAAGTTACGTGAAACTCCAGTAATTCAAGTAGACAACGCCGCTGCAGTGAGAGTGTCACAAAACCCGGAGTTTCATCGACGCACAAAACACATTGATATCAAGCACTTTTTCATACGAGAGAAAGTTCTAGAAAAGGAAATCATTGTGCAGCAGGTACCTACAGAGGCGCAAGTTGCTGACATAATGACTAAACCTTTATTTAAACCGAGACTGTTAATTCTTTGTGACAAGATGGGACTTTTGTGACTCTTTTCTTTTAATTTATTATTATTATTTTTTTTACAAGGGGAAGTATTAAAGTATGTTAATAAAAATAATAATAATATAATATATAGTTTAGATAAGTTCTGGCAACAGTGAGTGTTGTCGTCATCAGGAGATCGTGCTTCGCGATACTGTCGTTCGAAAGAATAGCTATAGTTTGTAATTCCAATAAAAGCATCGTATTTTTGCTCTGCTATTCGTTTTTCTCTTTATTTTTAAGAAATACTTTTTTAACTATTTTGTATAATTGCGGGAAATATATCGCCTCGCGTACCCTTTTTAAAGTCTTTCTGACCCCTAAATGACCCGCTGTTTTCGCGTCGTGTAATTTCTTCAAAATGCTTAATCGAAGCGAGGCTGGGATGACTGGTTTGTACTCGAGATTTTCGTTTGTTGTTTTCGTATAAAATAATAAATTATCTATTATTTCATAGTTTTCTGCTCTATTTCTTATCGCATCGATATCTGTGTGCTCAAAGCTTTCGGGGTCTTTCAAATATGCATAGATATTTCCAAATTCAGGATCAGCTTTCAGTTCAGTGAAAATCGTATCTCTGGAATCTAAAATTTTTGAAGTCAACACAGCGCATTTAAGTTCATTTCCTTCATCGTCCAGTTTTATACGAGAAAGTGCGTCAGCTACGTTGTTTTCCTTACCCGGTTTATATTTTATTCTGAGATTATATTCTTGGAGTTTTAAAGCCCATCTTATTAACCTGGGCGTTAGGTTTTTCCCCGAGTAAAGTCTACCAACAGCCGCATGATCCGAAAAGACTATTACTGGCGCTTTACCGAAATAAACTCGAAATTTGTGTACAGCCATTAATACGGCTAATGTTTCTCTCTCTGTAGCTGTATAATTCCTTTGTGTCTGATTCAACGTTTTACTAAAAAACGCCAGAGGATGGCTATTTTGCATAAGAACCGCACCCACCGCATAGTCTGACGCATCTGCTGCAATTTCCAGGTTTTCGTCCCCCTCCGGGAATTTCAAGACAGGGGCATTGATGAGCGCTTCTTTTAATCTTTCAAATGCTGTATTTGCTTCCGCTGTCCACGTAGGTTTACTTCTCTTTCTTTTGATTACTAAGAGTGGTTCAACAATATTAGCGAAATCTTTTATGAAAGACCGATAGTAAGAACATAACCCAAGGAAAGAAGAAAGTTTCTTGGCGGTGTTGGGCGGTGGGAAATTCTTGATTGCTTTTATTTTTGAATCTTGCGTTTCTATACCCTTTTGCGAAATTTTATAACCGAGATATTTAAGTTCTTTAGTTGCGAACTTGCATTTTGAGGCGTTAATTGTATGACCGGCCTCTTATAATAATTTAAAAACTTCTTCTAGATCTTTAATGTGTTGTTCCAACGTACTACTCGTTATAATTATATCATCTAGATAGATTAAAGTCGATTTTCCTAGGACAGGCTTTAGAACAATGTCCATAGCTCTCTGAAATGTTGATGGGGCCCCACACAACCCAAAGAGCATGCGTAAAAATGCATAAGTGCCCGATTTTGTTATAAACGCGGTTTTATGTATGTCTTCGGATCTCATAGCTATTTGATAGTAGCCAGACGTTAAGTCCAAATTAGACATGTATCTTGTAGATTTGATCTTTCTAATAATTTCCTCTATAACCGGCAAAGGGTAAACTGGGAATTTAGTAATACTATTTAGTTTTCTGTAATCGATAGCAAACCTCCAAGCCCTTTTATCCGAAGGAGGAAACTCGTTCTTTTTCCTACATAGTACGACTGGACTCGCCTACTCATTATTTATGGGCGTTATTATTTTATTCTTTAACATCTCCTGAATATGTTCTTCGATGATTACGTCTTTTTGTTTGTCATAACGATATGGTTTAGTCCTACAAGGTTTTTCGGCAGTTAATTGTATCTGATGCGTAACTATTTGACAACTAGCAGGCTTTTCTGAAAACAAGTTAGAAAAATTACTCACCACTTGCTGGATGGCTTGACTTTCATGGTCATTCAGATGGCTAAGGTGCTAAGGTCCACTTGCGGTTGTTCCACAGGTTCCACCACCCTCTGGTCCATCTCCAGCACAACGGAACTGTCTTGAAAATTCAATTTGGCCCTCGCGGCCCTTAAAAACTCCATACCTAAAATAAGAGGATTTTGCAGATTCTTCACTACAAGAATTAATACTTTGAGGCTTTCCTCTTTTACTTGTATGTTTAATGATAATTTCTCGATGCAGTGACAGGTTTTTCCTTGCGCCGCTATAATTTCGGTATTTTTGGTTTTAAATAATCGTACCCTATAAAAATTCTTTTTGAAGAATGTTTCGCTCATAAAATTTCCTTCTGCTCCTGTATCGATGAGGGCTTCTACTGGTACATCGCCAACCAGGACTTGTATAATTGGTAGATGTGAGTTTTTTACGATGACCGTATTTAAATGTCTTTTTGAGGGTTTTTTTAAAACTTCCGGGGTCTGGACCCTCGCTTTCACAGGCCCCTCTACTCGTTTAAAGCTTTCCTTTCAAGTTCTGCCTTCTGGGTACGCGGATGTTTGTTTTCGAATTTTCTTTTTGGGCCTTGACCTTCGAGGTTCGATGAGTTAGCTAGATAGCTCTTTCCCCCATAAGAGCGGTTTGCATTTCTGGTTTGCTCATTTGAAGATTTCCTTCGGGTACTTTGAGAATACGATGCCCCTCTAGCTTTTTCCGCTATTCTGCGATTTTGAAACTTCACCGCCAATTCGAAGAGCTCCTGCAATGTGCTTGGCTTTCAAATTTCGAAGTAGTCTTGAACAGCAGGTAACAATCTTGGTAAGATTATTTCAATAATCTCCGCCTCGGATTTCTTCCCATACAGCATATCCGTCAGCTTAATTTTTCGCAAAATAAAGTCCGTCAACTCTTCTCTATCCCGTTGATAGAAACTATATAGTTCGGCTTCCAGACTTGCTCGATCTTTCACTATGGGGAAGGCCTTTACTAACGATTTTTTGAAATTTTCAAATGTATATGTCTGGCTTCCAAATTCTCCTAATAAAATTTTGCCTATATTCTTCCACCATAGCGCGGCCTGTCCTCTTAGTGCAGATGTGGCGATGGCAACTTTTTGTCTTTCAGGCACAGGGTAGAGCTGAAAGTGATTTCTAGGCCTTCTACAAATATCGCCACCGAATTTTTTCCGTCGAAATTGTCGTTTGGCTTGATTGACGCTCTCAAAGTCTGGACCAGGTATCCAAATCCTTCCAATTGGCTTGCCATTTCTTGTTGTTGTCCAGCGGCTTCCATCCGATTTTCGGCCATTTCAGTTCGATAAGTGTTCGGGCGCCAATGTAGAGTTGCGCGCCTCCAACCTGCACGCAACCAAGAGGTGACTGTTGAAACTGGAAAATAGACAGAGTCTTGCTAAGGGTTTAAGTCCCTTTTTATTCAACTTAAGACATTACAATTGCGTGCTCTTGACGCTCACAAACTACGCCGACCCGGCGGTCAAATAAAAATAAGAACCTGAAAAGAAATAATAACAAGACTCTAACTACGAGGCTCTCTAAAAGTAACTAACCTCACCGCGTTTTACAATACCGCTGCTAATTCAGCAAACTTTGAATATCACGTTGAACGATTAACAATTCTCCGAGGCAAGCACACAGGCCGAAACGCGGGGTTCTTCAATTTCTGGCTAACTACCTCCGCGCTCGTGAAGTACGAACAGCACACCTCGAACTCGTTTCCTTTCTATTTAACTCAGAATACTTCCGCTGATAATTTGAATCCTTGCGCGTTCTACTAAAATTTACATACTCTGGCATTGGCAGGGAAGAAGAACTACGTTTATTGCTTGTTAATGAGTAACAAAGTAACAGACAGATAAAATGGGAAAGATTAGTCAAATATCATACTCTTCGCCGAATGGTAACACACTAGCGCGTAGAGGATAAAACGATTTTATTTCGAGCAGGTTTTTTTTTTAATTTAATTTAAATCACTGAATTTCCTGATTACATTTGCAATATAAATATGATACGTTTTGTCGAGTAGCAATGTACTGCTTTTAATTTGCTCAGTTTGTTAATCAATATTTTATTAACTTCGCACGAAACATAAAATAAATAAATATTAAAAAATTTCGAGATTCAAAATTCGCATTTCGATGTTCGAATGAGGATTATACGTGCTGAAAATTCTAGGTGCTGTCCTTTTCCCAAAATGCGAGGAGCATACATGCATACATACAGATTCTCCACTATTTTATAATAAAAATTGTACGTAAAATAGCATTGAATTAGTTTAAAATTAAATCGTTGCAATTGAGGTATAAATTAAATGAATGATTTTTAATTTATATTTTCCACCGATTCTGAGAGTTCCACGGAAACTGAGAGAGGTCAATTCGTTGTTGCAGGTCCATATTGACCATTCTGAAAAAGTCTGCGAATAATAGTCATATAAGCCATAGCTTCAAATATTCCAAAATAGCATTTTGGTAAGATATTTTCTGCGTTCTTACGGAAAGCTATCGAGATGTAGATAAAAAGTATGTCTGGCTAGCAGTCGCAACGGATTGAATTCAAATACTGAATATATAAGAATATCACTCATCTTTCATATAACTCCACAGTGGTGTCTGAACTAAAAATCATGGTGGATGATAATTTGCCATCATCAAGACCTGGAGATTGTGGCCTTGCCTCCAAAGTCGTGTTTCAGGTGGGGGAGAATATAGGATATTTTCTCTCTTGTCACCGCGTGCTTCGTAGTGTAACTTGAAAGCATGGCTGGCTAGCGGTCGGGAGATCCAGAGTTCCAATGCTGGCGAGGCTATTGCTAACTTCTCTCAAAAAATAAGTAACTCTACTGCTAATTATATTAATGATTTTTAATTTACTTTTCCATGAAGTTCCAGTTCACCTCCGTATCCGGATCACTTCCTCTCATTACGACACTGAGAGAGGCCGATTAGTTTCCTTGGGTCTACATCGATCATTTCGGAGATCCCTAATTAACCTTCATATAATTTGTTCGGGGCTTAATAACCGAAAATAGTTTTCCGGTGATAGTTCCAACTTTTTTGTTGCGTCGACATCTTTTAAAAGAATGGTTTTCTTCATGGATCCTCTTACATTTTCTGTATAATATAGAGCATACAACATAATCATAATACAAATACCTGCACATACATAACTTTAAGATAGCAATTAGACAAACTAAGAACAAAACAAAAAAAAAATACTTTGTTAGATTTATAAGGTATTTTCTCCCTCTTTCAAGCATGCCTTCGTGAGGTAATGGTTAGCACAATCGGCGCGTATTCGAGTGGTCCGTCGATCGAGTCCCGGCGAGGTCTCCATTTATCACGTCTCCTGCTTTAAAAATATTATAAATGACTCTGCAGAGGCCCCAAACTAAAAAAGGTGGCGGATGATGATTCTCCACCACCAGGATTTTGCGATTGGGTCCCCTAATACCCAGTCGCCCTTTAAAAGGGGTGCTATATAAGGTATTTCTCCCGCCTCCTTCTTGACATGCCTTCGTGATGTAATGGGCAGCACGCTCGGCGTATATTCGAGAGGTCCGAGGTTCGAGTCTCGGCGAGGGTATTGCACATTTGTCATGTCTTCGAAATAACCTAATGGCTCTACAGATTTATGTTGAAATTTTTTATATTACTATAATTTTTAGTTTTACAAATATAAATAAGTTTTCAGTGACAAAAATACAGATTCTAATTACACAAAAGTTAGATTTTAATGAATGTGATGGCTGCGCTTGACAATTGACAAAATTTTTTAAATATTTGGCATATTGCTTAATTATTAATATTAATAAATTGCTTAATTTAATTGTTTAATGACCTCGTTCAAAAATATTCAGCCAGTTTCTTGTTTTCCATTCTAGTTTACTATCTTCTATTTGGGGGGGGGAGAGGGATTGTACTTTTTGTGGCTTTCCGTTTTAATTTTTTATATTGTGCTTTATCATACTTATTGCATGCAAAAATTTATATACTTAAAAATATTACTGATTTTTAAAATGTATTAAATGATTTTATTATATTTTTACATTATATTTATTATACTCGATTTCTCCCTTATTACATTATAAACATTATATCAACAAATAATTACGCGTAATTAGCAAGCTTATTAATATTTTTTCGTAATCAATGAGAGTTTGATTATGCTGATCAATTGCCGGTGTATATTCGGTTGTCGACCCCTTGATCATCACTGACCCCCTTTAAAATTTCATCCTTAATGAATTATATATTATACTTACACTTTGGGAACCCGTGTTTCTGTTATAGTTTCAATGGAACTGCGAGTTAAACGAGAATATTTCAATGTGGTTGAAAGAAAAATACTACAAATTGGAAACCACGAATATTTATTAAAGCGGTTACGAGTCCATAGAAAATATTATTGCTGGTTGTACCCACAAACTCATAATCCAGGATAAATCATCAAAACTAGTTAACTTGTAAAAGAAGGTATATACAAGCAGATATGAATAATTATCAAACTGTGCCTCTACAGCAAATCTATTAATTTAGAATGGAAACAATCGAATATCCGTCTTCTACCTGTAACGCTGCCCATCATGAACGCACAAGAAGTTGGCCGTTCTAGATTCTGTGTTTACTCCTGTCATGGATGAATACGCCATATCAGGGCTGTAATTATCGTCAGTTACACCATTTACACATGCTGTTTACTGCTAACGCGATTACTTGCTCTTTCTGTGTTTGTAACGGATGCTGTTGAACAATGAAATTCTCACCCCATAGGGTGTAGGAAAATTGCTTCTATTTATGTCATGTATGGGAATCTCAAATGTAGTGAAGTAGGTTATGACTGTAATGTGATTAATAATGCTTTTTATTTCTGCATTCATTAACACATATTTCTGCACTAGTTATGTAGCTACAATATAAGTTTATTTTCAAATAAATCTTAACTCGCGTAAATATTGTTTTGCTCCTTCTGAAAACCGGAGAAAAATTGGTATCTTAAATATAGTGTTTTCGAATACAGTTTGTATGCGGGCGATAGAAATGCAACTGACAAGCCAGCTGACAATTGACTCTTTCTGTTTCTATTTTAAAAGCCCGAATGAGCTATTATAGTCTCGAAACACAATTTTGCGTTATTTCACATCCCATTCGAATCTGCTACCATCTGACAAAACATATATTATTCTTTCATATATAATCTGTACGATTAAATGCTTTCAAATTTATTTTAATAAATAAAAAAAAATTCAAATTTAATCTTTAATTTAAAATTTAATTAATTAACAAACTAAACTATTTAAAAGCAATAGATTCTGTTCTTAAGAATAATACATATTTACTTTTTAATCTGATAAATTAAAGAAAAGGCATATTACTCATGGCATATTCTAATTAAAAACATCAAATAATTTTAGAGAACTACGTGGTGTATTTTCGCTTTTAAAAGTATACAGAAGATATATATATATCGTCAGTTTAATTACATATTTAGCTAATATCTTGTAAAATGCTTAACTATCCCCTCTACGGATAATTTCAGATTTTTTAAAATCAAAATGAAAAGCTTGCTTTAACTAAACAAGTTTTTTAACTAAATTTTAAATTTCATTTACTAAATATTTATCAAAATATACATAAATTCCAGCTTAGATTTCTTTTCTCTATGGATTGAGATATCTATATATGGATATGGAATATGACATATCCATGAGAATAATTCTATCGTTCAATCGACAGAATTTAAATCCATTCGATGGAACGTCATTTTTGTTTATATGTTCATATGAACAATTCAGTTGAATAACGGAACAATTAACGTCCTTCAATGGAGTAATTTAATGAATATTTCAATTTACTGAATGACATCTAATGTAAACGCCACGAGTGTGGACCCCGTCGGACGGTTTTACGAAATCATATATAAACAGTGACCTTAGTCTTGTTTTGAAGGTCAAATATGCAATATTTCATCAAGATCGCAATAAAACCGTAAATTTGTATGATTACACTCACACATACAAGAAAAAACAAACGGACATTCTTCTTCATATATATGCAAGATAAAAAATATTTAACTATAAATAATAATTTAAATTAGCAATGGCTTCTTAATACTTAAATTGGGTATTTCCTGTCTCTTTTTCAAAAAGAAATAATAACTATTTTCGGATTACGTCACTTCTAAATCAGTCCATGCTTACATAATGCTGATGGCGTTGCTAATTCGAAACTTAAGCTAAAATTTCGAGAACCGAAATTTTTTTAAATAAGCTGCTATATTGAATAACCACGCACTTTGTTTCTACCTACGTTCGCGCTAAGACGCTGCATTTCTTCTTATCTCAACACTACCTTAAAAGTAACAGTTCTGGAACAGGCAAGATTAATAGGCCTAGTATTTGTGGATGTGAATATTTACTGAAATAAAGATCAATATTTAATCTGCCTCAGCTGCCAAGTTTGCTGTTCATAACGGACTAATATCTACGAAATGCAATATCTCAACATTCTAGGCCATCACTCTTTTTGTAGCACTACATCTAAGACTAAGGCTACAACAACATTACATACACATATAATGTAAAATAAATTTAACTAATATGTTTAAAATTAACTAATGCGTTTAAATACGTCCCATATTCAATTCAGAATAAATGTATAAAAAAAAGAAAAACAAAAACAGAGGAACTGTAGCAAACTGCAAGAAAAAGAGATAAAAACATGCCAAAACTAAAACTAAAATTGTAAATTAACATTTTTAGTTGCATCGTCATCAGAGGGTTGGTGCAACGAAAGAAGTAAAATAAATCACCTTCTTTCTAACCCAATAAAGACGCAAATTTAAGTTTAAACATTAAAATATTCTCAGAAAAACAAAGTACTAATTTATGCCTTTTTCAGTCCAACCGCTACAGGCCAAAGTAAACACTGTAAAAAATTGCAAAATTAATACCATCAAAAACAAATAAATTATGAAAAATGCCATAATTTTTACAAAAATTATGACATTAACCGCGATGTGTACTGTATACTATGTATAGGTAATCAAGCTAGTAAATTTAATTTGTAAGTAAGGATTCTAATTCGATTTGTTTAATTCGAATTAAAAAATTATTTTCATCCTAGTATCATTAGGCTTTTTACAGGCCTTGCACATATATTTACATTTTGCGTTTTTTTTAGTAAAATATATCACATGATCAGATTTTTTTTAGACCAAAGGCGCAATTTTCGCAAAAGGGATATTAATTTCGTTTTGGCATTTTGTGTTGGTTCACTATATAAAGGGCGTTTCACTTTTCAGATTGTTGCTACCAAATATGAGAGCTCTGCATTATATTTAAAGAAATTAAATAATGAAGAATCTGCATGAATGTACGCATATTTCTCGCATTGTGAAAAAACAACGGCACCTAGAGTCATTAAATTTTGAATAAAGTAATCCTTCATTCGAATACGGGCATCTGGAAACCCAAATGTGGCATTTCGAATTTGTTTTATTATTTATTTAATACGTTGTAAAAGTTTAATGCAATTTTAAATAACAAGCTCAACGATTTTAAAGCGAGCAATGACAACACTGCACACACACAAATAATAATAATAATAATAATAATAATAATAATAATAATAATAATAATAATAATAATAATAATAAAAAAAAAGATATTTTTATCTCCAGCGCGCGAGACTGTGTATCGGAAATTATAAAGATATTCTCGTTTTAAACTATTTTGTGATACTGCTGAAATGAATATTATGGTTTAAATGAGAAGAAAATGACACTTAATAAATAAAGGTAACACAGGAAACGTTAAACAAACGCGCCTTTAGGCGTAATATAAAATCCGAAAGCTTTCAGATTTTATTTATTTATATCCCTTACTCTCCGGAATATTGCTCTCTCATAAACCATACAAATGACTCAAGAAATAAATTAAGAAACCTATTGAAGAACTATTCAATTTAGGAGTTCCCAACGAGGTTGGTATTGATCTCCCCGAGGATAAAATTTTAAAAATCCCGAATTTTAAAAGGGGTCAAGGATGATCAAGGGAGTGATTAGGAGTTGATAGTCTTATTTATTGTGACACTACAGGTAGCAGTTCCGCACAAGTGGCAGCTGCGCACATAATCGCTGCGGGAGCATGACATTTTTTAAAAGGTGTAACTAATTACGAACAAGTGACACTTCCGCATAGCCCGATGGAAACAATCAGTCAGCCTTATGATTTATTGATAGGAATTTTCTTAAGTAGTGTCCATTCCTGCTCTGAAAGATCAACCGTAATGACTTAAGTGAGTTTTGAATGAGCAACTAGCATGAATTTCGTCTAAAAATTTTATAAATTATCTTTAGATATGTTAAAAAGGAATTTATTTTGGAGTAAAAAAAATATTTTTAAAAAAAACAGTTTTATTATTATTAACGTAGGTCATTTTAATTGAACATTATTTTTCCTTTTTGTAAAAGAAAAGGAAAAAAAGGCGTTAAAAAATAAAAAAAATAAAAAAAGTTATTTTAAAAAATAAAAAAAATAAAAAAAGTTATTTTTTAAGAAAATATATTATTTTGAATGTATGTCATTTGAATTTCATATTATTTTTCTATTTTGGAGAAAAATAGGTAAAAATTATTAACTTGTTCATATAATGTCGCGCGCAGTACATATTGAAATGAAGTGGATGATAAGAAAGGTATTTTATTTAAAATATTTTAATATTTGGGACACGAAATAAAAAGTAGAAAATACGTTATTAAGGATATCGAAATAAGCACATAAAATTTCATGCTCATAAATCAGTTACAAAGATTTAAAATATGTTGTATTTTGGGGATATTTTGGTGTTTTAAAGGTGCTTAACTCCGTTTATCATTCTTCTCAAATTAACCATATGTAATATAAACATTTTGTCAAAATCTGTATCAGTAACTTAGAGCTTCGTAAAGCAACTTAATGCTCTAAGTCGCTGTTCCACGTTATCGAAAGAAAATAAAGAAGATACTAAACTGCCACTAAATAATTCAAAATATTACCCACCCAGAAATGAATTCTTCATGTCCCTGCTTTTCGATTTGTTCCACTGAACCCCTGAATATGTAGCGGTAATTGAGCGGCATAATCAAGATATGATTGATTACCCTCAAAAAACTGTTTAAAAATTGATAATTTTTATTGATCTGAAGGTAGATTATATATATATATATATATATATATATATATATAATCTTAAATTCATTTAGTGCGAAAACAAGTTACTACTACTTGCGCACCTTGCGACGAAACACCTTCGTATTTATTTATTAATTATTGTTCATTGAACGGGAGTTGGTTTGTTCCCCTTGAAAAGTCAACTAACCAACTGACTTCAAATTACTTCAAAATATCTTTCGAAATATAACGTACTAGTATGGATTCACTCTTTTAAGATAATCCTACTATAATTAAACTTAGGAGATAATATAATCAATTAATCAATATTATTTAATATATATATATAATTTTTAATATATATATAGTAATATAGTAATATTTATATATATATAGTATATAAAATATATATACTTTCATAATAAGTGTAACGTAAAAAAATAAAACGGCAAATAAATAAATACGTAAATAAATAAAAAATACCAAAAACACAAAATTAGAAAACTAAAAATATTGTTCTCTATAAATTTACAAAATTTTAGCCAAATATTTAAAAACAAAATTGCATCAAGTTCAGTCATCACGTTAATTAAAACTGCAAAATCTTGATTTTGTTCCCTAAAACTTATTTATTTTTGTAAAATTAAAAAATAATAACAATATAAAAATAAGCAAATATAATTTTATTAAATCTTTTTTTTAAACTCTTGTTCATCTTCTTAATCTAATTGTTATCTTTAATTTATGCACAATTATCTGCATTTTGATTATATTGTACGCTATATATTATACAGTCAAACATAAGGGGGTCGATGAATAAAACCGTTTCTTTAAAAGGAGTGAAGAAAAATGTCGGGAACTATCTGCATAGGTTTCTGCAAAATAGAAAAAGGTTCGGAATTGTCTGGTATAGCTTAACCGATTTTTGTGGAATTTCGTGGAGAGATATCCCAAAATAATGGATCTGAAAAAATTTAGACAATGTTTTTGCCGCCAGAAATGCAAAAAGTACAATGAGTACTATAGCGTGAAACAAACTGACGAATAAATATTGAAACAACCCGTAAACTGGATGTAGATATCAATAAAAAAGATGTAGAAGAATAAATACTGCATTTCCTTCTGGATTTTCCTCCTTTTTTAACAAATTTTATCATGCGGAAGTTGAAAGGGGAAAATTATGCGACTCAGTTTAATCTACGAAAAACGCAGTGACACTAAGAACATAATGAAAAGGAGTTATGGATAAACTTCTGGTAACTATCTCAATGCTATTTCTTCAAAAGAAAACTACACAGTAATATACAAAGAACACATAATAATAGTAATATTACAATATCCGATGGTAAGTTAGCCAAACAAGTCGCGTTCTGGCTCAGTTACTTTGTAAACCCCCAGGGGCACCTCACATGAATGAGTCTTGGCTGCAGTTCCCCAGACGGACAACGGAAGAACGAAGAAGGGGACGATAAGACCCGAATTTCAAATGATCGAACGCATCAGCAAGTAGATAACGAGCTGAGAATACCTGCCACGTCCGAGTAGCTTAAGAATCTGCACAAAATACGTTTCAAATAATAAATGCAAATAAATAAATAGATGAAGTGTTAATAAATAGATGAAATGTTAATATAAAAATGCAAATGCAAACCGAATGCACCAAGTAAGAATAGTGTTGCGCGCGTACGGGTTCGTAATAAATTGAATGGACAAGTTCGATGAAAAGTGAATAAAATCTATTATTATCATAACAAATAAAACAAAATATTTAAATTTCCTTAGATATTCGTTCACTATTGCAATATCTCACAGTAGTTATCTTTTAAACTACCAAAACATTCAAGAGAACTAATTCAAAACAGAGAAAGCTAATCCGATTTCACCGCGAATTCGCTACAGTAAACAACAACACTTTTCTAAACAAAACTCATAAAACAATTACTCAATCGAGATGTTTTCCTCGTTTTTTATAAGCTTTTTAAATCACGCAGGAGCATATTCTGGTAATTTTTCGATTTTTATGGAAAAGCAAAAGCGTGCATTTACGAGGTATCTGCTTATTAAATGCGCGTGCTCCTGTAGTTTTAATTTTTCGGGCGTAGCTTTCACTTCAAATAAGTCGCGTGCAGCATTGCACGGGGAAATGAAACAACTTAATAACAATTCTATTAAAAAAAGCAAACTAATTAAATCAATAGAAAAACCGTAACAATAGAAATAATGAATGGAATACAGTCTACCAATAAGTGTACCTCAGATGAAAAAAGTATGTACAACAGAGTAAGGGGAAAATTATGCGAATATTCTTAAAATTTTCGTAGCCTAGCGCTTAAAAGCTGGGGGGGGGATACAGAAGGGAGAAAACTATGCGAAGAAATACGGCATATACTTGTAGTTTAATTCTTCAGTCTCCCCCTCCCTCGTTAAATTGGCAATATCAGTACTCGTATAAGACGTAATATTAGTACTGTCTTATAAGAAGGATACATCCAGTTGTTATATTGCGCAGTTAAAATGCTGGAGTCAAGAGGTCAGGTAATGCTCTCGAATATCCAAACAAGTCAGCAAGTCCTGTTTCCAAGGTCGCAATACAAAGATTCATAATTAAACAGAAAATAGCCAAGCCGGTTGTTTGTTGCGAATAGCTCAGTATGTAAGTAGCCTATAAGCAGAACAGGAATGATAAGATCTAAGATGCCAGCTTGAAAGCAGATTTTCATTAGATAAATTATTTAGTTTTAGTCTTTAATTCAGATCTATAAAACAATATTCTTCACTTTTACAATGGAAGCTAAAAGAATAAAAGGCTCCAGGGAAAAAAAACTGATTTATCTATTATTGAACTTTTATTGCTATTATTATTTAAGTTTAGACTCTTTTTTAAAAAAAATTATACTACTTTTAAAGAAATGCATAAAAAAATCTGAAAGGGCTCGGATTTTAAGAATCGTTTAAAAGGTCTTTTTCAAAATTTAACTTGGTTTCTCAGTAGAGATCATTAACGAAAGAGCACAGGCGGAAGAGTGAAACATTTTATAGGATATCAGATGAATATACATTTCAGCTAACATAAGTCTAATAATTATGTAGCTTCGGTATATTTAAAAAGTAGAAAAAATAGATATAACTTAATTCTATAAAAATATTGAAGGTTCTTAATTAGAAATATCATGAATTAAATGCATTTTTATTTCAATTAACCCGATTCAAAAGTAAAAAATCATATTCTTAAAAACTGCATCTACTGTTTAAAATAGCTTAGTTCAGCGGTTCTCAACATTTTGATTAACGAGTACCATATAAACAAAAATTGAAAAACTAGTACTACCACTACATTTTACAATGATTATTTTTCAGTTTCTCAAATATTAAAAAAAAAACGTATATTTTGCCATTTGCACAACCTGTTGGCTATTTGTATTAAATATGCACGCATAAAAAATATTCGATTAAAAATTGGTTACCATTTTAATTATCAAAATTTAAGTTATAATACTTTAATTCTAAAATTTAGTCCGAAATTTGGGTCTGTTCAAAAGAGATCAATTTCTTTATGTCTAGTTTTATTTCACTTAGTTTTAATCGTAAATTAGGATCCCCTTTTAATTTTGTTCTGTGTTTATTTTTCAAATACAGCATGTAAGAAAATCCTTGTACACACAAGTAGGTTTTGCAAAAAGGCAATAAAAATTTTATTGCAATACCTTTATTTGAAATACCTTTAAATTGTTTTTTACGGTTCAGCCAAAAGTTAAGAGTTCGATCACAGGAAATTTCTATCAATTGTTCTTTTTCTTCACGAGATTTTTGAATTTAATAGTTAAAAATACTTTATTTCTCTGCGTACCACCTTTTTTTCTCTTGTGTACCACCGGTTGAGAATTCCTGGCTTAGTTCGCTAATCAGTAATAGACAGATTCAATTGAAAAGATAAATAACTCATATTTTGTCGAATGGCAACACATTCGAATGAAAAGTGAAACTGTGTATTTATTTACATTGAATCAATACAAAATCATATTTCGAGACTAATAGCCATTTTGGGTTAATAATTAAGAGAAACAACAAAATCTTTCATTCATAAACTAAAACCTCAACTTATAGCAACTGTAATAGTGTTATAAACTGTGAAAATTTCAGTTATATATGACTCTCTAGAAATATAACTTGGTTTTAAAGAAACGGTTTACAGTAATATTATTACTATATGAAGATACAACAATACTTTGCATAGTCTGGTTTCCATCAGTCCGAGTTACCTACAGTCCGGTTTGAAAATTTTAAAACAATTTTAAAGCATGTAACGTTTTCATGTAAAATATTAACTTATCAGAAATCAGGACACCAATTCAGCAAGTTTAATTAGTATCATCGAGTTCCAGGTTTAAGTTGCCAAAAGATTTCTCTCTAAACTCATATTTCCTTACATCTTATTATTTAAATTGACTTAATTTGTACATTCTGTTGGAGAAGATGAGGCAACAAAAGTTCGGGAAAGATTCATCATAAGTAATGAGGCGTTAATTAACATAAACCTTACAAATTAAGCAAAAAAACTAATAATTTTCCTTCTGCATATAAGAAGGTCATATTTTACCTTATTTCCCTGTGCATTTTTCCCTATCTTTTTTAGAGCTAGATTTTAAAAGCATTTACATAATTTCTCTCTTACTCTATTTCAAATAGTTATTTCCTCTGAGAGCTATTTTATTGGTAGATTGATATTTTTATTCAGTGTACGAAATTTGTACTTGCATTTTTTGTATTAACATTTCACCTATTTTATTTTCCTGTTCATTATTTATTTAAATAGACTTTGTGCAGATTCTTCGTTAAACTACCCGAACGTAGCAGGTGTTCTTACATTTAAGAAATTTCTATTCATATGATTTCTCCTTATTTCTATTATTTAAGTTCCAGCTCATTGCAGCCTTATCTACTACCCATGCGTTCGAACTTTCGAAATCCGGGGTCTTTTCTGTTTCTTCCTTCCTCCGATACCCCTTTTCGGAACTGAAATCAAGACTTATGAAGTGCCCCAAAGAATTTAAAAGGCGACTGAGCCGACGCGAAGTGTCCAGTTGAACAACCAGATACAGATCCTTCAGATATCGGCTCACTATCCGTCAAATGCTGCAAGGATAATATTACTGTGTATTCTTACTGGACTGTAAGTTTGTCTTAAAGAAATAATATTGTAATAGTTGTCAGTAATTTTTCCATCATTTGTTATATTCTTACTTTAAGCGCATCCTTCGGAAATGAAGTTACTGACATAAATTTCCCCTCTTGATTTTCGAACGTTAAAATTAGTTTAAAAAAGGGGGAAATACGTGAGAAGATATGGTATAAGAATTTAATTAAATTGAAATCATGATTAATTTTGAGTTAAACTATAATTTTAATAATTTAGTGTATTTCAAAGGCTTAATATTTCCTTTTCGCATGAAAATGCTAGTATTACAGGCATATAGTAATCATTGTCGAAACGTTACTTGGAATGATGTCAAAATTTCATCACTTTGTAGAAGGAAACTTCACAGATTTTTTCCAGTCTTTTTCATTCTACCGTAATTCACTTTACTACAGGTTTCAGATCTTGAAGATAAAGACCTTGAGTTGAAGAAATTCAATACTGGTTTTTTACACAATAACATAAAAATTTATAAATAATTTCAAATATAATGTCTCATCTCAAAGGGTTAAAAAGTTGGAGTAATTATCTACAACCTTCAAAATGAGAATTTCCTCGTGCAGTGCTATTGTCAGTAGTACTTTCAAGTTTTCTAAATTTCTTTTGCATCTTCATTTTGATGCAGGACGAAATGAAATTAATAATTGTAAAATTCACTTTAGAACAGCGGTCTTAAATCGGCGGCTCTAGAAGCAATTTTATGCGGCCCGCTAAGCCATTTCTATTACTTATTTATTGAAAATACGGTGTCGCAAAGATTTCAAGTTTTTATTTTTTAATGTTCGAGTTTACATTATTTTCATTTCCATTGAAAATGAAAATTTATAACCTACCAGAATATCTGTAAATGGAGTAGTTAATTTACGTTGAATTATCGGTATTATTATAAGATTTAAAGATAATACAAATTTTATTAAGTTTCACTCGCACTTGTCAAAAAATATATTAGCTAGGAATTTTTCCAATAAGAATAACAGTTTTGTTTTGGTGTAAGGTTGTACTCTAACTGACACTTAAATCTGAGCACTACAACCTTATTTGACAACTAATGAGTTATCGCTACATCTGGAAATCATAAGAGAGAGGTTTAAACAACCTTTTCATTAAACTGAAGCAGAAAATGGAATGCACTGTGCTACAAATAAACTGCTACTTATGGCAATTTCATTTCATCAGTAACAGATACTTAAATTTAAACTTTGATAAAAGTCGCCAAAGATTACACAGTTAATAAACAAAGCTATAAGCTAGCTCAACTGACTTTCCCAGCGCATAAGTTTACAGCTGTCTGCTGCGAGAGAATGTAATAGAAAGTTTTCAAAATTTTTTTATTTGGAATTTAAAGTTTATTTGGAATTTGGAATTGGTTTATTTGGGAAAATTTGTTTATTTGGAATTAAGTTATTTAATGATTAATCAATTACGTTGGGATTGTTTGAAAGAAATTCCAGTCTAAAAATTTAATATTTAGCTGTCATTATATTTGTTTTACAATTCGTAAAGAAAAAAAAAAGTCCTACAGTTACCAAATTTAGATTTCAAATTAGAAAATAAACATAAATTTGATTTTCTTTCGATATTATTATTATTGTTGTTTACATGTGTTTCGATAAATATTTAGTAAGGGAATTTAAAAATATTTCTTTAGCAATTTTTCTTTTATTCTAATATTTGAGAACAGTGCCTTTGGAACAAACATTTGGAATTTATACGCAGCTACGCAGTGTGACCAATATACTTTTAAGATGATTAGATTACTTATCGTAGATGTATAAATGCATGCCTATCGTTCTGGCTTGCGACAAAACTCCAAACAAACCACTACAAGATCAGGAGTATAATTTTTACGATAACCGCGATAAAGTAATTTAGATTCGGTCCACAGTAGCATAGAGTTTCATTGTAGTTTCAAAAATTTAAGGTGCTGATAATTCTTTAATGATTATTTGCAAAAGTTTGCTTAAGTAGCCGCCTGCACGTCCAGCCACATAAAATATTAAGAAAAAACGAATCTGAAAGGTTCTTAAATCATAATGGTCACCAAAAACGTTTTGTTAAGGTTTTGATGCTTTTGCTGAGCTTGTAGTCTAAACAGTCTGTTTTTTAACTCACCCCTATTAATATTTTTTCGTCTTTTTAACTTTACTACTAAGCATTGTTTTCTTCTCACTTACCCTACATACAATTCAATAGCAAAACCACAATATTTTTTAACAGCAGCATAGCAGTACGTGTTCAAAATTCCCGATGTAGTATTGATTACTGGAAACAGTTTACCGTTTCTCTCATTCTTTTCCCGGTTCATCATATCAATGTTCAGTTTTCTTAGCAAGATGGTTTACAAAACTTTTTTTGTCTTTTTCTGATTAACTTTTTGTGTGTTAACTTTATGTATAAAATATTAAGTTCTTCGCATTGACGCCACCTAAAATTCAATTCAAGAGCAAAATCACAAAATACAAAATATATTTAGAATTATCGATAGAGTGTTAGAGGTTGTCATTCATATTTTGCATTTGCTACATTATTTCTTTAAACACTAGCCGCTTGCTAACCAGCGGGTCAAAACAGTTATTAAAATATTATAATTTTAGTGAGTCAGCTGGTCTAATTTCATAAAAATATTGAATATTTCTAATCAGACATTGCATGATTTTAATACATTTTTATTTAAAACAATCACATTAAAAAGTAGAAAAAAATTATTTCCTAGAACTATGTTTATTGCTTTTAAACCGCTTATTTATTACTAAGTAATCTTCCAAATTAAATTTGAAAATATCTTAGGCTTTAATGAATGGCAATAAGCTGAAAAGATAAAACGGTTTAATGATATTTAAATTTTTTATCCGATATTCATTATTAGATATTTTAAATTTTATATTGTTTGGATCATTTTATTTTACGATTTTCTTACACTTTTATACCAAGAAAATCCTAAGTATTGAACAGAAGTTTTCATCTATCAAAATACTTTTAAACATGATGAAATTAAAGTTTAAAAAAATTGACAAGAGGCTACATTTGTCCCAAGAGGCCGCTGGATTTAAATGCGTAGGACTAGTTCCTAAGATTGTTAAATATTGCGTACACATCTAATTAGATTTTTTATTTGACAGACACTGTTGAAGAATATGTTACATAAAGGTACACCCAAATTTGACAAGAAGTTGAATTAGAGTTAGGCAAAAGTGAAATTAAATTAGGCAACAGTAGAAGAAGTTTTCTAATATATCCTTGATTTATTTGAAAACTAACAGCTTCAGTTGATTTTTATTATTATTGTTTTCATAATATCGTCTATTGCGTTCTTTTCAATTTACAGCTAAACATTATTTATTATCTTCTTTCATAATAATTATTTAGAATAATTTTCAAAATATTAAATTTCAAAAATAATGGCAATACTCACTGTATTCCTGCGCAAACTAATCAGTGGATCGAAAAAACATAAAATACATTGAAGCAATACACGTATGACGAAAAGTACTAGGATAAACATTGGAAAAAAGAGCGTAGTAAAAATATAATGACAACAGAAGAGAAGAAACTGAAAAATATTATATTGGAATTTACATTTTCGCCAGACAATGGATTTGATGTTTACATCTCAGAACCCCAGAGAACCCCAAAACCAAAAATTCATCGGAATGTGGTCGGGAGATCGTTCTGGCCACGAAACTGCAAAGTTACGGGAGATAACTCTAAAATACACGTTGAAAACTTGTAATTCCAATAAATGCTTTTACCCACTCCTCTCATTGTGTTGTCGCTGATCCTTCTTTGGAAAGTTTTACGCGGACAATTTTCGTCATACATATATCGTTCCAAAGCCACTTATGGTTTTTCCCAGTGCTATTCGATTTGCCCAGTGCTATCATTCGAAGATTTGGAAATGTTTCCACTGTCACCGTACCGTCAAAGCTCTATTATTTTAAACCATCACATTCTTGCGCACATACCGTCAAATGATGAGTATTTGAAATTTCATTCTCATTGGTTCAGTGGATAGGCCGCTAGGAGTTCATATGTCGGGAAAGGTTTCTATAATCACCCTATATACTTAGAGTTGCAGAAGTGTTTTAAATGACGCAAAGACTCAAGTTTGGGTATTTTTAAAATTTGAAGATCTCATTGTTATAAACTTTACGAAATTTAATTTTTTATATGTTCCTCCGGTCAAATGTTTGGTAAAAATTTTGTACTCGCTGTAAAACATGAAACACAAAGGTTAATTGCTCTACAGAAAAAAAACTGAGAAAGATATTTGGTGTTAAAATTTGCAATTTTTGCCATAGCATTTAATTTGCATTGAGGAGTCCGTTATTGAACGAAGTAGAGCCATTCGAGGTTGATTCTGGGCTTTAAAATGGCATCCAATGATATTGTTTTTTGTGGTTTACTAGTATCCTTAGTTTACAGTTTTGTTACATTTGGTATGGTCGAAGAGTTTTCACAAAAGATAGATTTCACAAAATTTAGATGTTTTTTAATCTATAAACATTTGTTATCAATATTCTTATGAAGTTTTTTTTATTTTAGTATAATAATATATTAATCGAACAATAAAATGTTAAATTATAAATAATTTTTAGTTTTAATTCAGGTCAAAATTTAACTTGGTTTGTTAGTAGAGATTGCCAGTGGAGATGGCTCAGGTGTAGCAAAGAAACATTTTATGGGAGTCTAGATGAATACACTTTTAAAAGAACATAAGAATATTATACGTCATCTGTCTGTTTGAAAAGTGAGAAAATACAGAGCGTTATTCTAAAAAATATTGACTTTTTATTAGATATATCATGAATTAAATGCATTTTTACTTCAATAAACCTGGCTCAAAAGTAAAATAATATTTTGAGAATATATCTATTGCTTTTAAACAAGACTAATTTGTTAATCCGTAGCAGATAAATTCAATCTGGAAGATGCGTTTGCCGAACGGACACAGACTCAAATGGAAAGTGAAACAATGCATTGACAACGTTTAAAGTGAAACACTTAAAACCGTGCCTTCAGGGTATTAGCCCTTTTGGGCTAAAACAAAAACAATAATAATAAAAGTAATAGAAATAATAATTTAAGGATTAGAAAAAGGTATCACATAATTAGCGTTATAATTTAATTACAAATTCTTCTATAATACTTTTTTTCGTTTCATATCTGCGTATGAGTACATTAATTAGCTAGCTAATTATTATTCCCTGAGTCAAAACACGTTTAAAATTAATCACATATTGACTTCAGAATAAATGACATGCAAAAACTAGAAGCATAGTGACAAACTGCCAGAAATATGGGGTGGCAAAATATGTGGAAACCGAAACGTCTTTTTCGGACTCGTCATCAGGAGGTCGATGTAACGAAAGAAGTAAATAAATAAAATAGCTTATTTTTAAACCTACAAAGACACAAATTAAAGTTTAAAATTTAAAAATAGCCTTAGGAAAACAATAAAAGTAATACGCGTCTTTACCAACCTTTATCAAGTGTATCTTAATACCTTTATTTCATGAGTTAAAATATCAATACATGTATCATTGTTTCGCCATTCTTCTTTATAAACTGAAGAGAAATCTCTTTCGAAATTCATTACTACTACAAACACAAAATTTCGCAAAAGCATGAAGTTTTTAATTTTAATGATTCAGCATACATTTAGAGCATGAATTTACGCTTAGATATGGCATTGACTAGCATAGCGACATTTAATGTTCCGTATCCTGAAAAAAAAAAACAAGTATCCGTTAGCAATGACAAACAGATCTCTAGTTTTAACTGCATTCGGAGGACAAAGCACTTTTGAAAGCAGCACAAAACATTTTCATTTATTTACAAAGTTTTTTTGACGAATAGTTGTCACTTCACGGTTTTCTGACAATTATCAAAGAGTTTACGGTTAGTGATCATACTGAAAATTAGTAAGAGAAGAAGTAGAGCATTACACTTCTTGTTTCACATCTAGGCTCAGAAATGTTTTCACTTATTATGTTATTTATTAAAAGCAAGCTAACTGCATTTCGAAGGTTTAGAAAACAAGTCTAAGAACTGAAAATCAGGAGCAGCCCGACTAGCATAAGAGCTTTCAGAGAACGTTCAAAGGAAATGCTTCATGTACGTACCGGTAGCGTTTGAACAAAACTTTCTAAATCACGTCTATATGTTACAGTTCTAAAACGGACAAAAGCAAGTCAAATACTTGTGTTTGCAATACTTCCATGTAACGTGCCAGTAGCTTTCAAGTTGAACGTTACGTTCGTGACGCGTTACCACATTTATCTCGTGCACTTCAACAGCGGAGGTCAAAAAATGGTAGTATTAACACTTTGTATTACGTTCTTGGAAAGTTCGATGAATGTTTCTGTAACGTTCCTGCAGAGAGATCTTTTAACGTTTTCGCAGAATGGTCTGAATCATGTCAATAAGTTACAACTCAATAAACGGTATTAGAATGTGAAAACGCGACACTACTAACACTTTTGTATCACTTTCCTAGAACGTTCTTCGAATGTTTCTGTAAGATTCTGAATCACGTCAATGGTTGGTTGGTTGGTGTTGAGGTTTGGCGCATAACCAATAACCAAGCTCACGTCAATGGATTACTGTTCATTGTTCATTCTGTAAATTGTGGTCTATAATCATGTTCGTAGATGTCGAGTAGAACGACGAATATTGTTTCGGTTTAAAATATGTCCGACGCGCGTGACCGATACATAGGATTTAGTTACATTTTCGGAGAAGAATACTATTAGTGAAAAGGATGTGCAGGCTTGTGTGGTTGAATACAATTCTGTTTTCGTTGCAATCTCCCAAAATCACGATAAAATAATAATTAGACACATAATGAAAAAGGACAAGGATGATGATGATGAGGAGAATGAAGACAATCTGTAAACCATGAAAATTATGTGGAAAGAAGTTGACGACGGATTGCAGACTTTCACAAGATTTGCGAAGAAATGTTCATCTATGTGCGTACATGATGTTATGAAGCTTCATTGTATACGCAGGAAAATTTAAACCTCTTAGTCTTGTAAGCAGGCAGATATTTGAAAATATATCCAATCATACTGTAACATATCTTATGTTAGTTAACCAGCTATGATAATTTTGATCTTTACTATAGTTTCTTTCTTCCCTAATTTCTCACTAGAGAGCTTATTAGCTTTGAGGAGTATTTAAGCTGAGGTTTTGAAGCTTAGACAGAGAGTGAGAGAGAGCTTTTGGTACTCGCGTTTGCTGTTTGTTTTTCACTACTTCTATTTAAAAGTGATATTCCTGCTCTGGCTAGCCGATGTTTAAAACTCACATGATGCTAGAAAAATAACTGAGCCAGTTTTATATCTTATTTGGTTGAAAGCGTAGTTTTGGACTACGTTACCGCTTTTTAATTTAGCTGACAATTATTTTTTAATTTACATCACCACAAGTGGTGGTTTGAGTGCAGCACAACGTGCCTTTTATGTTTAAAGCTCAGACTAAATAAAAAGGTTATTTAAAACCATTTCCTGTATTTGCAATTTTTAAGACGTAGCGATAACTTATTAACTTGTCTAGTAGGGTCTGTAGGACTTAGCTTGAGCTTCCAGGTCAATAGCAACCCTACAACACTAGGAAATTCGTAATTTTCACTTGAAAAGATATATGCTAATTTAAAAATGTTGTTTCATTTTGTTTTTATGAAATATAAATCATGTACTGTGTTTTAATTAAAAACAAATTTCGATATTATTTATTTCACTACGGGCGACTAATATGAAAACACGTTCAAGAGACTTCGCATGCTGCAGTTTCTACAGGTGATGTCACAAAGCATTGACAAATAAGTCCTAAAACTATATATTCAATTATTCGGAAAAATCTTTTATCTGGAATCGACAAGGTCTCTTTTCTGCCATCTAAAAGAGATTCCACTGTATATTACATTTTTATTTTGTAAATTTTTCGTTAATTCAATAGAAAAGATTAATTCTCTGAATAGGAAATATTGAATTTTTATGAAATGGGATAAAAATATTCCCGAGTTTAAAATTAAGCTTGGCTACAACCTTATTGCCTTGAAATAAGGATTTACTCTGGCATATATACCAAAATATAGAAAGGAATAGAAACTTACTTCAAAAAGAAGTTTTTAGTAACTCCACTTTTCAACTTTTTCTTCACTCACACGATAGAGAGGCCACTAAAAATGAAAACACCATTGTAAATTTTACTTTGAAGACATTATTTCAAAGTGAAATATTTAAATTTGGTAACAACCATGCGGCTGTTTTTTTCCGTTTTTAGATTGTTTACATTTTTATAACAAATATAAAATACAGTTAATGAATTTTTAACAACAGGTGCTATTTAATCTCAGTTTTACTTTTTTGGCCATATCATTTTTGTCTCCATACCACTTTCCAAATGCTGTTATCGATTGTTATCACCTCGTTTTATTTTTAAAGAAATGATACAGTGAATATGAAAAAGTGTATGGCAACACTTAAAGCTGTATCGAGAATTCTAAAGACAAGTTTAGAATTCCCGATTCAGCGTTAAGTGCTGTTTTGAATTACTTTGCCCCGTTGTTTTGAATTATTTTGTGATTTTACTCTTGAATTTTATGTGGTGTAAATGCGAAAGAAGTTATGTTTAATAACAAAGTTTAAAAGACAGAAAAGTTGTGTTAGCGCGAGTAAATCCCAAAGCATATTAATAAACTAAAGCAAATTAGTAAATTGGGTGCTCAGCGAAAACATTAAAAAGACCTTAATAAAAACGTTGTGGTGCGCAGTTAAAATCTTAATGCTTTCAGATTTGCTTTCTTTTATTAGCCCAAAAGGGCTATTAGCTTCGAAATGCGATTTTGCTTTTAATGTGTTGTTTAATTTTCATTCGAGTCCTTTGGCAAAATGTAAAATAGTTATCTTTCATATTGAATCTGTCTGTTACTGAAAAACAAAGTAAGCTATTTAGAAGAAAGTTCTTTAAGAGTGGTATTTTTTATTCTTGAACCAGATTGATTGATATAAAAATGCATTTAATTCATGATAGATTGAATTAAAATCACGAAATATTTTAATAGAAATACACTACATATTTTTTTTTTCACTTTTCGAATGTATTTTAAATCTAAAACGGTCATTAATCTCGAAATATGATTTTGCGTTGCTTCACTTTCCATTCTAAGTCTTGCCATTTCACAGATTGGTCTCTCTGTCTGAAGGATTCACAGACGTTTTTATTCATAATTCGTTTTCGAAATTAACGGAGTTATTAAAAATCTGGGCCAAATCACAAAAGGGTGTTTGTTTGCCTAATTTTTAGTGGCTGACTAATATAAAAGCTAAGCAGTTTGTTGACTTAATACCTTACTTGGTACATTTCAGTAATTTGGTAATTTTTAAAATTTATTTTGACATTATTTGTGGAATTGACTTCGATTTGAAAATTTCATTCTATAACATTAACCGCACTGTTGATCAAAATAAGCGATGTATTTTTCATGTTATCTTATTCAGACGAGCGAGACTTCGGCAGTTCGATAACTGTATCCGAATCACGATACTAACGGCAATAAAGCGGCCTCTACTCTACTTACAATAAATTTTTAAAATCAGGATTCCTTATGGTCTTTGATTTTCCCTTTTGTTCTGACTATTCAAGACAGAATAATCAAATATAATTAAAATAAATATGCCATTTATATTTAGGTTTTACTAGCGAAATATTTAACTTACGCTTTTTCTGTTCTCCTCATACTGACACTGGTTTTGCATCTTCCAGAATTTGTGTAGATTTGGGCTGCAAGCATATAACCTTAGAACAATAAAAGTTACAATTTCGTAATCGGGGCATAAAAATCGCCAGGATAATTGATGCTCAACATAATTATGGTAACCCTAACTCAAGAAAGGAAGCATAATAGTAAATAACCATATATCATTTTAAGATGAAAGGTTAACTTCATATTTTATTACTATCCATAAAAAATAGAACAGCTAAACATAACTGAAATTAAACGAAAGGCATACAAGTTTTTGTATTTTCTAACGTTTTCAGAGAAAATTTAATTTTATTTCCTATGTAAACGTCTCCACTTAAATTGGGCAATTAAGAATTGAGGTGCAGTCGAGCAATGCCCCGATGGCGTTATTACGCCATTTATCACTGATCTACAGCCACTCTGCAGTTTGTATATGATACTCATTTTCGGGGTCTACGAAATTATGTTTGTCGTTGACAATAAAATGTTCAAAACCTGCATCTCGTAATTCATCCGACTTATATGCTTTTCAACAATCAGTACAAATAATGTTTTCTTCTGCGATATTTTTCGTTATGACTTCATATAACGTTTTCGCCGATCGATTTCGAATAGCGTTTATAATACATTCACTTGATTCTCTGCACCATCTCCGAAAAGCCCTTGTGGCGAAAGAACACGCACAAAGTTCTGTTTGCTTCGTGTGAAAAGGCTTTTGTCTACTTTAGCAGTCTCCAAACTACGGCCTGCGGGCGGATCCGACCCGCATTATAATTCTGTGTCAGTTTTAGAACTAGAAATTCTTGTGGTTAGAGCTCACACATAGCATCCATGCGATAACATTTAACTAATTGTAACTGAGCTAGCTAATACCCAGTTAATTGAAAGCCAAAGAGAGATATTATAAACTATCTAATTATCACATTAAGTACGAGTAATAGAACATTCACTACAAAATACAACGAAGTAAATTACAATATTTACCAATAAGTATTTGAGCACATACGTTACGCCTTCCGCCGTTAAATATCATGCAGGAAACGATATTGTTATAAGTGGCATCCAAGTTGCTTTGAAGTGTAGAGTTATTGGATTTCGAGAAAGGTGAAATCGCGAGTATCACAGAAATGGCCGATCCTTTGAGGAGCATATATAGCTATCTGAACCAACCAAAATCGACAGTGCCTATATGATTCAAATGTGGAAGGTGAGCGGTAATTATCGGAATGTGCCCCGAATTGGCAGACCCAAGAAACTGGGAGACAGAAACCGATGGGTGCTGTTTCAGAGGAAACGTATTCCGAGTAAACACACCCAAACCAAGACGACTCAGATACTCCAGGAGTTTCAACAGGCATCCGAGAGTGTAGTTTCGATGAATATCATTCATGAGGAACATGTCTGCTTGGGTTTTTATGGCCGAGATGCCGCTCAAGCTTTTGATCACACATCGACAGTAGACTGTAGATCAATGGAAACAGTTTCTCTGGAATGTCGAATCAAACATCACCTGTACTGCTAGGAGGGTAGAGTCTAGATCTGCTGTCTGCCTGAAAAATGCCTCCTGCCAGAATGCATTGTGCCCACTATTAGAGTTCAGGCGAAGTGGAATTATGGATTGGGGGTGTTTCTCTTGGTATGGACTGAGGCTCTTGGTCCAAATTCATGGCAAGCTCAACACCGACGCCTACTGCACTATTTTCGATGACAATGTGCTTCTTACATTGTGGCAGTTTTACGGGATGGAGCCATGTCAATTTCAGGACTACAACGTCAGCTGTTATGTAGCGAGGTCCACTATGGATTCTTTATGGTGACAATGGGGTTAATCTAATGGACTGGCTTGCTCAGAGCCTTGAGTTGAATCTTATCGAGAACCTCTGGGACCAGTTGGATCGCCGAATTAAGGGGTGTCTAAACGCACCAACATCGGTGAAGGAACTTACGTATCTTCTCCAAGCCGAGTGGAAGAAAATAGCAATAGCTGTCATACAAGGACTTGTGGAAAGCATGCCTTGGAGGATTGAGGCTGTAATTACCGCTCGTGAAGGCTCTAACAACTGAAATTTTATTTTTCTTTTCTATCACAGCTGTCCAAATTTTTATTGGTAGATAGTGTATAAGTCAAGAAACGGGTACTTACGTATTAACGCAACCAATGTGACGCAATCCTACAATTTTTTACAGATGAAAAGCTAACAATTAATTATCAGGTGCAAGTTTGGGGTTTCCGTCACTTTTTAATAAAAAGATTTCCAAACAATCGCTATTTGCCGCAAGTTGGCAAACATTATCAATACAGGGAAAGAAAATACGCTTTAGAAACTATTATTAAAAAAATCAAATAATATAATAAAATTTTAATAAAATTATTAAAAATAAATTTATAATTACTAAATAAAATAGTTATTAAATAATATCACAATTATTTTTATCAATTTTATGACTATTATTATTATAAAAACTATTAAATGATACATTAAATGCATAAAACACATTCATCTTCAAATCTTTATGTAACTTTTTTTGCGTTTTCCTTCTCTCCACGAAAGATCAATCCGTTTTAGCTTAAAATACATCAGAGAATTGCAGACACTCAGCACTGAAGAAATCTCGGCTATTTACCAAAAGCGTTTCCTCTTTCTTCTCTTTAGAACACCTTGAGCCAAAATTCAGTATTCCCGCAGAAATTTTACCGCATTATCTTCAAGTGCTTTCAAATTCCACAAGCGCATATTTTAAAATTGAGTCAAAAAAAATCACGATTAGTTTACAAAAGCCGTTGGAACTTAGAATACAATCAAAGAACGCATACAGAAATACGACAATCTTGACTGAAGGATGGCTACGAGCATGGTTGCGTGAAGAATGTTTATGCGCATGGTTGCCAGAGTTTGCTGCATTCTAAAAATTTGGAAACATTTCAACTAAGGCGGTTGCGATAACACATAAGTTTCAATTGTAATTAAGGTAACTAAGTTTAAGTACCCAAGACAAATGTTACAAACTAACTAATTTTCACATTAATACGAATAGCAGAACATTTGCACAAAATGTAATGAAATAAAATATAAGTGAAATAATGATGCAACGAATGAATATCCTAATGAAAATGTAATTAATATTATTCATTGTGAAATAAATGAAAGCAATATATGCACTGTGTCCTTAAAAGTCCTTAGACGGCTTTATTATCGTAATCGTTGGTTTCATACAAACACTTTATAAGATATTTTCTTTCTTCTTCCAGCATGAATTCGTGGTGTAATGGTAGCACACTCAGCGCGTAGTTGAGAGGTCCAGGTTGGAATCCCGGCTAAAGCATTGCACATTTTTCAAATCTTCTGCTTCAAAATAACCTAATGATTCTACAACTTTAATAATCTACTTCATACTAACACAAAAGTAATTTTAAAGATACACATATTCATGCCTTCGCATTTAAATTAAAAAAATCTGATGTGTACACCACATCACTTCCTTGTACTAAATTATACGCATTTGTTCCTGTATTTCCTTTAAACTTATTTCCTCGAATTTCATTAGAGATATATTTCTCATTTAATTAATTCAGTTCGCGACAATGCAAAAAATACAAAAAATCTCAAAATATTTTTATTAAAAATTGAAAAATATAGAACATAAATACAGTTAAAACAATTTTAAAACAAATTTTACAATTAAATTAGAGTTTCTACGCAAAAACAAGCAATTCGGCCAGCGTACAAAAAGGCAGATTTTTCGTTGCGCAAAACTGAAAGTTTACTTTTGGTCTCATTCAGCAAAAAGGTACTGAAGGCATAGAAACTGACTTAATTTGTTGTGGACACTATGCTGAGTAAATATATGGGATAAATCAATAATTTAAATTATAATTCCAAAATGGATTAAGCATGATTTAATTCGCAATAATAAAAGAAGACGTAATCTTTGTTATTGCGAAGCTTATTTTCTCTAGATTGGCAACAAATCCATTATTCTGCTACGTTTCAAATGTAAACAAATATAGCTGCTGTGATAAACAAAAATTAGGCTTAGTAGCAATATTTAAACAACTTTTAATTGTTGATAATTCTATAATTATTGCATGCAGGTTAACTGAAGGCATAAAAACCTTAACTTGAAGGTAAGACAAGATAATTTAATCATTTCTAAATGAAAAAATGCACAATTTACAAACGTATGAGAATAAAGAAAGTGAGCTCACTAAGCCGAGTAACAGAGGATATATATATATATATATATCTACTTTTGGTGTTATAGATTGCCACCAAAATGGCACGTGCACATCTACCTGTTATAGCAGTCCCACATACAAAATTTCAACGTTCTGAGGCTATTCGTTTCTGAATTATGCGAGATACATGCATAAGTACGTACGTACGCCACGAAAAAAATCTCTTCTGAATCCATTTTAAACAAGTTTTATAATTTGTTTGGGGAAAAAGATTAAATTGCCTTCGATAGCGGTCAAAATGGATATTTTCATTGAAATATGGTATCCTGAATTTTTCTTGATTACAATACTTTCTTTACTTCGTACAAGGAAGTAAAACGCTGAGCTCACAGAACCAATATATATATATATATATATTTACATACTTTTGATGCGACGAATTGCAACCAGAAAGGGAGATGCACAACGACCTATTACAGCAGTCCTATATACAAAATTTCAAAATTCGAAAGCTACACGTTTTTAAGTTATGCGAGATGCATACATACATACGTACGTACAGGCGCCACGAAAAAATCTCTTCTGAATCCATTTTAAATCAATTTTATAATTCGTTCCGGAAAGAAGAGTCCTTTATTCTGCCCTTACGTACAGATGTCAAGCAAAAACATCGTTAAATTGCATTCGATAGCGGTCAAAATAGATATTTTCGTTGAAATATGTTACTCGGAAATTTTCGTGATTACAGTATTTCCTTTACTTCGTACAAGAAAGTAAAAATTAATTACTTAAAAAATTACAAAATGGAACATTTTATACACACCGGAGCGGTTTTGAACTCGTTCAGAGAGCGTGTAATTCATTCTGTGACTATGCTACATGTATATACAACGATTAGACATTTTATTGCCCGTTATTTAACTGTAACCCGATGACGTGATTCTGAAGAAATTAAAGGAAAGTTGTACTAGAACGTTATATGAATATTAATAAAGCGTTCTGGGAACTTTTACAAAAGTGTTACTAGTGCCGAGTTTTGGCATTCTACTGTCCGTTATTGAAATGTAACCTACTGACGTTATTCATAACGTCCTGAAAGAACGGTAAAATTACGTTCTTCTAGATCGCTACTGGATCATTCTTTGAACTCTCTAAGAAGATTATATAAAAGTGTTAGTAATACCATATTTTGATGTCCAGTAATTGAGCTGTAATACATAGGAGTGGTTTAGAACATTTTGGCAGAACATGTGAAAAACGCTGTACTTGAACGTTCACGGCGCGTTACATGTAAGTACTAAAAACACAAGTATTTGGCGTGCTATTGTCCGTTTTAGAATTGCAACACATAGATGTAATTTAGAACGTCCAAATAGAACGTTCTTGTAGCTTTATTGAAGCGTTTGCATTGAACGTTCTTTGAATGTTATTGCGCTAATTAGGACATTGCGGATGCAAATGTGTAAAATCATTTTGTCCCTTTTTCTTTTATTAGAATTAAGAGTTAGCAGAAAGAGTTAAGTAATCAAGAGTTGACTTTATCATAAAAAAATCATGCATCAGAAGCAAAGAGTAAATATATACACGTGATACATTATTTGCATTTCATTTTGTTCAATAAAATTAATTATTTTTAAGTTGATAAGGAAGCGTAAAACTAGTTATTTATCTCAAGATTTGATCAGAGTCTTCAAATACGCAGTAATCATTAATACATCATTCTACAATTGCATTCCATACTCATGCACGTTTCACAATGCAAACATTATGAATATGCAGGCTTTACCTTGCTCAAACAAATTCACTTCCTCGTGCGCGAATGCAGAAGCAAAACATCGTAAATTACATTCTTCCACACAACCGTCAAATATGTGCGTAAAATTTTATTCATGAACTTAATATACAGCGCGTTCATAAATTCTTTATCCAGTCTTTATTTTCACAATCGCGTGTCGTAGATTTTGTATTTGTTCTAAAGAAAAAACAAAATATTTGACATCCGTACGACCAAAATTGAACAAAATCCATTTTCTCCGCTCATTGCTTTCGATGCAAAAACTATGTTACTCTTCCCACTTCGGAAACCTATTTTTGAAGAAGGTAGCCCTTTGTCTGATCGCCTTGGAAATCTGTAGAGATTGATTAAACTGTATGCCAAATTAAGATTGCTTTTTGTCTAATTTTAAATTCGAGTACATATTAAATAGGATCTCAACTTTTCAAAATAACCGATAAATTCGGATAATTCATTTATTTATTAACCTTACCGTTTTATCGAGTTTCGTTTTCGTTTCTTTAGGTTTTAATAGAAGAAAGTATTAAATAACACTGCTATTCTTCTGGATGATGAAATAAATTCGGGTAATTGATTTATTTTATTCATGAGCGTACCACTTTTAGACTGCGGTTCGTTTTACAGCATAGCTGTAAATGTATGAGAATATACTAAAGAGGACCTCAACTCTTCCAAACATTAGAAAAATTCGGATAATTTATTAATATTCGTAACCGTTCCGTTTTATTTTATTTTAATTTACAGCAGGTCTTAAAATATATTAGAACGTATTAAATAGAATTACAGCCCTTCAGGATAATAAAAGAAATTCGGGTAATTGATTTATTTATTCATAAGCATAGCTCGTTTGACTGAGTTCCGTTTTTACAGTACATCTTTAAATGTATGAGAATCGGACCTCAGCTCTTTCGAATAATGAATAAATTTCGGACAATTGATTTATTCATCCTAACGTGTCCTTGTATCGTTTCTTTTGTTCTGTTGCAAATCTGAATCTTTACGATTACATTGTAATGTCACAAACTATCACGAAAAATCAGGACTGCGAATTTAAAAGCATGAAAACTTTTATTTCTAGATTAAAATACAAAAGAAAAAACATTTAATATCAAAATCATGAAAGAAATATCTTGAGACACTGCCGTGTCACGCAGCTTGTTAATAGTTCATTTCTACGAGGCTAACAGTTAGCTCCAGAAGCGAAAAAACACTTTTTGCCCGAAGCAGCGTTCCATTTTATATTTGCGTCCAATGGAATGTCCATGTCTTGCCTTATAACATTAAAGCTTAGCTGGAAGGAGCATTTCTAAGCATTCCTAAGCATTCCTAAGCGTTCACAGCAGGTTTTTTTTTTTTTTTTTTTTTTTTTTTTTTTTTTTTTTTTTTCTGAAACTACGTTGAAGCTCTAACCCTAACTGCCCACATGCATGCAGAAGAGAATTCGCTGTTTTTACAGCACATTAAACGAGACTGAGGCTCTTCCAAACAATCGATTAATTCATTTAATTATAGTATGTATTATTTTTTAAATACTTTGTTTTATTGCGCTTAGTATAATAACAGAGCTTCAAATATACGACTATGTACTAAATGGGATCTCAACCTTAATCAAAGCATTTGAATGACCGGTTTATTCATTCTTAAACACACTTCTTTTTATTGCGTTTTGTTTAAATACTTGTACTAAAATGGAATCATAATACTACTAAGTAAACAAAAATTTCAAATAACCGATATATTTATTTTTAAAAATAACAGAAATCTAAATATATGAAAAACCACGGCCCTCAGAGTAGTCGAAAAAGTCGGGTAAATTATGTATTATTGCATGCTAATCGTTATACAGGTGGGAGAATTTTATATTGTTTCCATTGTGTTTTATTTAAACAAAAAGAAGACAATGTAGTTAAAACATATATATACGCAATGTTTACAAAAGTACTTCTTCGGCCTTTATTTTTGCAACCGTTGGTCGTAGACAAAGTTGACCTAGATATATAGAGTAATACCTCGACATACGTCATTCATCCGCTCCAGATACTTGAACTAATATCAGACCGGACGTATATAAAATAACCTTTTCCAATAAGAAATAAGAAGGAAAAAATTAATCCGTTCTTTAAAAAAAATCTTATTGCTATTATTATAATACTGTTTAATGCTAATATGCAATTGCAGTGGATGAAATATCATATACTGTACGTACAGTGAAAAGCGAAAACATAATGACCATATACTCAATAACGCTTTGCACTACTTTTGGCCTGCGAAACAGCTGCAACTCTCCTTGACATGGATGCCACAAGTTCTTGTAGATGATTGGATACACATTGTAACAAATATCTAAGCAGCGGTCACGCAAAGTCGAGAGATTTTAACACGATGGTGTTTGAGCACTTAGCTGCCGCTCCAAGACAACCCAAATGTTCTCTGTCGGACTAAGATCCGGCGAGTTAGGTGGCCGGGATATTTATTGGAATTCATCCTTATGGTACTCGAACTACTCCAACGCAATTCGACCCACAGACACGGGAACGTTGTCCTGCTGGAAGATTCCATCTCAAGTTGGGAAAACAAATGCCATGTAAGGCTGTAACTGATCCGCAGTTAGGTTCAGATAGTCCACAGTCTGCATGGTCTGTTCTGCCACAACTAAGGGTCCCAGAGCAGTCTGCGAGAACTTCCCCAAAAGCATAATACCGCCCCCTTGCCTGTGTTAAACCTGCTGTACAGTTGGGGAACAATTATTTGCCTAGTAGACGGCTCCCATCGACGTGATGATTCAGAAATCGTTTTTCATTCGACCAGGTAACTGCCTTCCAGTTATACATGGTCTAGTCTCGATGATCCCAGCCCACACTAGGCGTAGTTGACAATGACGCTTGCTCAGCAGAAACACACAAGTGGCACGTCCGCTGCGCAGCCCTGTATCCAATAGTGTTCGCTGAACTGCGTGTTCCAAAACACTTGCACTTGGACCTGCATTGCTTTAAGCTGTCAATTGAATCACTGTTGGCACCGATTTTGCTGTACCAAGGGGGACAATCTACGATGTCCTTTTCTCTGATGAAGCATGGACATCCAATACCTTGGTGACTACTGCTGGTTTCATCGTCATTAATCTGCTTTGCATAAAACTAACAACGGCAGATAGTGAACAAGCTACCCGTTTCGGAGATACTCGTTCCGAGTCTTGGAGTCCATTACAGTGTGCCCTCTATCAATTTCGCTTATATCAGAATTCTTTCCCATCACTCGCGAAAGTAAGTGCCAAGAATAATTCTTGACCCTCTTTCGCAGCAGCTTAATACCAATCCCACTTAATCATGTGCTCACCATCTTATCCAGACGAGTTCATTGAAAAATGTGGGCTAAATTGAAAAATGCTTAAGCTATTATAGAGTGTCTTCTGGTGGAGAATATCTACAATCTGTGCACCTCGGCCGAGGCCCGGGAGGAAATTTGGTATATTTTTAAAAATTGCTGCTGAGTTGTATGGTCATACAACACCTTGAAGCAAATACATTGGAATGCTGTGTTGCTAAAGTTAACAGTGTATCATAACCTATAATGTTGCACTGCATACATTATAGGATTATTTGAATATATTTCATAGGATCACATACTGCGCCAGATATTATAGGAACGTTTTATAGAATATATGCAATTATCGAAAACATGATTCAAAGAAATATTTACATGCTATTTACAAAATAATATTTTAGACAACGTGAAAAAAAAAATATGACTGTTACAGATTAAACTTAATGCGAAATTGAGCAACGTAACTTCGCAATGCAGAGCTCTGTGTTAGAAGTAATATCCTGAAAGAAAGGCCTAAATATTATCAGCATAAGCGTTAATATATGCAATTACCCTGAGAACTTTCTTTAGATCTTTTTCATTTCCCACTATGTGAGCTCTTAAGGTCTGAATATTATTTTGAGAGAGTTTCTGAGAAATGCATATCTTGTGTTAGAGAGCATTCATCTAAGTAATGTCGCAAATTTAACCCAGAAGAACTGTTCCGCTGTCTAATGCGAAAAATATGTAGATAGGCCGGTGTAGGACAGCGTTTAGGGTATATTTGGGTTAGCATGGAACTTTCTGATTTTAGGGCTGAAGATAACTAGTGGAAAATAGCCATGGCTTATACGACACGTTGTCTCTGGATTCCATCACTGTTGCCTGCATTTATATTTTGTGTGTTCTTTTCAGTGTTGACTCTGGAATGGGAATATGGCCCGTAACCGAGAATGTGTAATGTCATTGCTAGTTTTGCCAACATGTCTGCCTTAAGATTCTGTGAATGCATTCTCCATTTCGAGGAAAGAAAGCTATATTAGTCAGTATTTTTACAATAATGTACATAAAAATGCTGGGAGCATAATCTCTCCACATTACAAACCTTTTTCAAAACGATATTTTATGCATTCAAACGCAAATCTTTCGCTCTTCTATCAATGTAAATATTGTTGCGTGCGTACGGGTTCGTTACGAAATGAATGCACAAGTCCGATGAAAAATGAACAAAAATTTATTATTATCACAACAAAAATGCTTACATTTTCTCAAATTATCATGCAGTATTACAATATCTCACAGTAGTTATCTTTTAACTACTCAAATATCCAATAGAACGTAATTCAAAACAGCTAAAGAACGCTAATCCGCGAATTCGCTACAATCAACAACAGTAGTTTTCTAAACAACAACAAACTAAGCAACTCCTACAAACTGAGATGTTTTCCTCCTTTTATAAGATTTTAAAATCACGCGCTAGAATTTTCCAGTACTTTCTCGAAATCAAAAAGAGATATTTATTTATTTAACGCACGCGCTCTTGTATTTTCAATTTTCCTGCTTAGCTTTCTTTTAATATTCGTCACGCGCTGCACTGCGCGAGAAATAAAACCCTTTAATTTATAATTGAACTAACATTAGCTTTTTAAATACCAAATTCGTAACACTGCCTCCTTCCCAAGGACTGCACGTCCCGGGCAGTACAATCCCTGGACAGGAAGCTAAACTTACAACTGTGGCATAAATGCAACTGAGGCATAAACATTACATTACAATATCAAACAATATAAACAATAAATGCAATAACTAACTTAAACAAATCAAATGCTATCAAATACTAAATACAAAACAAATACTAAATACAAATCAAATACTAAATGCAAATCAAATACTAAATACAAATCAAATACTAAATACAAATCAAATACTAAATGCAAATCAAATACTAAATACAAATCAAATACTAAATGCAAATCAAATACTAAATACAAATCAAATCAAATACACATTTATAAACAAAAAGGACCATGGTCTGATACTATTTACAATTATTTACATTACGTACTATGGCCATAGTAATAAGCTAACCTGTCGTAATGAACGACTTTAGGTTTAGAGTTCGAAGACTTACGAATCCGAACCACGACGTCATTCAGCCTGTTTAGGACTGTGTACGGCCCATCCCAAGGTGACTGTAATTTCGGACAAAGTCCTTTCCGTCGAGTCGGATTCCACAACCACACCTTGTCTCCTTCGTGGAATTGATGTTCAGTAGCTCTTGTGTCGTATCGGGTCTTCATCTTCTCCGTCGCCAAGTTGACTCGCTCTTGTGCAAAATTGTGCATCACTTCAAACCGGGCCTGGAGATCTTGAATACATTCCTCAGACGATGAAGGAGCATCCGGAGGGGGCCAAACAATAGATCACAAGGCAGACGAAGGTCACGACCGAAGAGCATCTGTGATGGAGATTAGCCGGTAGTCTCGTGGACAGCACTGCGGTAAGCCAGTAAAAAGAGTGGTAATTTCTTGTCCCAGTCCTGTTGGTTTCTGGAAACCACTAATGAGAGGTTATTAAGGATGGTTCGATTGAACCTCTCTACCATGCCGTTCGACTGGGGATGCAATGGCGTCGTTTGAGTTTTGTCAATGCCAAGTAGTTTGCATAGTTCTTTGATTATTGCCGAGGCAAAATTCCTTCCCTGATCGGAATGTAACTGAAGAGGCACTCCGAATCTGGAAATCCAGCGCTGTATCATTACCTCAGCTACTGTGACTGCCTCTTGATCAGGAATAGGATAAGCTTCAGGCCACTTGGTGAAGTAATCAATGACAACGAGTATGTATTTGTTGCCATCAGCAGTTCGTGGCAGAGGTCCCAGGATGTCAAAGGCGATACGTTCAAAAGGCGCACCTACGTTGTAACGTTGCAGTCTGCCTCGGCTGCGTTTCCTCGGTCCTTTTCGACCTGCACAGGCATCGCAAGATCGGCACCACTTTTGCACGTCATTCTTTGCATTATTCCAGTAAAAGCGCTCACGAACTCTCTGTAAGGTCTTCATAATTCCAAAGTGACCTCCTGTAGGGCTGTTATGTAGTTCTTTGAGGACATCAGGAATCCGGGATCTTGGAAGTATCAGTTGCCATCGGAACGTCTTCCCATCATCCGACTCGAATTTCCGGTATAAGACGCCGTTTCGAATGTGAAGTGAATCCCAGAGTGCCCAGTATTGTTTTGTTGTAGGACTACAGATAGAAATGTCCTGCCATGTAGGTTTTCTGTTTGATGACTCTATTAAATCAAGTATGGGTTTAATGTCGCGGTCTTCCAGCTGGTCTCTCCTGACTTCATCATCACTCCACGGGTCTCGATCAGCCGATGTTGATGTTGTAATTTGTCTTGCGACCGGAGTCAGCAGCTCGTATTTCGCTTCCACCCTGGAACAATATCGGCAGCTTTCTTGGCAAGGTCTTCTAGACAGGGCGTCGGCGTTTCCGTGTGATGATCCCTTACGATGACGGATAGTGATGTCATATTCTTGGAGTCTCTGTATCCACCTGGCTATTTGACCCTCAGGATTTTTGAAATTTAAAAGCCAGGCCAATGAGGCATGGTCCGTGCGGAGGAGGAATTTTCTCCCGTATAGATAATGATGGAAATGTTCTACAGCTTTGACTATGGCGAGTAACTCTTTCCTTGTGACACAGTAATTCCTCTCCGGTTTAGACAGGCACTTGCTCCAGTAAGCTACTACCCGTTCTTGGCCGTCTATTTCTTGGGACAAAACAGCACCGACACTTTCATTGCTCGCGTCGGTGTCGAGAATAAATGGTCTGTCGAGCTGAGGATACGTCAGGATTGGAGCAGATGTTAAAGCTTCCTTTAAGTTGTTAAATGCATCCTCGCATTCCTTTGTCCACAAGAATCTTTGCTTGCTCTCTGTCAGCTTGTGAAGTGGTCTTGCGATGGAAGAAAAGTTCTTCACGAATCTCCTATAGTAGGTGCAAAGCCCTAGGAAGCTTCTCAGCTGATGGACATTTTCGGGACGCGTCCAGGATTTAACCGCTGATACCTTTTCAGGATCCGTGCGCACACCTTCTGCAGAGATGACATGTCCCAGGTAAGTCACTTCCTTTCGAAACAATTTGCATTTAGCGGGAGTCAGCTTCAGATTGGCCTCTTTCAGTTTCTGAAGCACCTTTCTAAGATTTTCTAGATGCTCTTCAAAACTCTTTCCGACGATGATGATATCGTCCAGGTATATCAGACAGGCTTCGTAGGAAAGGCCTTTCAAAACAGTCTCCATAAGACGTTCGAATGTTGCCGGCGCATTACACAGTCCAAACGGCATCACTTTGAACTGCCAAAGTCCTTGTCCCGTAGTAAATGCCGTCTTTTCTCGGTCATCAGGATGGATTTCTACCTGCCAATACCCACTCTTTAAATCAAGTGTTGAGAACCACTTGCTTCCAGAAAGAGTGTCTAGAATGTCATCAATTCTAGGAAGAGGGTAACTGTCTTTCTTCGTAATCTCATTCAACCGGCGATAGTCAACGCAAAATCTTGTTGAGCCGTCTTTCTTTCTGACGAGAACGATGGGAGATGCCCATGGACTCGCTGAAGGCTCGATGACATCGCCTTCTTCCATATCTTTTAACAGTGTTCGCACCTCTTCCTGTTTAGCAAACGGTAGACGTCTTGGATGTTGCTTGATCGGGGGATGATCGCCAGTATCTATTCTATGTTGTGTCAAACTAGTTCGACCCACGTCAGAAGACGAGCGGGAGAAAACAACTTGAAGATCTTTAATGACGCGATCGGCAGCATTTTTCTCCTTATCGTTTAATTGTGTATTCTGCAATAACTCCGATGTAATGCTCTCTGAGGACACGGATTCTGGGATGTTACTCTTTCTTTCAACGCTGGTTACTGGAGTACATGTTGCAACCACTTCACCTTTCTTAATAACTCTCGACTTTTCAGTTACATTGGCGACTCTCACCGGGATAACCGTTCTGGATAGGTCGACGAGTGTTGAGGCTACTAATACTCCTTTTGGGATATTACAGTTATTGGGATATTCTATGATGCCGTAGCGGAAATTTCTATTTTCGGGTATGGATCCAGGAAGTAAAATTTCTGTTCTTGCCGGTATTGTAATATAGTCTTGTGCTATGATTTTATGGACAGATTTAACTTCTTCATCATTAACGAGAAATAACGCTATGTCCTCAGATGTAGAATGCAATTCGTTATTTTTAAAATCCAAGGAAAAATTGTATTTCCTTAGAAAGTCCAATCCGAGTATGCAAGAATCAGTGATCTCTGCTACATATGCCGTGTGATGGTAAGCGGCACTTCCAAACGTGATGTTAACATTTACTTTTCCGTCGATGTCGATCTTCTCACCGGACACAGTCTGGAGGGTAACGCAGGGCGGCGTCCAGTTAAGTTTGTTTCCTAGTTGTTGAACCAAATCTTTTCGGATGATGGTGACGTTGGCTCCTGTATCTATAGTCATATTGCACGGGACTCCATTAATATGTCCTATTATGAAAAGTGCATTGCTGCCGCCTCTCACTGCAGAAATCTGAAGCGCTTTAAACGGGGGCTTTTCATTATCTGGCAACCTCCGCCCCGCGAGATGGCCACTAATTAGTTTCCCTGCTGCTTGTTAGAAGCGGTCTTAACATCAGTACCCTGGGGTGTTTTGCAGTTTCGTCGTATGTGACCTTCAGCACCGCAGTTCCAGCACTTAACGGTCGGTTTCTTCTCACCAATATTCCGTCTCAAGGCGTTCAGTTGTCTAGTTAAATCGTCAAGTCGAGCGGTGACTTGATCCCCTGGCTCCTGGACTTGAGCAGCTCTGACTGGGTGGCGGTCTCGACGAGTGGCTTGCTGGGCTGCCTCAAATTTCATGGCGTACACTAGAGCACTTTTTAAATCTTTTACATCCGCCATTCGTAGAGCTTTCTGTATTTCAGTATCTCGGATGCCGTCGATAAAGTATTGCAAGGACAGGATTTGCCTTGTTTCTGTCGGGCATTCCGAAAAGGCGAGATGGGACAGCCTTTCAACATCCGCGGCGAGCTCCTGAAGTGTTTCGGTAGGCTTCTGTTGACGAGATTTTAATTGGAGCCTGCTATAGTCTTTTAAACACTTCTCCCCAAAGCGCAACTCCAAGGCGCCGGACAGAGCTTCGAAATCTAACCTTTTGTTTTCGGGAAGCGTCTGCAGGATATCCGCTGCGTCTGCTCTCAGAGAAGCGGCGAGATGACAGGCCTTAGCTTGGGAATCCCATCCATTCGCATCCGCCACGATAGAAAACTGGGTCTTATACACTTGCCAGGATGTCTTCCCATCATATGTGGATAGCTTCAGAGATGGACGAGCAGGCATCGGTAAGAATTTAAAATCATCACTCTTACTCCCAGCCGTCGCTACGAATTTCTTTAAAGTTTCCAATTCTTTGGCAACCGCACAAACCCGGTCATCAATTTGTTGTTCGATTTGTTTCTGAACGGAACAAACTCTTTCTTCTATTTCTTCTTTAACAGAAGAAACATTTTCCTCAATTTGTCCCACTTTATTCTCAACCACATCTATTCTGCCTTCCATAGCATCGAATTTGGTTTCTATTATGCAGGCAATTTCTCTTTTCATTTCGCATTGACTTTCTTCAATCTTGACTTGAACAGCTTTTATTTCTTCTTTAACAGATTCCTTAACAACTTTTATTTCGTCTTTAAAAGTTAACTGACCAGTTTGAATGGCCTTCATTTCTTCCTTAACGGATTCTTGGCCCAATTTCATCTCGCCTTTAATTTCTTCTTTAACGGAGTTGACGGCTCCTTCCATCTTTTCTTGGAAAGCAGCAAATGCAGTCATCATTTGCCTGAATTGTTCTTCCATCGCTCTTGTTATTGGCATTCAAATCCCACTTCTGACACCAAAAATTGTTGCGTGCGTACGGGTTCGTTACGAAATGAATGCACAAGTCCGATGAAAAATGAACAAAAATTTATTATTATCACAACAAAAATGCTTACATTTTCTTAAATTATCATGCAGTATTACAATATCTCACAGTAGTTATCTTTTAACTACTCAAATATCCAATAGAACGTAATTCAAAACAGCTAAAGAACGCTAATCCGCGAATTCGCTACAATCAACAACAGTAGTTTTCTAAACAACAACAAACTAAGCAACTACTACAAACTGAGATGTTTTCCTCCTTTTATAAGATTTTAAAATCACGCGCTAGAATTTTCCAGTACTTTCTCGAAATCAAAAAGAGATATTTATTTATTTAACGCACGCGCTCTTGTATTTTTAATTTTTCCGGCTTAGCTTTCTTTTAATATTCGTCACGCGCTGCACTGCGCGAGAAATAAAACCATTTAATTTATAATTGAACTAACATTAGCTTTTTAAATACCAAATTCGTAACAATATGATTCCCTATTTTAATACCAAATATATCGATTAATTTTTGTCGTACGGGAGTCAAACATTTTGTGCTTGATATATTTTATAGCGAGTACAAATTCTTGAATGTAAGTATAGGGACTGGTGGAACGTTAAAAGCGTTAGATTTTAAATTTTACATGAAATTAAATTTTCTTAAACATACAAAAGTATGAATCTTTGCGTCATTTAAAACATTTTTGTAACTGGAAGTATATATCTACGACCATCGATTGTGAAAAGTTGTAATATCTACTTGTTTATCTTCTGAGGTGACAGCTGAAGAACGTGTAGAAACCACACAGGAGAAGGGTAAAAAGAACCCTTTATTAACTGTTTAAAATTCACAATGCGTCGACTCGACGCTAACACACTACGGGTCACCCGGACGGTAACTCAAACTAAAAAATCGAAGATCTTAACAGGCAGTAGAATTACTCTACAGGGCTCAAATAATCCTGCTACCTAAATCAGTGTCGAAATATAATGGCAGAAAAGTAACAGCTGTTACGCCACGTTAACCAGCAATAAATGCAGGTACAGAAGCTCACGCTACAAAAGTACAGCGCTTGCCCAAACTTTCCCTTCTAGAACTCAGTATTTAAACCAGTTCTCCTCAAGGTAGAATTTACATTACTTCACGCGCACTACCAACTTTAAATATTATGGCATTGACAATTAGGGGAATGAAGGCTTATAGGAAAAACCATAAACTTAAATTTAACTGATTATTAAAATTAAACATAAATCCCTACAAAGTTTTCAGAGAAAACCTTTCGTCTGGATCAAATCTTGAAAACAAATAATGACAATTTAGTTTCTTTCTCTTATTTATTAATTTTTTTGGCACATAAGTTAAATGCATAGATTTTTTTGTTATAAATTTTTTATTTTTTTGTTTCTTTTTACGGCTTTACAATTGATAGTGTTTCGATTCTGGTAAAATTTGTAGCCTTGGAGAAAAATTACTTGTAATTATCTTCGTCACTTATTGTACATGCTTACGTGTCAATCGGGTTCCTTAAAAAAAAAAAAAAAACTATGAAAGAAATGCTGTCCAGAAATAAAGGTCTTCCAAAACAAAGCGATTATTCTTAGAGTAAAAATTTATAATTAAGTGTATTTATTTTTTGACAAGTACGAATAAAATTTAATAAAATCTGTATCTTTGACTCAGATTTATACTGCATTGTATGATAATTAGCTCAATTTATAGATTTTCTTGTGCGTTATTCACCTTCCTTTTTAATGGGGATGAAAATAATATCAACTCGAGAATTCAGGTCATTAAATTCTCGAAATCTTTTCAACACCGTATTCGCAACAACTACGTAAATGAAATGTATTCGCCGGCCGCATAAAATAGCTTCGCGGAACACATGCGGTCCGCGGGCCGCCAGTTTGATATCATTGCTTTAAAGCATATTATAGTTTAAAAGTAGTTTAACTATAAAGCCATGTTCTCTTATCACTTTTTTCTCAATTACCGACAATTTCCAAATGAAAATTAATTACAAGCACAAATGGGTAAAACAAAATAAGAAAAATTTCGAATTCGCGTACTCTTGTTCTAAGTGTTCCGTGATTTATAAACATAGAGTTTTTTCTCTTCGCATGTTAAAATATTTCTTTTCGAAATGTGCGTTCTAAGCTTTGCGAGGAAATGAACATTTCTGAAGAAACAGAAAGTTATTTGTAAGGTCGAGATGGTAGAGGCTTGCCAGACACGGATTTTCCGCGTGATTTCACAGCAGAAGTTCATGCGTCAGAAGTTATCGTTTATTTTTATTTATTTTTTTCCCTTTCCATTTTCTCAGAAGTTTAAATCGATGGTCGTATTTCACAGAGGAAACACCACAATGGAGTTCTTCCATTCTTTCTTTAAAATGTAGCTTACTGAGGTTACTTATTCCTTAAACATATCACTTTTATTATTTTATAACATATTTTTCTTGCAAAGGGTAGAAATAAGTGACTTAAATTTGACAAAGAAAAAAATGTGAAGGATTCAGATTTTATGATCTCACCAGAAAATCTCTTAAGGTTATTTAATGCTCTCCGTGATCATTGTCAGTTAACCAGTTTTCTCATCGCAGGACTCACTTCTGCTAACACAATTTGTTTGTCATTTTAGCTCTATTATTAAGGATCGCTTTTCTTTGTACTTACTCCACATATATTTCAATAGCAAAATCACAAAATGTTTAAAAACAACGTACCTTTAAAATTCACGATAGAATGTTATGGGTTGCCACACACTATTTGAGATTCAATGAGTTATTTCTTTGAAACCTAGCTGCTCGAGCGGCCAGCCGGCTAAAAGAGTTATCATGAAAAAAGAAAAAGTACATAATGATTTTAATGATTCATTTCATTGAAATATTTCTAACTGGACGTCTCATGATTTAAACGCTTTTTATTTCTTTGTTCGAAGCAAAGAAAGAATCGAAACCGAGAAAAATTTCAGTTTTCAGATTTCAAAGAATATATCCCTTTTGACCATTCCCGAATCCTTTTCGGCAACTTGTTTGTTTGACGTCTGTATATACAGATGGAGCAGAGAGATCTTTATTCCAAAAAGGACAGCAAAATTTGCTCAAAATTGTAATTTTCGTCACGTCTGTACGTACGCATTTATCTCTTGAGTAACTCATAAACTATTAGACATACAAATCTGAAATTTTTGCCCACCAGAGGCAGAGCGGTAAAAGCGCTGAACACTGTTAGTTCGGTCTGGGGTTCGAGTCTCCGCGAACGGGCTGGTTGCATGGGCGTTTTCGTGGTTTTCCCCAAGTGTAACATGGATACGAGCCAGTTTCCCTTGAAAAGATACCCACGGGGCATCCCTCCCGTTCCGTGCAGTGCCTAAGGGCACGTAATAAGTAAAAAAAAAAAAAAAAACTCTGAAATTTTGTATATGGCCTGTTATACCATTTAGTTGTGCACTTCTAATTTTTAACGCAAATGGCAGTACCAAAGGAGAACAAATATGCATAGCCATCCCCTTACCTGGCTTAAAAGTTCTTAAACAGCCTTTTTTTTAGAAATCATTGATCGAAACCATATGCCAATCACGTAAAGTGCATTGAATGACGAAACTACTCTTGTTTTAGCGATTTCAAATTAGAAAAAAATAGCTAACTTTGGAAAAATAACGAAATCTACCTTTTAATACGATCTCCTGATCCTGTTCTTATATTTGGGAATGTTTTGTACTCTTTATGAAAAAATAAAAATACAAGAAGTATAACATCTTTACCACAAAAACTGACCGAGATATTTAATTTCCATATTTGTGGTTTTTGATGTTGTTTTCAACTTGCTTCAGGAATCGGTTAATTAAGTTAGAATAATTCCTGAAAATAAGTTTAAATGAGGCGCAGGATAAAATGTTTGTAATTTAAAAGCCGTACAAGGAAGTCACGTGGTTCGCACCAGATTTTTCGTTTAAATCAATCAGATTATAAAGTAAAAAATATATTTTTCAGAACTAGTTTGATTTCTTTTCATTCGCTTGGTTTACTACTCAGTAAAAGGAATATGAAATTTGAAAGTTATATTGCCTATGCTTTACAGACTGGCAACACACTTGTGCGTTAAGATAATAAGTACTGTATTTGAAGCAATAGCGCAGAGAGTCGAATTTGTGGATTAAAACCGAAAAATAAATATATTATATTTTTCGAAGGGCAGCAGTCTAGCACGATGGACAGAAGGGAAAAAGTGTTTAAATTTGAACGGTATTGTCAATTCCTGCTTCCGAATCTCTGATTTTGTTAAAGAAAAAAATCGTTAAATTTATACAAAATCTGAAAAATTCTAAATCAAATTCTAAATCGGCTTCGAGGTGCGCATGTTCGGGTAGAAGGCAACATACATTAAAACCTCTTTGACTCCAAGTGATACCGTCTTCCCACAATGCAAAGAACATGCATATATACATACATGCACATTCTTTTCAGTTATTTTTTTTTTTTTTTAAGTAATACACGGAGAAAACATTTGGTGGTAAGCATTTGAAAAGGGATTCGGACACAAAAGTGATACAAAGAAAAACCAAGTTCGAGACTAAAAGGATCTCTAGAGCCAAAAAGCACAGAAATATATACCTTTCCTTTCCATGGAAAGTGAATTTATTATCTAACAGGAAAGGAAATGCCTCTTTCCGCTTATCGGCATGTTTGGCTCAAAGTTTTACAAAGCAGACAATGCAAGTTATTTCTCCTTGTTTTTAAATCATGTTGCTTATTTTAAGTTCCTCATGCGTGTTCGATTGAATTCGATTTCGTCACAGATGTATTATGCAAGAATTCGAAGCATGATAACAATAGCTGTTTACTTTTAAGGCACTCGTTTTTACATCAATAAGAATTATTTACGATTGCATTTTTTAAAAATGCGGTATAATTTTTTCAATTTATCTATCTAATTTATGAGAAAAATTGGCTGACAAGTAACAAGCTTAAAGTAAACTATCACTTCAGTTGTGAATAAAATCTATGTTTTAATGTTAAACTTGTGAGGTTTACCACTGTGTAATTGCAGTCAAAAGTGAGTAACCTTAAGAACTAGTTAGCGAATAATCGCTTAAGTTCGTGTGACAAGAAATAACAAGATGGAAGGGTAACTAACCCTTTATTATTCCAATAAGATTTAACAGAACTCCGTCTTGGAGTGTACAATAAAAGCCGACTCTTGGGCTTGAACTTAAGAGACTAAGAAATAAACTAAAACTAAGATTAACTAAAGAGATGTAGCCGAAGCTATCAATATTCTAATCGAGTTGGCCCCTTAACTCTATTTGATTACGAAGCTTATCAAGGGCCTGAGTACGGCCGAGCGTAATAACAGCTTTGAGAGAGTCTCTCTAACTCAGCAAGTAGACTTAGCGGTTTAAATACCGCTCCTCCTCATTAAGTATTCAGAGTGATTCCAAAACTGCGTTCTGGCCGGAAGTAGTAAGTTGAAGTTAAGAAAGGAACTTTAACTTAAAATTTAACTGTTAATAAAATTAACATACTCCTTACAAACTAATTTGTTTATAATTTTTATTGCTCTATATTAATGATAAACACTACTATTTTTTTATTACTTTCGTTCTCCAATGCAATGGACGATGGTACTTGCCGATATACACATTCGTTCTCATGCTTTAGATTTGAAAATATCGCATCGATCATAGTATATATATTATAGAGTGTTTTGGATTCACAAATACATGACTTAACAATCACAAAATTTTAAAAAACAGCCCTTCTTTGGAATTTTCGATAGAGTGTTAAGTATTTTAATACATTTTTTTTAAATCTTTTCTCTGTTTATGATATCAATGTTCAATTTTCTGAGTAAGATGACTAATTTATTTATATACTAACATCACTTTCTCCGTACTTAAGCCACATAAAACTCAACAACAAAATGCACAATCGGTATATATTCAGAATTCCCAATAGAATGCTAATTGTTCTCATATGATATGTTATATTTAGTATATTTAAATCTGCTATGTTAATTTTTTAGAAATAATGCATAGTGGTAGCATTTGGTGGCAGCATCCTTTTATTTGAAAAGCGATTCCATACAAATGTGAAGCAAACACAAATTCACATTGAGGCTAATACATTAATTCCTTCATGAGAATAATTCATCTTTATAATGAGCTTATTCTCGTTGAACTTAGCATAATTCTAAGAAAATATTTAACATTTATAAATGTGCAATATATTGTTATTAATGACATACGTATTTTAAACATCGAATTTGGATTATATCATAATAGTGTATTTTTTATGAAAGTTCGTTGAAAGTTTTCTTCAAAGTATCACTTCCGGTTTATCAATTTTAGCCAAAATTTAATATATTGCTCCCTTTAATATAAGTCTTAAAGACTAAAATTGGAAACATTTGGATTTTATTTTAATACAGTTTTTCATTAAAAATTATTATGGACATCAAGTAAGGTACGACTTCGGATTGTCCATTGGTAACTGTTATGGGGGTTCTGTTAAGTATCACTTCGGGTTGCCCAATTTTACCCTAAATCAACTCATGTTTTTTTAATGCAGAAAACTAAACTAAGGAAAATAGAAAATTTTAAATGTTTCACGTAAGAGTTATCGAGTACGAAAAATTGTCATACACATGCGGACTCACAGACAAACTGATCTTGTAAAAATTATGAATATCATTTGTGGGAACCTCAGTCCATGCTTGTTCATTAAAAACTAACTATCGAATTTTTGAACCGAAAACATTACCTCCCTTACCTATGTATATGTGTTGGCTGGTGGTAAAAAGTGAAAGAATATTGTGAACCAAATCTAAATTTCAGATGTAATGTGCTGCCGAATCCTATTTTGAAAAAATATACAATGACAAGTTTTATCAGTAAGAATTTATTTTTATTGTTACCTATGCTCGCTTATCTGACAATAACATCAGCACAAGCCCACGAAATTCCTCGTGGCAAGGTGCGCAAGATAACGTCTGCCGTTGGCAACAGCCTTGAGCACCTTACAGATGAGAGTGCAATTTAGCTTAGTTCCGTCCCCAGTTTCGATGGAGAGCACCCCGAGGGAAGGGACGGTCTGAGGGTCACCCACCCCTCTTTCCTTTCACTAAACCACAAGAGAGGACTTTCGACTTGCCGCATATTCAGAATGCCTCCATGCCGCAACGACACTATACATTTACAAACATGTATACCTTTTCCGGGATTCGAGCCCGGGCCCTTCGGCACGGCAGTCAGCCACGCTAACCACTATATCGGTTGGACAGTATCAGTAAGAATTTAAAAATATGCAGTCAAACTCTATCTAAATTTGTTCAGATATAAGGTATTAATTGGAAATTTTTGGTACAGGAACGGTGAGACAATGAATTATGCTCTCGCCGTGGTTAGAAATCCAAGCGCCCCGATTGCTAGCCGAACGCACTTTCCAATTATATTACGAAGGTACGCGGTAAGCAGGAAGAAAATATCTTACATTCTCCTCCAAATGAAGAGCGGCTGGGGAGGAAGAGATCTAGTCGCCTTAAATCATGGTGGTGAGGAATTATCATCGGCTACCTTTTCGGGTTTCATTAGCCGGACGTGCTTTCCAATTACTCCACTTTTCAAATTTTTTTAGGATATTTATGAAAATATTTGCTTAAAACTGTTAGGAGGATTTTACTGAATGTGTATCTTTTATCTACACCCTATCCACAAAATATCTTATTCGCCTATTTTGGTCATCGTAGACATATGCTTTCAAAAAGGAAAAGGGAAAAAAGAAAAGTCAAAATTAAATGACGTAAATAGTTAAGCTGTAGTACTTCAAATTAAAAAAAAAAGATGTTAATATTAGGAAATTTAACTTTTTATATATTCCCCTGATTATATTCAGAAAAATTTGATACTCATTCCAGATTTTTATATCATCTAGATTCATGAGCTGGGTTTCGTGGCTCTCCCTAGTCACCCTTTAAATGGGTGGATAGAGCGAAAAGTATTTTTGCATTCCTGGGGCCTGCCCTTGTGCTGCATATCCATCTGAAGCTGCAAGATCCGTGAGTCGAATTCCGGCGAGGACATATCTGATATTTTATAATTGTCTGAAAATTATATACGTAAGCCCAAAACCTCTAACCATGTATGAAATATCAGCTCATTTAATTCAACAGCAGAAGCTATATTTATCTTATAGAATCAAAGCATTCAAAATGTGAGTTTTCCTTTTAGAGAGCGAAAAAATATTAAACTAACTGGCAGATTTTATTTTCCCTTCCTGCATTATACCAGTGATTTTCAATTTTCTTTTACCCATGCACCCAATCCACCATTGCTAGGATATCATTCCTCGCCTCTTTTCCAAAATTTGAAAAATAAACTATTTATTATGTTCTTATATATTAAACCAAAAATAATATTAAAAGTCTTGGTAAATACGAAAACTTGAAAGAGAGTAGTTTTTTATATTTGTTACCGGCAACGAACGGAACGCCTTCATTCTATAGAATGTCTAAGCATTTATAGAATATTTGGGCATTGTATGGAATACCTAGGCATTTTAAAGAATGACTGGCGTGTTTAGGCAAAGTACCGAAAACGAGAATTATTATGTACTTTCCTGAGGAATTCTATAGAAGGGCAAATGATATTTAAACAAAGTATGGAAAAAGTTCATAAGACGATTTAAGAGACGATAAAGATTTAAAACACGTTGAATTCTTCAAAATAAAAATTAAAAAAAAAAAAAAAAAAAAAAAAAAAAAAAAAACGTAATGAAAGAATAACCATTCAAAAACTTTTATTCAAAGCAAAGAAAAATGAAAGTTGTACGAAACGAAATTTATGTCTTTCTTATGAATGAAAACAATGTATGGAATAATGCAATGAATGTATTAAACGTGTGTGCACATTGAACACGAATAGACGTAGGCTTAATATTTTGCTGGTTTATTATTTGGTATAATGTAGAATGCCTAGGAAATGTGTGAAATATTAATCGTTTTATACACTGGGCGGCCACTTTTCGGTATATTATAAAATGCTTAACTGTTCTATAGAATACTAATTTTCATACATTGCCAGCAGCATAACTAAAACTAAATACTGAACAACTACATAAAAGGATAATCGCATCCCCCCCATGCACTGCCTAGGGGGAATTTACCCCTGGCAGAGAACCTTGCATTACAATAAAACGAATTTTTCCCTTTTTATCCCTTTAGCATGCAACTTTTTCTTCTTCATTTTTACTTTCTTTACGAAGTAAAAGAAGTATTGTAATCAAGAAAAATTTTGAGTGTTATATTGCAAGGAAGATATCCATTTTGACCGCTCTCGAATCCATTTAAACGGTATTTCTGCGGGACATCAGTTTGCACGAACGGAATAAAGGACTCTTTTTACTTCCTTCTACGAAGTAAAAAGGAAGTATTGTAATTGCGAAGAATTTTTGGTATGATATTTCAACGAAAATATCTATATTGACGGCTATAGAATGCAATTTAACGAGGTTTATGCGTGACATCTGCACGTAAAGACCAAATAAAGGACTCTTTTCCCCCCAAAAAATTATAAAACTGATTTAAAATGAATTCCGAAGAGAATTTTTCGTGGTGTTTGTGCGTACGTGTATCTCGCATAACTCAGAAATGAGTAGCCTCTGAACGTTGAAATTTTGTATATAGGACTGCTATAACATGTAGATGTGCACCTCGTATTTTGGTTGCAATCGGCCCCACCAAAAGTATATAAATATATGTCCACTCTGTTACTCGGCACAAAGAGCTCAGTTTCTTTATTCTTATATGTTTGTAAACTGTGCATTTTCTGCTTTAAAAATGATTGAATTATGTTCCTCTTATTTTCCGGTCAAGGTTTTTATGCCTTTAGTAAATCTACTTACAATATTTATAGAATTATAAACAATTTAAAAGTTATTTAAGTGCGGCTAAGAATAAGTATTTTTACCAATACGGCCATGTTTTTTTACATTTGAAACTTTACAGAATAGTGGATTTGTTGCCAATCTAGAGAAACTAAGCTTCGCAACAACAAAGATAACGCCTTCCTTTATTATTGCGAATTAAATCATGCTTAATCCACTTTGGAATTTATTTGAGGAAATAAGTGTTTAAGATTTATTTTAATTTGTAATAGAGATATTTTGAGTTTTTATGTATTTTTGTCTTGTCGCAAATTGAGAACTGAATTAATTGAATGAGAAATACTGAATCGTCATGAAAATTTTTTTTCTTTTTTTGTTTAATTTCTTTTACACATGGTTTTAGAATAATATATGAATAGAACTCGAGCCAACGATTAGATAATTCTTCAGATTATATAGATTTTGTGCATTCTGAGTTATAAAATGAATGAAATGTAACGCTGTTAAGTGAACCTAGCGCCAGAGTGTCACTATGGTAAACAAATATAATGAATAGTAAAGAGTGCATTTATTCTATTGTGGTTTATGCGCTATCGACGAAGTAGATTTAATTCAATCCAGTAGTTTTAAATAGGGTTAAAAAATGCGTATAATTTAATATTCCGTACAAGGAAATCATGTGGTGTACACATCAGATTTTGTTTCCAAAACGGATTATAAAATGGATTTAAAATGGATTCAGAAAAGATTTTTCTTTTCCATACGTACGTGTACTATGTATCTCACATAACTCAAAAACGAGTTGCCTCAAGACGTTGAATTTTGTATATGGGACAACTATAACATGTAGTTATGCACCTCCTTTTTTAATTGCAATCGGCAGCACCAGACTATTATATATATAAACACCTTTTAGCCGGCTCGGAGATCTCTCTTTTTTTTTAATTCTTATACATTGGTAAATTGTGCATTTTTTTTTTTGTTTGTTTTGTTTTGTGACTGAATTATGTTGTTCTTAGGTTCCGGTTAATGCTTTTATACCTTTATTTAATCTGCATACAATAATTGTAGAATTATCAACAATATAAAAGTTTTATGTGCTGCTAAGCTTAATGAGGACCCCATTTGTTTGCATTTGAAACAGTCAGTTAAACAGTGAATCAAATAAGTTTGTGCAGCAACTTCAATGTCCTTTTTGCCAAGTGGGACCGAAAGCAAACTTTAAATTTTGTGCACCGAAAAATCCGTCTTCCTGCCTGCATTTGATGTTAAGTTTTCTGTGCTATGCATTTTTACCTTGCTTTAAATGAAATACAGCAAAAAATGTGTAGAATTTAATAGGCAGTATAAGGAAGTCATGTGCTGTCCACACCAGTGTATAATGCGATATTTTATTCCTTACATAGATCAAAGCCGAAATATTGTACTTCAAAATTTTTCGTATTTAATACTACGGCTTTCCTTCTACTCCTCAACACAAATGTTTCCGTGTTAGAAAGTCCTACCCACGCTGTAAGAGAATTTTTTCTTACTTCTGAGGCAAATTAGATTTCTATCATTTATGGCAAGTTTCCGGTAGAGAAAACTGATTATTTTATATTCACTAATCGCTGTAGCGTTCCGTCTTAAGATTAAAAAACATCGCTAAGTAAATGAAAGGGAAGGATACCAACCCAAAAAAAACCCGTCTGTTTTTTTAAAGTTTTAATAATACAAGCATCTTCATTTTTTGCTGTTTATTTTCATTTTAGTTAATATTTTTTTATTCTTGATTTGAGAAAAATTTCATTTCTGAATTAATTACCTTTTCATTTGATTATCTTTTCATCTGTTGAGGTAATTGTTTTTTATTTTATTTTATTCGTATGTTTAAGCTGTATTACATATTTAAAAAGCTGTATTACAAATTTTAACTGATGTAACCCAATGCAAAGAGAAGAAGTAAGATAACAACATTTAGTAAACACTTTTCTTTGACACAGAAGGACATTGCTAAAGTGTATAAAATAACTTTGGATGCTGTTAACAAATAATTAGGCGGTTTAACGAGACATACACTTTATCACCCCAGCGGAAAGAAAGCGTAGGAGAAAGTGAAAACTGGTGCCAGGGATGACTCTGTTTTACTAAAGAAATCCAAATAAAATCCTAGGTTGACAAGTTTTGACGTCAGGATCAGATATTCATGTTGACGACTCTATTGTTCGATGCAAGCTGCTGGAAGCTGGTCGTAAGTCTGTCCATCGTTATAAAATACAAATTTTAACTAAACCAGTGATGAAAAAACACTATTCTGGGTAAGAAAATATGAAAAATTGAATGAAACAAAATGAGGAAACGTCTTATTTTCAGATGAAACCCATTTAAGGTACAAGGTCAGGGATCATACCAAATTTAAGAAATTACATAGCAAACAGCTGTCTCCTAAGCATATCGACCATTGTGTAAAATATTCCGTTAAGGAAACCTTCTGGCGGTGTTTTTCTGTTTATGAGCCACGATCACTATTACCACTTGATGGAATGATGAGCTCCCACAAATATACTGAAGCAATTAATTGTAAAAAATTAATTCCTAAGCTGAAGAACTCTGGCTAAGAAGACACGGCATTTTCGAATAAGACCTTGCTACGCGTCATAACAATTGAAAAAATATTATTGAAGAAAATGATGTTAGGCTTCTAAATTGGCCAGAAAATTCGCTTGACCTTAATCTAAATGAAAATTTGTAGGCAATTCTTAAGGAAAGAAATGGAAAAATTAAGCGTACAGGTAAACAAAGGATGATTTCGTCTTTAATCTGAGTACAGTTTCACGATGATGAAGTAAGTTTAATGTGCCAAAAATTGACAAAATCTATGCTATAAGTTGTCAAACAAGTCATACAAGCCAGAGGTGGTCACATTTCGTACTAAATATAACGTATTGCATTAATGTTTCAGTAGAAATACCTAAAATACAACTGGCCTTACATTAATTTGCACGCGACTGTAAATTTGTTATCGTACTTACATAGTTAAATATGAATTGTGCTTTTAAGAATTTTCAAAGAAAGTTCACGCTAATGATAAATACTAGTAACTTATTAATAATAAGACATGTTCATTTGAATTATAAAAATTTTCTTTTAACTCTCTGTTTTTTTTCTAACTACTCTAATAGGTTTTATTCTCTAAGAGTATTTTCTCAAAATTTCCACAGTTTAAGCAAATATTACAGTAAACCTAAACTGACTCAACCTGATTTGATCGGGATAGATACTTTTCTCGATATCTTTGCATATCCTATTAGAACGATATGTTGGCCAATCACAATGATGATGAGAAGGTTTTCTTATCTATTTAAAGATCACAAGCCGAGATCACGAGACTTTTAAAAACTGGCGGTTTTCATACGATTTTTTTCTCAATTAACATGCTGATTTCGTTGGATTTTTATAGCTTCTTCTCTGAAATTTAAATAGGAGCCAGTTTCCTTCAGAAGAGCTTTCATGAAGACAAATAGTTCCTGACACCTTTACCATTATCGGTTAACAAACGAACGAGACTTTTGCCATTCGGAAAAAAAGTAAAATGTTCATCTCTGAATTTTAATTAACAAACTCAGCTTTTTGAAAGAAATTAGCTGCTGCTAAATGATTTTATGCTAAAAATTTTATCTTCCATGCGTCAGCGTTTTGCAATTCCTTAAAGTTTAAGCTACTTTCAAATTCAGTGTGGAAGGTTATTGGGTAGCAAACTAAACTATTTAAAGGAATTCTTAAGACACACCATTTAAGTCAATATTTTTTTACTTTTTATTGGGATAGGTTTAAATAAAGATGTGTTAAAATCATGAGAAGTCTAATTAGAAATACTTTTATGAGACTTTTATGATTAATTGCAAAACGCATTTAAGAGAAAGCTAACCCGAAGATATCTCAGTACTCCGATCACGTTGAATTAGCAACTAGCAACAACATCAACAACCACATTCATCGAAATCATTGTATACCTTTTCACTTTTATGATACCTATTTTATTTTAAGCGGATAGACTCGCGAGCGGCTGCATTTTAAAGAAATAATACAGAAATATAAAAATATGTATGGCAATTTCCCCTACGTTATCGAGAATATATAAGATAAGCTGTTTTAAATATTGTGTGATTTTGTTGCCGAATCGAATTTTTTGGGGCGTAAGTGAGAAGAACGTGTTATTTAATAAATAAAGTACATACACAAAAGGTTAATCATAAAAAGAAAAAAATAAATCACCTTATTAAGAAAATTAAACTCTTATAGGATGAACTGGGAAAAGAGAGAAAAAAATAGTAAAATGCATGCTAACACTTACTGTTCATCGGGAGTTCCCAACATACGCTTATAAAGTATTTCTCCCACTCTCCTAGCGTGCCTTCGTGGTGTAGTGATTCTGCACGCTGGGCCGGTATCCAGAGGTCCGTGGTTCGATTCCCGGCGAAGGCGTTTGCTATTTTTCATCTCTCCGGCTTTTCCAATTAATCTAATGTCTCTACACTCTGCTTCTAAATTTGTTGTGATTTTGCTGTTGAATTGTACCTGCGAACGTGCGAAGACAATGATGCTTAATAATAAAGCTAAATTTTTTTTTTAAAAGGATTAGCAAGAGTGCGAGCTCAGTGATAGCCTAAAAAATCTAAACAAACCCTTTTGGGCGAGCGTTAAAATTTTAAACGTTCCAGATCTCCTCCCCCCGTCCCCTTTTTTTTCAAACTAGGTCTGTGCTTGTTACAATATGTTGCGTGCGTACGGGTTCGTAATAGATTGAATGTACACGGGTTCGATGATAGTTTAATAAGATTTATTTTATCAAAAGAAACACTTCAAAGTTCAGGAATTTTCCACAGAAATACTTGTAGAGGTGGTCACACTATGACAGAGCACAATCAATAGTTACGCTTCAAACTACTAAGAACATTAAACACAACCCATTGCAAAACAAATTTAAGAGAAAGCTAACAAGGAGATATCTCAGTACTCCGATCACGTTGAACTAGCAGCTAGCAACAACATCAACAACTAACTAAAAGCAAATGCTCTCTCTTCGGCCTTAAATAGTTTCCACCCGTCCACCGAGATATTTCTAGAACTTTCTGTTTCTCGAAATTAGTGGACGGCAATACGAGGGGCAAATTACGGTTACAGCTAACATAGTGGACAATTACGTTTATTCAATTAATAGAATATCTATTACGGTAATACAGGGACCGGACCAAAATGTCACCAAGTTTGGCGACTTCTGGCAAGTTATCAACAAATTTGGCGACAAAATAAGTCGCCAAAATCGTTGCTAGCTTAGCGATATCTCGCCAAATTACCGAGATTTACTCAATGTTAAATGCACTTGCCTTTGTATTCTTACATTGTAAGGATCTTAAGTTTTACTAACGTTTATTTTATTTTAAATCTTTACTATCACTTCTTATTTTCTACTTCCGGCCAGAATTATAAGCGTTAAGGTTTTTATGCAAAGTTTGTCTGGCGAACGCCAAGTATTTAAGTTGTGGCTTTTTACCAAGCCAGAGAGAGGAAGCAGTGAGTCGAGGCAGGCCGCTTATCTTAGAAGTTACGCAGTTGCTGTTTGCCTTCCAGGCCAGAGGTTTTAATCCTCTTGATAAATTTTAAACGTATTGTAGTGTTCACAGTTCTCTGTACTACATACGCTTCCTGTTAATATAAGGCCAATCTTCCACGTTTATTATTCTAAAGTTAAATTAGAGTTTAGTTTTATTTTTATACTTTTACGTTTTGACCCCAAGTAGCGGGTCGGTGTATTCCGAAGTACGGAAGTCATTGTAAATAGAGAAAAATAAAGGGTTTTGTATACCCTTCTTGTGCATCCTGTTTACTTCCCACAGTTTTGAACATAGCTTTAGTAAGCTCTCTGTTCCGAGTCAGGTCCTTGCATGTTTCCGAAGAAGGTTAGAAGGAACATTGAACCTGATAGTGGCGCCCAACGAAGAAGAATAACCATGGCCGAGTTTCAAGAAGAACCTGTGCTGCCTGCAGAAACGGCTCAGAATCCAGAAATGCCAGCTGCCGCCCTGGAAGGATTTGGTTACATCGTCCAGACCATGCGCGCTTCGATGAAACCAGAAGCAACATTTAATGGAAACTCACCGGTAACCAGTTTTTTGGAAAAATTGGATGACCACTTCATGCTCTACCCCGTGCACGAGTTTCAAAAAGTTACCTTAGCTACCAGCGCTTTGAGGGGCCAAGCGCTTAACTGGTTCAAATTTATAGGCAGAAGTCTCTTGGGTCAAGCAGGAAGTCCTACATATACTTACGAAAATTTCAAGACTGCCCTAGTAAAAGCCTTCCCTGTTGTAAGGGATCGTGCGAAATTAGAAACGGAACTTTTCAGTATATATCAACAAAGAATCGAAAACCTCTCAAGCTTTATTTTAAGAAAAATTCACGTCTTCAAACTCTTGTATGGAAACCGTCCGGATCCTGAAATAATTCAAGTGATTTTGCCGAGGTTACTGCCCCAAGTGCAAGACTTTATTGAATTAAGAAATCCGACTACACTGGAAAAGTTATTTGAGCTAGCAATCCAGTTTGAAAGTAGAAGAAGGGCGGACGTCGAAAGAAAACGCCAATATCAACAGCGAAACCAATTTGGTACGCCAAGACTACAGCAAACTCAAGCACACGGCTACGGAGGCAAAGCGAATCAGTGGGCAAGGAAACCCGAGCATTCAAAAACAGCCGACGAACGTCGACAGTTCAATAGCAATCAAGGAAAAAAGTCTCAAGGCCAGGGGAAAAAGAAGGAAAGCACGGAAATGAAAAATAATTTAAACTAAAACGGATTTCTGCTGACGGGAGGGTGCGGAAATCCGAAGGCCACGAAAACCCCTCTTCCTACAAGTTAAATACAGTAATGGTTAAAAATCTGACTCTTCCGAAGATTGAAGTGTTGGTGAATAATATCCCAGCCACCGCACTCCTGGATACAGGCGCGCAGTGTTCCTGTGTGGCAGAAGATTTTTTTAGGAAGTATTTTCGGAAATACCGCATATATAATTCGGATAATACGACAGTGTTAGCGGCGCAAGGAGAACTATGTAAGTGTATAGGTAAAGTACCGATATATGTCCGTATCAAGGACGAACAAGTAAAGGGGATGTTTTTTATAGTAAAGAATCTGCAAGCACATATAATCTTAGGGATAGATTTTCTTTCAGACGCACAAGCAACACTGGATTTTCAAGAAGCATCCCTTAAGCTGACAATGAAACCAGTTCGTACTGAAAAGGCTGAACCGCCGATGGTAAATCTTGACCACCTGCCTAATGACGAGCAAGGAAGAATCCGACAAGTGGTAAGTGAATTTGCTTCGATATTTAGTGATATTCCAGGATTTACTCAGGTTACTAACCATAGTATTGACACCGGAGATGCAATGACAGTTCGCCAAAAACCATACCGGTATGATAAGAATAAGGAAAAAATTATAGAATGGCATATTACCGATATGCTACGTAAAAAGATCATAACGCCCATCTCAAGTAGTTATGCTAGCCCGGTGGTTTTATGTAAGAAAAATAATGACTATCCTTTGACGCATCCAAAAAGGTGGAAATTCGCTATTGATTACCGTAAATTAAATTCCATAACTAAATATCCGGTATATCCGTTACCGATCATTGAAGAAATTCTAAGGAACATAACATCAACCAAATACATGACGGCTTTAGACTTAACGACTGGTTATTTTCAAATAGGGGTTAGGCCTGAGGACGTGCCTAAGACTGCTTTTATAACCAAGTCTGGCACTTATGCATTTTTGCGTATGCCGTTTGGCCTTTCAGGGGCCCCGGCAACATTTCAGCGATGCATGGACATTGTGTTAAGACCTGTTCTTGGAAAGTCCACATTTATCTATTTAGACGATATCATTATTACTAGTGATAATCTCGACCAACATGTACAGGATTTAAGACAGGTGTTTTCTTTATTAAATGAGGCCGGTCTAAAAGTTAATGTCGAAAAGTGCAAATTTGCAGCCCCTGAATTAAAATATTTAGGTTACAAGATATCTCAGAAAGGAATAGAAACAGACGAATCAAAAATAATCGCTGTACAAAAGTATCCGACTCCAAACACGGCAAAGAAGCTCTCTTCTTTTCTAGGACTTTGTTCATATTATAGGTCCTTTATAAAAAATTTTGCAGCTATTGCTGAACCATTGTTAAAATTAAAAAGAAAAAAGGCAAGATTCTCGTGGACGGCCGAAGCCAATAGTGCTTTCGAAAAATTAAAACAAGCATTAACGCAAGCCCCTGTGTTGAAATTTCCTGAAAAGGATGAGAATTTAGAAATTTCAGCGGATGCTTCGGATTATGCGGTAGGAGCGGTACTTTCGCAAAATCAGCAGCCCGTGGCATTTTTTAGCCGAACTTTAAATCAAACACAAAGAAACTATTCCGCGACCGAGAGAGAGAGGCACTTGCAGTTCTGTTAGCAGTGAAAACGTTCCGAGTCTATTTTGGAAAGGCGCCGATAACAATAAACTCTGATCAAGCGGCGGTAACTAGATTGTACTCAGGAAAAAATTTATCCCCAAGGTTAATAAGATGGGCACTCAAGCTGCAAGAATATAATCTGGTAATCAAGCATACCCCCGGAAAGGAAAATATCGTAGCAGATGCCCTATCAAGAATTAAAATAGACGAACAAGGTAATACCGTAAAGGTGGCAATGCTTAGAGCATGTACAATAAATTCCCGAGAAACTGTAATGACTGAACTGGGTAAGGATCCTGAGTTTGGAAGCATTTATGAGTATTTGAAGGATCCTGAAAATTTTAGCCACCAAGATATTGTGGCGATAAGAAATAGGGCGGCCCATTACGAACTAATAGATGGTCTATTATTTTATACAAAAACTACGAATTCCAACAACGAATTTCGACCTGTTATCCCAACTAGTCTTAGATTACATATCCTGCAGGAGCTCCATGACAGCCCTTTAGCTTCTCATGCTGGTATTCGAAAAACTATCTAACGCGTACGCGACGCAGTCTAGTTTCCTGAACTGCAAAAGTTAACAAGGGCGTATGTCCAATCCTGCCCAACATGTCAAGCCGTTAATTATATTAATTTCCGCCCGGCCGGGTTTCTAAATAGTATTAAATCCGAATTTCCAAATGAAATAATTGGCATCGATTTATTGGGCCCTTTCCCAAAAAGTCAGTTAAATAAAAGTCGCTATCTCCTTGTTATGGTTGATCATTTTAGTAAATGGACCGAAATTGTTCCCTTAAAACGAGCCTCTGCGAAATTAGTTACTGATTCTATTTTAAATAAGTATATTTTAAAATACGGGGCGCCCCTAAAAGTTATATCGGATAATGGTCCTCAATTTGTAAGTAATATATTTGAAGACATGTGCCAAAAACTGGGCATACGTCATTTAAAAATGGTCCCGTATCGGCCGCAATCAAATATAGCGGAACGGGTCAATAGAAATATAGTGAAAATTATCCGTAGTTATGTTAAAAATTTTCATAAAAGCTGGGATAACTATGTCAATGAATTTGCTTTCGCCCTTAGGACCGCAAAACATGATACAACGGGCAAAACTCCTGCTGAGTTATTTTTAGGCAGAAAGATTATAACGCCGTTAGATAAATTATTTTATGTGCAACAAAGAGCCCCAGAATTTAAAATGGGTGATATAGAAAAACTAATTAAGGAAGCAAAGAAGAATACGGAAGTAGCACAATGAAAACAGAAGCTCTATTATGATTTGAAACGACGGGGAGTAACTTATAAAGTAGGGGATGAAGTTTTAAAAATTAAGCATTCACTTTCTTCAGCACCAGAAGATAAAACTGCCAAATTTTTTCCACGATTTGAAGGACCATATGTTATAGAAAAAATAACTCACGCTGTAGTAGTGTTAAAAGCCAGAAATGGTGAAACCTGCTCCGCAAACATTGATCAAATCAAACCCTACTTCGATCGTAATAAAATGCAAATATTTTCAGATCTTTTGCAGGATCCGGCACGGCAGACACCGCAGGCACAAGCTCCAGAGGTGGAAAAACGACAAGTACAAGGGAAAACCAGTAAGAGGCAGGAGCAAGTGAAAAGAAAATTTCCCCGCGGAAAAATTGAAGGGAGCAAGAAAAAGAAGCCTTTCCACCGTCCAGAAAAGAGAGTTCACGAACACCCCCAGAATGAAGAAGGGAGAAGGACGACGTATGTGAAGAGAACCAGGAGAAATGACGGCAACTTTAACCCGGCTCTAAAACGGAAGATCTACTCATCCGACAGGACTCTCCGCAGTAAATGTAGCCGAACTGCGGAAGGGCCATCAGCGGCGGAGGAAAAGTTACAAGGAAAATTTGAACGGCCAGCAACGAGGTCCAAGCAGGAACACGACAGAAGTTTCCCGGTTCCGCCAAGACCAGCTGCAACGGCCAAGACCACAAGCAGAGGAGAAAAAGAAGGTATTCAAGGGTGACCGAACTGGTGAAAAAAGGAAGCTTCCAGAGGAAGGCACTGAAGGGCGAGCCCGTACAAGAAGGAGGATAAATCAAACTACTATCTGCAATACCTTTAAAGACTGGGCCCAGAAAAGGATGTCCGAATATCACAAAGATAAGTAAAATTTTATGTTACTTTGCAAACATTAAGTTAATCTTTCATTCTTACTGCAAGTGGCAGATTTCAAGAAGTTTTACCTCATGCGAGGTCTACCTTTATCGCCAAAAGGGCGAGAAATGAGTTCTTACCGATTTTGGTATTATGTTTTTCAATTACTCGCGCGTAAAATTAAAAGTTGATGTATAATAGCGTTGTGTAAAGACTTAAATATTGTAAAAAGTTATTGTATAAATTTTATTTAAAACATTCTAGCAAGAAAGAAGTTTTAGTCTGAAAGACTTTTGAAGTGTATTATTTCAATGTAGAAAGAATTGGCACTTGCTTTGAAAAGAATAGAAGTTAACAATGTACTACTAATGTATGTTTTCAAATGTGTAAAATTAACGGCATGTTAATATGTTCTTATATACAATGTGAACTGTTATTTTAAATGTTAAGAAATACCGTGATATGGTAAAAGTGAAAGTAATGTTAAAAATTTTTTTTTATTCGTGTGACTGTAAACAGATTAAATCATGATGAATATGTGTTAAAGGTTGAATGATGTAGTTAGGCTCTCTGACGCTACACTTCAGAGTTAGACACTTTCAGAATAGTACCTCAGGGTTTAGAGTTGAAATTAGGGTGTGTTAAGAGGTCTTGTTATGTTGAATTTTAACACGTTAGTGTTTTGATTGTAGGAGGAAGTGTGGAACACGTAGAGAGAAACACATTCGTGTTTGGTGTTCTTTTACAACACGTCAGAGAGCACGGGGAGAGATAATTAAAATAGTCATGAATGAAATAAGAATGTTAAGTGAAATATAATTATACATGTTACTTGCCATTTCATTGTGTAACATTTCATTAAACTAGTTTTCCTTCCAGATCTCTGGAAGGAACCAGATTTGAATAAGAGCTCCTGTTTAGATGCAGTACAGATGAAAAAAAAATTGTGTATCCTGGGAGCTGCTATTGAAAAACAAATTTCTTTCTTTTAAATTTCTAGTTTCTAGCGAAAAATATTTGTAAAAGATTGGCCTCGCGTTAGATTCTAGAGCTAAAAGTTTTCAACAAGGTCGTTTTAGACCTCAGTTTCAAACTAATTAACTCTGGCGGGAAGTATGTAAGGATCTTAAGTTTTACTAACGTTTATTTTATTTTAAATCTTTACTATCACTTCTTATTTTCTACTTCCGGCCAGAATTATAAGCGTTAAGGTTTTTATGCAAAGTTTGTCTGGCGAACGCCAAGTATTTAAGTTGTGGCTTTTTGCCAAGCGAGAGAGAGGAAGCAGTGAGTCGAGGCAGGCCGCTTACCTTAGAAGTTACGCAGTTGCTGTTTGCCTTCCAGGCCAGAGGTTTTAATCCTCTTGATAAATTTTAAACGTATTGTAGTGTTCACAGTTCTCTGTACTACATACGCTTCCTGTTAATATAAGGCCAATCTTCCACGTTTATTATTCTAAAGTTAAATTAGAGTTTAGTTTTATTTTTATACTTTTACGTTTTGACCCCAAGTAGCGGGTCGGTGTATTCCGAAGTACGGAAGTCATTGTAAATAGAGAAAAATAAAGGGTTTTGTATACCCTTCTTGTGCATCCTGTTTACTTCCCACAGTTTTGAACATAGCTTTAGTAAGCTCTCTGTTCCGAGTCAGGTCCTTGCATGTTTCCGAAGAAGGTTAGAAGGAACATTGAACCTGATAACATTTCAGGCATACTTGCCTCTTTAAGCCTTTTCTTATGTTACACTACACAGAAAAATACAATGATTTCACATATAATTGCACTAAAATCAGCTATCTAAGCACAAAATTTGTAACAAATGCAATTCTTATGGTGCTTCTCTTCCTGCGAAACAAACAATTTTATAGGAGAAAAAGTATCCTTGCTTTTAATGCAGCCTTTGCCCGAGATGATTGGAGGAGTTTGAGAAACAGAAATTACTATTTTTGCTAATAAAAATATTTAAAATTAGGTTCATCTTTTCTGATGACCCTCTCGCATCAAAGTATTGTAAGACAGATCATGTTTCTACCTCTCGAAACCACGTTATTACGTTTCTGCCAGGCGAGATATATTCTTCAACTTTGTATTATAGATGGCGGCATTTAAATTGTTACGCCGGTGAGAAGTCTGAGCCAACTTAGCGCTGAATGAATTGTGTAGCGTTTGGCTGCTAGACTTAGTTTTAAATCTTGTAATTGACTGTTACAGACCGACTTATTGCGAATTCTTACAATAAGCACTGGTATTGTAAGAATCCGCAATACGTTGGTCTTCTATATGAGGTCCTGTTTGGCAATATTGTTTTCCGGGACAGTTGCGGGATCCGGACGATACCCGAATAGTCACTGAAAGCCGCCCGGGTGTCCGGGGCTTGTGTCACCTGCCCGCCTGTTACTTTTAAGTCACATCGCCACAAGTAGTTGCCTGATTTTGTCAAGCAAGAGACGTGCGTTTATAATCCAGTTCTGATTAATTAAAAAGGTTTGTTGCATCTTTTTAAGACTTTACAGTTCTTCTCCGACACAGCGATAATTCGCTCTTTGTCTGAACGGAGTTTGGATTTACTTTATGCTACCAAAAGACACTAAACTCTGTACATATTTCGTACAAATTTATTGTTTAAGAAACTCAACGATTTGAATGCGAGAAGTGGCAGCAGCGTTCAGAACAAAACATTTTTATCTCCAGCGCGCCTGATTGTTGCCATTCGGCTAAACATAAGATATTTATCTTTCGATTTCAACCCACAATTTCGGCTATTTGAAAGCAATGTGTTGCCACTGCCTCAAATAAGCTTTACTGGATGGTAACACGCTGGTGCATGGTTAGTTTGATGGTTGATAGTAACATGATGGTTGCATAGTTAGTTTTCTTATAAAACTGGGAAAAAAAAAAAAAAAAACTTAAAAAAAAAAATACTAACCATGCAACAATCTCGTTCGCCTGGATTCATCTATGTCAAACTAGTAGTATTCAGCGAACTTTAGTGAACTTATGCTGTTTTTAAAAATATTGTGTGATTTTTTATGTTGAATTGTTTGTGCGACGAAAGCAGAAATCTAAACAGAAAAAAAAAAAAAAAATGTTTGCAGGAAAGAGTCCAAGAGCCGATTGGTAACCTGCAATATTCAGCGAGAGCATGGAAACCCTAATAAATCATCTGGAGCGACGTTAAAATCTGAATTGTTTCAGGTTTTCCTCTCTTCTTTTATTTTTACATTTTATTCATAATAGAGAAATTATTCATGTTTTAATTTGTCGTCTTAATAATTTCAATTACTTAAAAGTACGTTTTCAGAAGGTATCTTTGCTGTTTTCTATCTCTTTTTTCAAGTGCTGTGAAACATGTGCCAACAGCAGCAGCGTTATTTTTCACTTTCGCGAGGTCACTCGTCTTTCTTCTTGAGCATTTTATCTTCCATAATCCTCTTTCAGTCTTTATCCTTTTGCAAACAGCTTTTTCAACTCTCAAAAAAACTCCGAGATGCTTTCTCGTTAAAGGATATTTTTAGTCCCTCTTTCCTTTTATTGAATGATATATTTCTGAGAGCACAGCAGAATTTCTTCCCTTTGCTCGCTAATACTAGCAATTACTTTATTTTTACACCTTATGTTTTATTCGCTGCATAAGTTTTTCTCCGTGTTGCTCTTTCCACACCTGCATTTTATAATAAGCTTATTTCGGTCACTGTAATTGAATTTGGAATTTTGTGATCGACCTTTAACGTACTTCCTGGTTTCCATCTAGCTCAAATTTTGTATACACATTATTTGTTGATAATAATGCAGGGTGGCGATTTTTTCAAAATTAGATATATTTTTTCTTTAATGCTTAATCGATATTTCGTGCATATCTTCGTTTAACGAACGAACTAAGCATATCACAATTTTGCATTCTGCACAAATATCACTCTTCAATCAAACCTGCATGAAAATTATAACTTAGTTTCTGAATTTTTGGCAAATGTTGATTTTTTATGTTTATGATTTTAAAATATCACCATCTAAAAACACATCAGAATTGTTTTGAAATTTTCGCCAGGTTACAAAACAAACTTTTCAAACTCTTTTAAAACACAAACGATAAAAAAAATTATTGATTTTCTATATTTTTCTTAAAAATGCTCTGCAATTTCAGCCATTTAGGAGGTACGTTTGGGTTTACTATCTTGACATAGTTATTGACGAACTGAAGATATTCGTAGTCTCATTTTAGCTTCAATTAAAATGATGTTCATATAACATTGTTATTACATTCTAGTTCCTGAAAAAAAAAGGACTTAAAAATGCAATTATAAAAGGGATTTTATGAGATAAGCTTTAATTTAAAATCAACATCGTAATGAATGCACGAAAAGGGAATAAATAATTTATTATTTAATTGAATGTAAATAATAGATACACTAATTCAATTCAAAGAATTCCTCTACAATTTTACATCGCGAATAAAAACGCGGAGCGCCTAAATAACAAACGAAATCTATTATTAATGTAATTACATTGTTAAATGCCCAAAGCATTACCATTTTAAATTCAACAATAGCGAGCCATGCTCTTATTATATAAAGTTGTAGATGAGTTCTGTTAATAGCAAGCATTATCTAATATTAATGACGTCCGTTGAATTTTTATTGCAGATTACTCTTATTACGGCATTGTAGTATTATGAAGTTAATATAAAAAGTAAAGTGCTTTTTCTTTTTCATAGAGAAGAAAATCGGTATCGCTAACTCCGTCAATGTGTATTAATATTATGTGCAGAGGTTTTTAATAAATGTATTTTTAATTTAAAAGCCTTCATATTAAAGGTTTTGTGATTATTAATTTATTGATTCATGTTCATTCAATTAGAATCTTTGCAGATGCAATCTCCGAAAACAAGAGACAAGTCAGTTTTCACAAGCAGCAAAAACACACAGCTAATACACAGTAAATTCACGATATTTGTAGTCAGTCCGAAAAAGTAAAATTTATTTTTGAAGTTAGACTACTATAGATTTGGAACACAGAGAAATAGAGATAACTATGCATAAATTGAGTATTTCCCATAAATCTGTGCTTTATGAATATTGCCCATTTTTAATGTGTAATATATTTGTACCCTTGCATAAAAATAGTGCTTATCAGAGAAGAAAGTTTTTTATATACGTGTATTCAGCGAATATACTGAATGCGTTTTTTTTTTATTTCGCTTAAGGCAACGGAATATTAGAAGTCTGAAAAGACGTGGACATTAACATGGAAGTAACATATACAGTTGCAAAGGAAATATTTTCTGTAATGTGAAAGGAACAGAATGCGACAAAATTTTAATCATACTTTCTAGCACATATGCCTTTATATTCGAGTCAAATCGTCGTGTAATCTAATGCGCTTTGCACTAAATTTATGAACAGTTATTTATATAATCTAAGCATTTGAGATTGCTTCTGATATTAACAGCATATTTGAAGGAATTTATAATTTTATTATTCCATAAACAAGATGTCATCCGCAAGTCAATTTTTATGTCTGGCATTATTATTCAAAGAGTACAAATGATAGTGTTCATGATTCCGTATCACTCATGCGCGTCATTCAACGAAACTAAAACTGTAAGAATTCCACCTAAACGTCATTACACCAAGAGAAAATGATGTCATCGGAAAGTATGTCCAATCACAAGTATGGATCTTTTTCTACGCGTGTGGAGCGGTACAGAATGCTTATATGCGCCCCGTTTCCATTAGTGCGTTGCCAACTCGTAACGTATTGGAAGAAATGCATTACGCAGACGGATGACCGTTATGCGAGATACATTCGTACGTACGTACAAACGTTACAAAAAATTCCTTTTTCAGTCCGTTTTGGAATAAAGAGTCCTTTATTCTCTATATAAGGTACAAAATTTACCCCAAAAAGTACTCAAAATAGATTCGGAAACTGTAAAATTGATATTTCCGTTTAAATAAGATAACCGAAATTTTTCACGATTACAGTACTTCCTTTACTTCGTACAAGGAAGTAAAAAATGTGTGGCTACACAACTAGAAATATTAATTAACTGCTAATTTCATTCAGAATGATTTTCATCGTTGGATGTCAATTTTTAAGCAAGACCAAAATATTACTCCACAGCGATAAAAGCGTTTAGCATATTTCTTCTTGAGTAAGCCATTCATTTGTTGCACATGAACTCGAGAAACCAAAGTATAATTTGGAAAGATTAAGAACGATTAAATATAACCAAAGTATAATAAAATTACTTATTGTTCTTCGTGATAAATCGAAGAGACTGAACTTCACACGCATCATATATACCAAAGTCGATGATGATATCAGCATAGCGGACAAAAATAGCTCATTTCCCGCTCAACAGAACTGATCGCCGATATAACTCGATTTTCAAACGATAAGCCGGTGATAATGCACGAAAGCTTTTCAAGTAAACGACTTTTATACTTGATTATTATTCAGGCTTCACAAATGACCGCTGGATGTTTGATAGCCGGGGGGGGAGTGACTTTGCAGCTGAACTTGGAAAAAATAAGAAGGAAATGAGTTTAATGCCTAAGTGAGCACAGGAAATGTTTCATCTTGATGTTAAATAGACGTCAAAGAAAATCCAGTTATAATTTAGATTACATGACTGGACATTTCATCGCACTTTGTAACTACACAAGCGTCTGAAACTAGTGAGGTTGTTGAACTATGCTTCAAATAGTATATTTCTATAGTCTATCATAGGGATTCTCAAATCTTTGCCAGTATTAACCCCTTTTAAGAAAAAAAGGTTATCTTCATTAATTCTCTTAAATTTTTCTGTATAATATAAATAGTATATAACATAATTACAATACAAATTTTTGTACGAATATAAAGATTAAGAATTTTAAATCAAAAGTGTGAATAAAAATTTTGGAAAACTTTTTTTATTAGATTTATGTTTTAATATTTTATTATTATTATTATTATCATTTTTACTATCAATAATTTTACAAATATAAATAAGTTTTTTAAACAAAATCACATATTCTAATGACACTTAAGTTCGATTTTAATTAATGTAGCGGTTGAGCTTAATTTACTGATATAATATTTTAAGTATTTGGCTTAAAATAGCTTAGCTTAATTCTTAAATCACCTCATTCTTGTTTTCCTTTCTAGTTTCGCGTCCCTGTATTTTATATTGTGTATAAACTAACGAAATTTTGTTTAACAAACTTAAAGATTAAGAATTTTAGATTAAGAATATAAACAAAAGTATTGGAAAAAATGGTTCGTTATATTACTGTTTTATTATTATTATTATTCGTAAAGTTAAATATATTATTTAACGAATATAAACGAGTGTTCAGAAACAAAATAACAAATTCTAATTCTGTGTAAGTTCAATTTCAATGGATGTAATGGCAGCGCTTGTTGAACTAATGCAATTTTTTTAATGTTTGGCATACAAGGCTAACATAATTTTAAATTACTTCGTTATTGTTTTCTTTTCCTAATTTTATGCTTTTGTTACTTTTCCTGTGCATGTATTTCCTTGTGCTCTTGCGTTTTACTTTTTACACTGCACTTATGCATAAAAACAATTTATGTTAAAAATTATCATTTTTTAAAACGTATTGAAAAAATTTAATATATTTTCCCCTTAAATTTATTTTATATAATTTCTTCTTTACTAAATGACATAATTTTATATCAGTAAACAATTATTTATCAATATTTTCTTTAATGCAGCATTTGTCAATGCGTATTCTGCTGTCGACCCCATGATCATCATGACCTTTTAATATTTCATCGACCCCCTAAGCGTCAGTGAAACTTTGATGGGAACTCTTGGTCCAGCATTTTTCAAACATTTTCAGGTGGAGACAATGGAGCATGGTTTCAGGTGGAGACCATGGACCATGGTGGACCTACCTCCATGGTGGAGACCACTTTTAGAAATTAAGCTATTCTGCGGAACACATTATTATCCCGTTCGAAATCAATTTTACTCAATATAAGTAACTACTGGCATACTTACACATATTTAAAAAAACAACTGAAATTCAGTTGAATTTGTTTCGAAATTAAGTAATTAGCTTAACAGAAGGAAATCTGGGTTCTTTATAATAATTCAAGAATATAAATAGTTAGAATAATGTTTGTCACATTAACTAAATAAATAATAACAAATAAAAACCCCAAAATAAAGGCGAGTAAGGGAAATGGGTATATATATATATATATATTGTACTGCCGATTACAATAAATATAAGAGGTGCACAATTAGATGTTGGCAGCAGTCCTATATACAAAATTTTAATGTTCTATGGTTAATCAATTTTGAGGTTTGCGAAATATATACGTACATATGTTTGTTCATATGTCAGGAAAATGTCCATTTTGGATCCTATATACAAAATTTTAATGTTCTATGGTTAATCAATTTTGAGGTTTGCGAAATATATACGTACATATGTTTGTTCATACGTCAGAAAAAAGTCCATTTTGGATACATTTTAAATCCATTTTGTAATAAAAGGTCCTATACTCTGTTCTTGCGTATAGACTTTATGCAAAAAAATCGTCAAAGTGGATTCGAAAAATTGATGTTTCATTTGAAATAAATGATAACCGAAATTTTTCGCGATTACCGTAGTTCCATCCTCGATATTTTGTTTCTTTGATATACAATAATTTCTCGATATTTTTTTGAAGTGTGCATTAGTAACCTTAATTCTGCCTTCAAATATAATAATTGAAAGTTATACACACTCTATTTTGTAAATTAAAATAAGAACCGTTTTTCTTGACATTAGTAATAACGCTTTAAATTTTATATTTGCTACAAATTTCAGAGATCGCTTCTTGAAACTTCGTTTCAGGTTTACAAGCCAATAAAATTCTTATGCCGATAGCGAGCTTTGCAATTATACTCGTACATCCAACTAAATTTTGTATGTCGTTGACATACACATCAAGAAAGCAAGAGCTAAGAAGATAAGAAGCAAAGATCTTCAAAGAGAACTGGGAGATGATTCCTGCAGTGATATGCTCTAATTTGGAATACTACTTGGTGTGTAGAAGAATGAGGAAATGAGAAAAAGTCCTGTTTTTAGAAAAGACTAACATTAATTTTTATTCCGACTCAAAACGATGCACGATACGTAGTTCATGAAGTAAATTTTTATTTTTTTCAGATCTTATAAAGTGAGGTTTTACTTGAGCATGCATATATTAACGCCAAGGTATGAGATGCCGGCATTCTATAGAATACCTAGACATTTTATAGACAGCCTGGTGCTTTTAGGCAAAGTATGAAATATGAAAATTATTACATATTTTCTCTAGGAATTGTATGTAATACCTATACGGTTCATAAAATAACAAAATCTATTTAGGCAAATATGGAAAACAGAAACCAAAACGCTATTAATTAAAAGATGTGATTTCCTCCAAAAACAAATGTTATTTTGAAAAAGTAATAAAAAAGTGCCATTTAAAACCTTCAAAATACGTAAAGGAAAAGGAAAGTTGCACAAAACTAAATGTATACCTTCCTTATTGAAGACGTCAATGTGTGAAATATATGGAATTATGGATGAATGTATTAAATGTATGGATTATGTATGAATATATTAAATATATGGACATTCGAAAAGAGTCGGAAACGTATTTCATACTTTGCCGGTTTGTCATTTGGCATTCTGGGGGCCCACCAGCGGCCGAGCGGTAAAGTCGCTGAACACTGGTAGTTCGGTCCGAGGTTCGAATCCCGCGAACGGGCTGGCTGCATGGGCGTTTTCGTGGTTTTCCCCATGTGTAACGTGTATACGAGCCAGTTTCCCTTAGAAAGTCCTCCACGAAGGCATCCCTCCTCTTAGGCAGATAGCCCTCGAGGCTTTGCCATAATCACACACACACACATTTGGCATTCTGCATAATGCCTAAGAAATGTGTTAAATGTTAATCTTCTCATACATTTCCGGTCAGTTTTCGGCGTTCTATAAAATGCCTGTGTATTCTATAAAATGCTGGCTTTCATTCATTGCCGTGAATGCTTTCTGTAAACAGTGCTGCAGATTTTCTCCCTCTGTACAGAGTAGTTACAAAAGTTCTTACCCTACCCTTATTTTCTCAACTGTTGGTCATACAGATATATTTCCAATTACAGAAAAGTTTTAAATGAATCTAGAGAGATAGGGTTCGGCATAGCTTTCTAGAAACTAAGAAATCTAATTTTTTACGCGTTCCACCGGTTTCCTGTATCTATGTTTATGAAACTTTGCGACAAAACTTGACCGAGAGTTTTAATTATAAAGCTTTCGATATTTGGCGTCATGTTCAATTTGCATTGAGGGATCAGTTAATAAATCTCTTCTTCTTCTTCAGTGACTCGGCAGCCATGATAAGCTTTAGCCTTCTTTAAAATTTCATTTATGGCTATTCAATATTTGGCTTTACGCTTCCAATTAATGACCTATGAGTTAAACAAGTCTCTATCCACACTTGCCACCCGAGCTTCGGTCTCCCTCTCTTTTGAGTTCCTATTGGCTTGCACGTAAAAATTTTTTTGGTAGTTCTATATTCGAGCATCCTCATTAGGTGACCAGGTCATCTTTAAAACTTACTTACTTGAATGCTGTTAAAATTTATGATGTGTGAAAAACCTGTACGTCTTGTAGATTTTTGCATTTGTTCTTCTTCTACAGATGTCATCTATTGGAATACCTCCAAAAATTCTTCTCAAAATCTTTCTCTCAAAGGCTTCAACTCTTTCTTTATCTTTTACAGTCGTCCAGGTTTTAGCTCCATGCGTCAAAATAGGTTTATTTAGACATTTGTAAATTGTCAGTTTAGTTATTATTTTGATAAAATCTGATTTCAGATACTTCTTTAAAACAGAGAAACATCGGTTAGCAAGTGTTACTCTCTGTTACGAATTTTAGGAGAGATGTTGTACTGTATATTAATTGCAGATCCAATATATGTGAAATACTCAAGAACTTCAAATTTATATGTATCAGTTTTAAGAAAGAATGATTAAATTTTGAGTTAAAGCATGGCATATATAGTAATTAGTTTATGTTTGATTGCATTTTAGCTGCTTCTGCCTTTAAGTGAGAGAAATGCAAGTTCCACTGCTTCAGGAGTGAAACTTAAATATAGCAATGATGCCAATATCGTTCGCAGAGTGCCAATGGGATTAATAAATTGGAATAAAGGAAGATTGATTTACTCCCCTTTAATGCTATTTAATGATATTCTTTTGTGATTCACTGGTATCCTTAATTTATAGTTTAATTACATTTGGTAGCTGAGAGAATTCTCACGTAGATAAAATACGTTTTTAACGCATAGTGTATAAATAAGCAAGCGATAAGCAACGGAGGACGTGGGCACTGTCCCTTTACCAAAAGGTTAATCGGTATAGCACCACGTCCACCTATATGTAGAGCCTAAAGAGGAATCACAAGACGCCACGCAACGGGCGCCCAAACCCAGAGCCAAATTCAACCCGGGGGCAGTCCAACAGACCAAATGCCCACGAAAGACAGTCCCAACAACCGCCCAGGCCCCACATTTATTAAATAAAATAACAAAAGCATGCAGGGCCAAAAAGGGCGAGTTTTGACAATAAGCAAAAATTTTACAAAGGTGTAATACACACAAATATAGAATATACATAAGCTAAAGTACAGTCTGATGTTGGGCAGCCCAATAATACACAATGAGTAAAATATAGACAGTAGAATTAGACTTAATGACAATATAACATAAAAATAGAGAACATAGTGAAATAATGAATGTAAATGATTACAGCAATACACAGAGGATATACCAAAAGAAATAAAAATAAAAGAATACAATGTAACAGAATGCAATAGCGGTACAATACAATTGATCACGTGGTATTGTGGGAAAAACATGCAATAAGGCTAATTATACGATTATGAGGAATAAAAATAACATATTTAGGCTGCATAAAAGTTAACGAATATAAGATACCATACAATACGATACAATATTACAATACAATACAATACAAAAAAAATTAACATATTTAACCTGTACTAAAAGCCAACTGATATAAGATACTATACAATACTATACAATACCACAATACAATACGATACAGTAGATACAATACCACAATATAATACGATACAGTAAATGCTATACAATACTATACAATTAAAATACAAAATACATTCAGTGTTGGTGACACAAAAATACATTTAAAATTGTCATGACACTAGTGATGAAAATACAAAATACATTCAGTGTTGGTGACACAAAAATACATTTAAAATTGTCATGACACCAGTGATCCTAATGCAGCAAATAAACTGATGCAGTTATCTGCATAAAAGATAACTTATATAAGATACCATACAATACTATACAATACTACAATACAATACAATACAAAAGCTAATTAAACGATTATAATGAATAAAAATTAACATATTTAACCTGTATAAAGCCAACTGATATAAGATACTATACAATACAAAACAATACCATAATATGATACGATACAGTAGATACTATACAATACTATACAATAAAAATATAAAATACATTCAGTGTTGGTAACACAAATATACATTTAAAATTGTCATGACACTTGTGATCCTTATGCAGCAAATAAATTGATGCAGACAGTTAAATGTGTTACTATACATTTGCAAAGGATGAAATATAGACTTAAGTATGCCACAAATTATGAACATATATTATACCGTGAAAAACACAAAATACATTCAATGTTGGTATAAATACAATGGATATATTTAAAACAATGGATAATGGTTGGATATATTATACAATGAAAATCTCTAGCGACCCCAATACATTCAGTGTTATTATTACACAGAGAATTAAATGTATGATATTACACGGGCAATTGATGAAAAGAAGACAGTAACAGTATAATGTATAGCCAAATATGCAAGTATATGGTATACCGATGTTTAACAGCAACTGGCAAACAATGTACCATTAATACGCCCAACTAGATATGCCAAGATATTATATACTATTACATAGTGAAAAACGCAAAATACGTTCAATGTAAATATTATCATAGTGCATTATGAGGGAATACATACAGTTATATGTTTGATAATACATGGGCAAAAGATAAAAATAAAGACAATAACATTATTATTCATAGGTAAATATGCAGATTTAATATATTCAGATATTTAACAGCACCTGGTAAAAAATGTACCATAAGTACATTGATAGCTGCTATGGACAGCAAAGAGATTATTAGGACGGGACATATGCAACAGATAAATATGCGAATTCAATATATTCAGATATTTAACAGCACCTGGTAATAAATGTACCATAAGTACATTGATAGCTGCTATGGACAACAAAGAGACTATTAGGACAATACATATGCAACAGATAAATATGCAAATTCAATATATACAGATATTTAACAGCACTTGATAATAAATGTGCATATGCAAAAGATAACATTATTATTCATCGGTAAATAGGCAAATGCAAGATATACAGATACTAAACAGCACCTGGTATTAAATGTACCAAAGGTACAAGGACAGCTGTTATAGACAATATTACGTGGTTGCACTTAGAAAAAGATGCTGAGAGAGAATATACAAATATTTGACTGCTGCTATACACAGCGACTTATAACAGATGGATTACAATAGATTACAATGGTTACAAACACTTCAGAGCATAAAAGTAGATGGGTAATAATATATACAAGCGGTTGAAGAAGTTGAATCACATGTCGATATTATAAGGCACAAAGATCAAGTCCCAGATTCATCAGTTTGTCAATTAAACGGACTATCTTTTTGACTTGATGCCGTTGTTTAATCAAAAAACGACTAAAGGCAGTCCTATCCGTTGGTGGAAAAGGAATATGGAATTCAGTAGTAAGTGGACAATCGATTAGATAGTGTTCTGGATTGCCCAGTTGTCCACAACTACAGAGTGCTGAGGAAGAGAGTCCATGTCTCTCGAAATATAAGGGAAAAGGCCCGTGGCCCGTAATGTAGAAGATCAGCTGTGGTGGCATGATTAATCGGTCTAAATCTACTTTAGGGACATGGGCAAATGCTCGGCGACCAGTTTCCTCCGAACTCCATGCATTTTGCCACAAGGAGATGGCTGTGAGAAGTAAGTGACGCTTTAGATTAGATACTGGGCGTGAAACCGTAAAGGTCTGTGTTATCTCGTGATTCTGTGCTGCTTCTTTAGCAAGCCTATCGACAGTTTCATTACCGTAGTTCCCCACATGAGCTTTTGTCCATTCTAAACAAATGTGTAGATTTTTATGTCGAGACAAGCTAGTTTGAATGTCCACAATAATGGGGGATGAATGCAGGATTTAAAATGGCATACAATGTGGAGAGACTATCAGTAAGAACATAGGAATGTGAATATCGATGATTAATGATTGTTTGTATGGCTTGTCGAATAGCAATAGCCTCACTCTGGAAGACGCTGTTAAAAGAAGACAGATGACATTTCCACTGGTGAAGAGTTGTCTGATCTTGCAGTATGGCTATATATGCACAGCCAACCTGATCTTCCAATTTAGAGCCATCAGTATAAAAGACCAGATCAGCATGAGAAACTTGATGACTCGGTTTGAGATTAACTTTAACTCCCGTACCATAGAGGGAGGGGGTGTTGATCTTCTCTGTTTATTGCTGCTTCGTAATCATGGGAGGAGAAAGAGTGATCTCCAAACTGAACTGAACAGCCAAGTTGTCTAATCAACTGATAAGCTGCGTCCTTTTCAACCGCAATAGGTAAAGGCAAGACTCCAGCTGCAACTGCGAGGGCGTTAGTTGGTGATGTGCGGAAGGCACGAGTGATATTTAAGAGAAATGGTCTCTGTATACTATTTAAATGTCGGACTTTGCGTCCTTGCATTGGTGCTGCCCAAATTGCAGCACCATATGAAACAATCTTTTCAGTTACTGTTGCATATAAAACTTTAAGAAGATGTGGATTTAAGCCCCAGTGGATTCCCTTCATAAGTTTAAGGCGTTGAGCAATCACAGCAGTACGCTTCTTGAGATCTAACACATGGGGAATCCAATTGAGTTTGTCGTCGAAAATAATTCCAAGGTATTTAAGTTCACGTTTAATACGAAGACGCTTGCCATTTATGGTTATTCTCGGCTGACGAGTTATAGAACCACCCTTCTTAGGAATGATCAGAATTTGCGATTTCTCTTCAGAGATTTGCAATTTAAAATCTTCACATCTAGTCTGAAACAAAGAACAGGTCTCCTGTGAGTTTGCTTGAAGTTGATCACGAGTCCTACCTCGCACTATGAATGCGGTATCATCGGCATAAGTAACCACAGTTGTATGTTCAGGCCATGGCTGCTTAAGGATAAGATTGTATGTCACATTCCAGAGAAAGGGGCTCGCACATGAACCCTGTGGGCACCCTCGAGTCTGACATCTATGTACCAGGCCTCCATTATAGGAAATGATCAAATGTCGATCGGACAGATAATGTGCAAGAGTATTATATAAATTGCGGGGGCAATCGGCATCTCTTAATGCATATAGAACTGCCGGCCACCACAGCGTATCGAAGGCGCTCTTTAAATCCACTGAGATAAACGCTGTGTGGTGGCCGGAGAACTTATTGCGCAGGATGGTATCTTGAACTTCCTTTAAAGCGTGAAGTGTTGATCTTTTGGTGCGAAAACCGTATTGAAAAGGACACAGATAATTTGTTGAGTGCAAATGAAATCTCAATCGTCCCATAAGAAGTTTTTCAAAAGTTTTGCCAAAAGCTGACAACAAACAAATAGGGCGATAAGAATCGGCACGGGTTGGATCACGGTGTTTCTTTAAAAATAAGATCACCTGGCCAATTTTAAAACATTGAGGAAAAGTTCCACTATTGAATAGCTTATTGAACAGGCTTTGGAAGAGACTGAGATTGGTGCTAATAATCAATTTGACAATACGATAATCAACACCATCTGGACCCGGTGCGCGCTTATTAGGGAGTTGGCGTAAGACTTGCCGAATTTCTTGAGTAGTAAAAATAACATCGTCTGGTGTTTGAAGACTAGAAGTTTGATTTCGAATAGTCTGATGAAAGGAGGAATCAGTTGAATTATCATCTGTAGAAAAAACCGTATCAAGGACTTCTGATAGAGTTGATTCAGTCAGGTGACTATTAGGACTAACTGTAGGTAAAAGATGGAAAGTTGCTGGCTTAAACAGCTTGTCGGTCGCAATCTTATGATGAATACCATAAACAGATGTTGTCTCAGAACAAAATTTGCGCCAGCTAGTTAATTTAGCACGTATAATCATTTGTTTGTAATATGCTCTTTCCTGTCGGTAAAGAAGCAGAGTATTGGAGCTGATATTATTTCGACGCTCTTGCTTTAGCCGACGTCGAAGAGCTCTACATTTTTGTTGTTGAGTACGAAGCTGAGCATTCCACCAATTTAATGTACATAACTTCTTAGTGGTACGAATAGGCAAAACACTATCACATACTATTCGAATGGTAGCCATAAGATCACTAGTAAAATTTTGTAGATCTTAACGAGAATGCAGAGATTGAAGACGAGAATGATAAGAGGCCAAATTGGCTTGAATGGCTGCTGTAAACTGTCTGACCTTTCGGCCAGGTAAATTATAACGCCGTATGATTGAGGTGGCTGTAGTTCCCGCGAGTGAAAAACGTATATAGTTATGGTCTGATTGACTTAAACCCTCAATTACTCGCCAATCTTGAAGAAGAGAGGCCATAGGCAAAGTAGACAAAGTCAAATCTGGCCAACATAGTGTATAAATAATAACACGTTAAATAATACAATAAATAATTCTATAAAGAATTTTTAAAAAGCAAATACTACTTGGAATACAAATTTCTGGCAGTGGCTTACTTCATAAAATGAGAAATATTGTCTGTTAATTTTATTCTTCTTTCAAAATGTTGCTTGTAAACAAGCTGTGGACTCAAGGATATGTTTCTGCTCTTTCCAAAAAGAAATATTCCTATTCAAAATTCAAAAACGTTGTGACATGCATTAAAATTTCGAAGTGCAAAATAAACAACAAAATTCATCGGAAAGGAAGAGGTTGTCAATCATTGCTTCTACGGGGAAAGGAAACGCCAAACGACTACCCGAAAAAGTATATACTGTTTTCTAATGTTTAAATAGTCTTTAAATACTTCTGAAGTAAAATAAAGTAAACTAATAAACCAAGATTTACTATTAAAAAAACTAAAATCATAATGTTCATCTGCTTTTGTCGATGCATGTGGCTGAACGCAGGGCAATTTATAGAAGCTGCATGAAAACTATTTAGCAAGAGATAAATGGAAATACTTTGTGAGACCCTGAATGAAGCATGGGTTTACTAAAACTACTGCAACGAATGCTCTATTTATTATCGAAAACGAAAAGAAAATGTGTATAAACCTAGTTCCGTCAATTCAAAGTTCCAGTACGGAGTTTGTCGCAGGATTATCGTACCATGGCAGATCAAAAGTAAAAAAGAGTAGAAAATTTCTGAAAGTTTCAAGATCTTATATTACGCCCAAAGGGTTTTTTTTAACATTTTATTTATTAAATACCATGTTCTTCGCGCTTAAACCTCAAAACCCAATTCAACAGCCATATCACAAAATAATTTAAAAAGAATATATCTTTAGAATTTCCGATACACAGTCTCGCGCTCTGGAAATAATTTTTTCCCGTACAGTGTCATTGTTCGCTTTGAAATCGTTGAGATTGTTAATAAAAAATTGTTGAAATTTTAGAAAATTTTAAATAAATAATAAACAAATTCGAAATTCAAATTTCGGGCTTCCAAGTGCCCATGTGTGGTTGGAAGACTATACTATTCAAAATGTGATGACTCTAGGTACCGTTGTTTCTTCAAAATGCGAGAAACATTCATGCAGATTCTTCATTATTTAGTGTCTTTAAATGTAATATATTCCTATAGTATTTGGTGGCAACAGTTTGAAAAGTGAATCGACGCAAAATGAAATTAATAGCTCTTCTGGGATAACGCCTTTTGGGCTTAAAAAAACATTAAATTCAACTCAACGTAATATCAAGGGAAAGTTTTACATCCGATATTTATAGAAGAAATTGCATTTCTTTATACTAGTGACTTTAGAAAGTGAAATTTAATCAAGAGAAAGCATCAAGCCATCCTTCAAAAAGTACCACTACATTCTTTGAAAAAATGAAGACTGATATAACTGAGCACCTTCAGCAGACAAAACATGCTTTGATTAAACAATCTAAACTTTGCTTTAAGTACTCTCTCTCTTTCTACCGCATTTGAATACACGAGAACTAAAATTAGCATTCTGTCAGGAAAATGGAAAGAAAAAATGACAGTAAAGATACTTAACATAAATTAATTGGTTCGATAAAATAAATAAATAAATACCTTAGAAAGTCAATGAATGTATTAAAATATGTTCTAAAGCACAAACAAGTAACAGGTTGTCGAATACGTTATTTTTTAGAGTTCAATAAACGTATTATGGAATACTAAGTTATAACTGTCCGATAACAAATCCATAAATTAACTATTTTTTTAAATTTGATTTTCTAGTATTATGCTACGATTTCGTTGTCCGAAAGAACAAGTCCAGATTTCGAAGAACAATAGTCCGATTCTCAGAAAGTAGGACATTCTGGAAAGATGACTTATATTCAAAAGGTCAATGTCTTTGGATGAAAGAACGTCACAACACTCTGTAGAAGGAATTACCGAGAAAAAGGACTTAAAATACAATGTCATGCAAAGGAAGGCTGAGTTCTTTTGTTCCTTGCTCTTGGAAATGCATCTTCAGGTGAAAACATGTTTGGATAGAAGAAAAATTATTACACCTCCTTAATATTAAAAAAGGGCTTATGCATGAATCGTAAAGTGTCCTTTCATTTTCCACTTGTTCGTAGCAAGAAAAAGAAACTTAAAGACCTTTCTAAAAAAATACTTCTAAATACAAGGGTGTTTACACATTTTTAGAAGGATTTCGGAGCCGTTTAATTAATGTTTAAAATGTAAAATGTTTTTTTTTAATGTTCGAAATGATAGCCTTTTTTCTGGGGTATAAATCTACACCATAATTTCCATGGTAAAAGGGATTTTTTAAAATTTCCACGGGCATCGATTTCCATTCCTTTTCCACTACTTTAGAAAGTCCGTTAATCGCTGTGTGCTTCCGCTTAGAAAGAGGTCTTTTCAAGAAATTAAAGGCGCAATATTGCATAGGTGAAATATTAGAGAGTTTTGCAGGAATCAATTGAAAAAGTGTATACGCAGTTCTTGTATGTCTTTATTTTTTCAAAGACTGCGGTACTACTTTTCGAAGTATGAATTGTTGTTTTCTCTTGATGAAGTTTTACTCTTTGAAAGTCACTGAGATAAAGAAATGCAATTTCTTCTGTAAATATCCGGACGTAAAAACTTTCGCTTGATACTACGTTGAGCTGATGTTAACATTTTCTTCCCTGTTCTTGTTTTTAATTTCCCATTGTGATAGAAGCCTGCGATCAATTCCTTATTAAAATTTTTTGGGCATTGACGAAACCAGATTTGCACACAATTTCTCTTCGTTTCAAATAATAAATAGACCTTTGTATGTTTTAGTCATTTAGGTAAACCTATGCGTCATCGACGGTCTGCATGTATTTCCATCTATCCGCTGCTAAATAGTTTTGTTTAATGATTTAATTTAGAAGCATTAGAAATAGTGCCTTTTATGTAAACGTTCATGCATCAAATCTTAAGCTGTGGCTTTTCTTGTCCACTTTTTTATTATAAGAAAACGAAAGTAAAACTTAAATGAAAGACCTTTCCAAAGAATACTCGTAATTACTTCTACTAACTTTAAGGTTTTTCCCCATCCATTTAACGGAATCAAAAGCCAAATTTCCATTTAAAGGAGAATGGATAACATAGCTTTAATAATATTTAATTTTAGCAGACGATGGAGCAGGTGACATAAAATAACGCATATAATTAGCGTCATGATTTAACTGGCAAAAAACATTTTCTTACAATTAAGAAAGTAAGGAGCACAAGTCAAAGAAGCAAGCATTCTAATGATTTAGATTTTTAACCATAGGTACTCTTTAACTGCCAATGGTAATACAATAATAGTGTGATTAATACGTTCCAATTCTTAACAATTCGGTAACTGGCTACATCGGATCGTTTTCTGCACATCCTTTAATCAGCTGGTGCCCCGATCTCCCCCACTGGCCGTGTGGTTAAATCAACTGAATATTGGTAGTTAGACACCAGGCCAACGGCTGGCTGCAGGGAAGGTTTTTCGTCAATTTTCCCCTTGCATAACATGAATGCGAGTTAACTTCCTTTAAAATATCTTTCACGAAGGCATTCCATCCTTTAGGCTGATAGTTCCTGATTGCTTTGCTATATACCCTAAATAATCTTTAAGCGGCTACTTCGCTTTTATCCAAAACCGCGTGGATTAAATATATATCAGCATTCATGAAGCGACGCACACCGACTTTCTCCAGCGGACCATTTTTACCTATCGAACTCAACAGCTCCATTTCCAAACATGTATTTTATTACAAAATATGTTTTTTCGATCTTCTGTATCTGCTTGTACATCTTCGTCAGATATTTTAGAAACCCCTTGTAACTCAATATGTGATCATAAAAATCCCCACATCCTATTCATAAAAAGTCAAACTACGATCAATGATTTTCCTCATGCCTAAAGCGGATACAAGCTAGTTTCCTTTAAACGTCCTCTGTGAAGGCCTTCCTGGCTTTAGGCAGATGGCTGTTGCATGCATTGCAACAATAAAAGTAATATGCATTGGGATAATTAAAGCAAACTTTAATGTTAGAAACGTATTTAGAGCTCCAACAACTTATTTATTGGTTCAAGATTTTCGAAGCAAACAAAGGCTCTCTTGTGGGAAATTTTCAATAATCGCATTATCAACTGATTAATTACAGAATGTTAAGTGTTGCTATATATCTTTTACTTCCTTGTACAAAGTAAAGGAAGTATTGTAATCGCGAAACATTTTGTGTGTCAAATTCCAAAGGAAATATCCAGTTTGAGCGTTCTCAATTCATGTGCGAGTGTTACGTCTTTTTCGCGTTACGGACATAATAAAAGATTCTTTTTTTACTAAACAGATTGCAAAATGGATTCAAAACGGATTTTCCCATTATGTTATATACTTCCAACAACAGAGGTGTTTTAAATGATGAAAATGTTCATATATTGGTCATCTCAAATTTTGGACAAATAGCGAAATCTATCTTTTAATGCTGTCTCACTTATATTTGGGAAAGTTTCATACTCGTTATGAAAAAATAAAATTCTTATAAGTTTGAAGTCTTATGGGGAAAGTGGTCGGGGGTATTTAAATTCAAAATTTGCAGTTTTGGATGTCATTTTTAGTTTGTCTTAGGAATCCGTTAATTAAATTAGAATAATTTGAAATATTAACTTTAAATGATGTTCAGCAAAAATTGTGTAAAATACGCTGTACAGGGAAGTCGAGCTGTTCACCTTAGATTTTTTTCTTATATTCACTAAGCTAATTGTCACGAGATGTAAACTGATGAAAGCATCCGAATAATTTACTCCCATTACCTTTAAAAATTATTACTGCCTGAAGTTGCAAAATAGGTTCCAAAGTTTTGGCCAATTCTTTCTTTTCCCCTCTTCTGGCATGTTTATTCACAAAAACTTATACGAATAGTTAATACACAAAAATATTAAGTGCCTGAAAACATTATGAAATATTAAAATGATTGATTTAATCATTCTTTATTTTCAAGCTGTTGATAGCAGCGAATCACAAAGCAGTTTAAAATGGAATCCTAAATTTAAAACTGGGATTTTTTAAAATTTTTATAATGCAATCCATACAGTGCTATAAAACTTATCATTGTTGTGTGCGTATGATTTCGTAATAGATTGAATACACGCAGAACCGATAACAGTTTGATAAACTTTATTTTACAAAAAGAAACACTTTACAGTTCTGAAACTTTCCCCAAAAATATTCGTACAGCTCTTCTCAGCATCACAGAGAACAATTAGTAGTTACACTTTAAACTACTAAGGGCATTAGACACAACGCAAAGCAAAGCGCATCTAAAAGGCGAAGCTCTCACGAATATCTCAATACTCCGAATTTAGCTCTAAACTAACAAATGAAAGCAGATGCTCTCTCCAGTCTTATGTAGATTTCATCGGGCCACAGAGAAATCTCTAGTAGATTCCATTTTTCGTAATTACTGGAAGGCATATACATTTAAAATTACATCTAAGGCCCGGTCACGGTACAGTTGCAGATAGTGATTAATTATATTTATTCAATTACAATTACTCTTCCAACCGAACACGTGCGCCTCGAAACCCGAATTTAAATTTCAAATTTGTTTTTGATTTATTTCATATTTCGTACAAATTTAACTGGTACTTGTTTAACAAACATTTCGATTTGAAAGGGATAAATGACAGCATTTGTTCAAAATAAAACACTTTTATATTCAGCACGCCAGACTGGTAGCATTCGGCAAAATGTAAGATATTTATCTTTCAATTCTAATCCACAAATTCGGCCGTTTCAAAGCAATGTATTGCACTGTCTTCAAAAGAACAATTATTATTGCACATCAGCGTGCTGCCAATCAGTAATCAGTAAAGGGTAAGGCATTTAGCTTTCAAATTTAACTTTTCTGTCACTAATCAGCAATACAAGGTGACTGAGAAGTAATGAACGTAGTCATTCTTTCCACTTTAATCCGATCGATTTAAATGAAAATGCTTTTAAATTATGAGCTGCCTGATTAGAAATATCAAGTATCTTTTATGAAATGACTCATTAAAATCATTATTTACTTTTTTCTTTTTTTATGATAACTCTTTTAGGCTGCTGACCACTCGAACGGTTAGTTTTCGAAGAAATAATATAGCGAATATATAAAAATATACAGTAACTCCTAACATTCTATCGGGAATTATGAAAATCTGCAGTTTTTAAATATTTTAAAATTTTGCTCTTGAATTTTATGTGACGTAAATGCAAAGAAAGCGATGCATAATAATAAAAAAAGACGAAAAAAATTGTGTTAGCAGGATTGAATCCAAGAACAGATTGGTGGGCTGCGTTGCTTAGCGAGAGCATAAAAAACCTCGACTAATTCTCTAATGTGAATTAAAAAACTTAAACAAAATCTTTTCAGGCCGATGATCTTTCAGGATTCAAAGCTTGGTCATTAACTTGACGGAAATAACACAATCCTAAGGAAGCTCACTGAATGCTTTACTAATTGAATCTTGAAGCCTTAATTAGAATAATGCGAAAAAGAAATTTTGGATCGTAAATTTCATCGTGATATTAGACTGGGAAAACCGACGGAGAAAAGGGAAAAATACCAAAGCATGAAACTTAGTTTAATCGAGGAGGGGGCTACATCAGCGCGGTTGGAGGTAACTTTAATTAGCTGCAAACGAGAAAAAAAAATTGCAAAATGGAAAGGGCACATCAACTATTCATGGCCCATCTTTTACTAATTAGTATTCAAGGGGAAACTGCAGTTTATCACGGTAACTAACGTTTAGTATAAAGTAGTTATTAGCCTACATTAGCCTCCTTGGGATCAGAGATGGATTAAGGCAGTCTGACGCCCTGTGCATATCAAGGGTTTATGATCGTGTGCTATGCAGTCGTAAGCGTGTGCTATGCGATCGTGCTATTTTTCCTAGGTTTTAATTGGAATAAATAAAAATATTGCACATTTTTTACGTTGTTATTTTCTGCGCGTATAAAAGTGATATGATCCCGTTTGTCCCTGACTCTTCTGATGACATTAACCAAGCATGACTTTCTGATGATATTAACCAAGCATGACCTTCTAATGGCATTAACCATTAACCAGTAACATTAAGTAAACATAAAAATATCTTTCAAAGCAACAGTGAAATTTAACTAATTTAGCGTAAATTTAACCAAAAACATATAAATAGGTACATTCGAAAAAAGCATTTTCATTAGTAAAAAATTCACTGTTTGGAATTTTTAGGCAAAAATTAATTTTTTGATTTGTTTATAATACATCTGGAAATTATTTGGCCAAATTATGTACTCCTAATGGTCAGACCACTACTATACTTTTCTCATCTTTTAAGTTGTACATTGTTCTGTAGTATGACTTGCATGTCTCCCAGCTGAATTTTTGCAAAGTTACGGCCAAAATCAAAAAAGTTGCTTAGGTTTTGCAGAGTAGGGTGTTTGATCGTTGCTGTACCCCTTATATTAATAATTACCGAACATCTCTCATACCACCATTGAGAAATTCATTGTCTTTGTACCCATCTTCTACAGAAAGTTCATCAAATAATGCGCTTGGAATTGTTACAGGAAACGACTGGCAAGTATGTTCTGCCACTGAATCTGCAGCTTGAGGGTTTTCATCAATATCCATCTAGGCGCTAAATTCCTCACACTTAATATTAGCATAAGACATTTTTAATTCTTCATTTTCCTTTATTTCATCATCTATTAAAAATTTGACCTACTTAAAACAGTTCAGAAGGAGGAAGGGAGTTAAAAAGTTTTGATTTACAAATATTTCGATTGGGTAAGCCATGTCTGCATTAAGCGTTACGTAAGATCGCATGAATAATTTGAATGACGCAGTTAACACTTAATGGCATTATTTTTAAGATAGAGAGATGAAGTCCCCAAATTAGACAAAACATAAAAGAGGTTATAGCCAATTAAAATTAGAAGTTTGATTTTTTTACATATATATAGTTTTGGTTCTGCTAATTGAAATAAAAAAAGGAATGTGCATAACTAGATATTATAGCAGGTCCATATATAAAATTTCAAAGTTTTACGGCTAATCGTTTTTTAGTTATGTGAGATACATATATACATACGTATGTACGTACATAGAGATAACACGGAAAAATTCCTTTCGAATCTATTTTACAATCCGTTTTGGAGAAATAGTTTTTTATTCAGACAGTGGAGACGTCACGCAAAAAAAATCGTCCGAATGGATTCGAGAACGATCAAAATCGATATTTCTATTGAAATTTAATATTCGAAATTTTTCCCAATTGTAATACTTCGTACAAAGAAGTAAAAATAGTCAAAATGGTGTCGGGAAAGGTCAAATTGGATATTTCCTTTGAATTATGATATCCGAAGTTTTTCGCAATTGCAATACTTTACTTCGTACAAGGAAGTAAAAAGAAAGAATAACTCACATTGTAATTAATTATCAAAAACTATTTCTAAGCCGTTTAATATGAAAAATAACTGCATTTAGTTATGCGAAGTAAATCTGTATTCAAAAGAAAAAGATCGCATTGTAAGTAAAGTATAAATAAATAGCCTTAGACATGACGAAAATAGCATTAAAGAAGAATATTTTCAAGAAACTTGAACAGTATCGTTAACGTCAAACACGCGTAAAAAATCAGTTACAACATTTTTTTTTTCCAGAATTCAAATGACAGGCATCATCTGGTACCACTGCTGTTCTCCAATGCATTTTTCTATTGACAATTTTGTTTTGTGTTGATAATTTCCGATAGTAAATATTCCATCGTTCTTCAGTAAATAAACTTGACATTATATAAGAGAGAACTTAGTCAACAGTTCGTTTAATATGGTCAACATACTATGGAATATTTTTTTAATTGCAGCAATGCTGCCAAGTAAGAGACATCGGCGTCAAATAAGATCAAAATTGATTATACAAATTGCTAAGTGTCGTAAAAATATCGCCATGTATAAAGTCGCCAAACACCTTGGTTTCGATTTTAGACAACCATTTAAAACCAAGGAACCTCCTTGTTTAAAACTAGCCAGAAAAACAACTTTAGTTTGAAGTATATTTGCAATAACTCTATTGATTTTGAGGGGATCAGACAGAGGTCTCTCCTCTTCAAGAGCAAAATGAAATTTCCTGAAAATATCTATGTTAAACAAAGGTAGATTTTTCGGCCAGTTTTAAATTTTATACTGGTAAGTTCTGTTCCAGTGAATGATGTCCTCCGAGTATTAAGGTTAGGAAGGCAGCATCAGCCAAATAATATCCAGAAACATTATGAACCGTTTATAAATAAAGTTTTGCATTAGACATATGAGTCAGTTCATAAACAAACGTTTGTATTTTCCTAGTTAAAATGCTACGAAAGAGCTTATTTATATATTTATATTACATTAGTTAAATTCGGTTTCTATTTGGAGGGATATTTTTGCTCATAGTTCTTGATTCGGTTAATGTTATCAAAATAGCCGTGGATAAACGTGATACTAAGTGGCGCCTGCCGTACTTCCCGTTTGGACCACCTCAGTCACGTGAGACTGGAAGTATAGGCCGCTTCAATCACTTTTGACGAACGATACGCAGTTTAAAATATTACATTATTCTAACAGTTAACTGTTGTTCTTTGAAATTGTGTTACTTCTTAATGTAATTCTTATGCGGTAGCTCCACTTCAACAGTTTGATTTTTAGTCCGGTGTCTCAAGGAATATTATGATAGCTAAAAAACTTTCCCTTAACTTTTAATGTACTTAGTTAAAATTCTCTAACCTAAAAAAACATTTTGAGATAATTTATGCTTATTTTCCCTTCCTTGTAAGAAAGTAAAGGAAATACTGTAATTGTGAAAAATTTCTGTTATCATATTTCAAAGGAAATATCTATTTTGACTATTTTTTTGCCTGATATTTGTACATGCTGATATATTAGAGGACGTTTTATTGCAAAACGGATTGCAGAATGGATTCACAATAGATTTTTTTTTTCGTGATGCTTGTACGTACGTATGCATCTCGTATAACTCAAAAACAATTAGCCATAGAACGTTGAAATTTTGAATATGGGACTGCTAAAATATCTATCTGTGCACCTCTATTTTCTGTTTTAATTCGCAGTGTCGGAAACATAAATGATTAATGTTTTCGAACGTATTTGTGCACAGTTTTTCTAGGTTTTTCGTTCTGCATACTTTAGTTTTGTAAATTTAGTATTTTTCACATTTTAATTTACTTTGATTTTAAATTTATTATTTTTTTCTGCGTTTTAATTCATAGACTTTAGAACGACATCTGGGGTAGTTCTTTAACATTATAATTTTGCAAACAAGAAAATTAGTTCTCAATGATCGCGTCATATAATGTAGAGAACAAAGAAACATGTTGTTTCAGCACTCATTAATCGTCCCGATTTAATGTTTTAAATAAAAACTCTTGAAACGTTCTGTTTGAAACATTAAACAAAATGTGATTCATATTTTGTTTCTGATTCTTTATTTTAATTGTTTACATCATTTCTTGCTTTTTTTCACTTTCATAACAAAAGTTTGGTTTACAACTTTAAAAAAATTCCGCTTCTAATTCCCAGACAACACTTATTGGTAATACAAATTTTCCCTCAAACAGGATAATCTTTTAAAAATAATACCTTTTTGAACTGAAAGTAAGATATATATATATACCCAAACTCACCTCATCCGCTTAAAATTCCTTATCCGGCTTTAATTTCGCAATTCATGATCGTTAACATATACTTCCAGTTACAGAAGTACATTACAAAAATAATTATGTTTGGGCAACGTCAAATTAAAAAAAAAATAAAAAAAAAATAAAAATGAAAAGGCAGATAACGGAATGTAACTTTTAATGCAGTCTCCCGTTTCCTATACTTCATTTTTTTTGTGTGTTTGTGGGAACCCTAATTTTAAATCCTCGTGTTTCACAAAGTACACCTCGAGGCTTACAGAAGTAAGTTATAACAAAATACCGGTCATGAGTAAACAATGTTAAACAAATGTTTAACAAAGTAATGTACCGTAGCACTGCAAAAAAATTTACTAAAAATGGGTAAAAATTACTAAAAATCAGTAAATAAATTAAAATAATAAAAAAAAATCTGAAATGTTTCAGATTTTAAATTACGTCCAAAGGGGCGTTTTTTTAACGTTTTGAGTGTTACCTTTATTTATTAAATATCATGTTCTTTGCACTTAAACCATAAAATTCAGTTCAAGAGCAATATCGCAAAATAATGTTAAATTAAGCATATCTTTAGAATTTCCGATATGCACAGTCTCGCGAGCTGGAGATAAAAGTATTTTTTTTTCTATATAACGTTGCCATTTCTCGCTTTTAAAGCATTGAGTTTGTAAATCAAAAATTCGTTAAAGTTTTACAAAATATAAAATATATAATAAAACAAATTCCAAATTTGGGATTTCAGATGCCCATATTCGCAGTAGGATTTCATCATTCAAAATTCGATGGCTCTATGTACCATTGTTTTATCACAGTGCGAGAAATAGACAATCATTTATGCAGATTTTTCATTATTTAATTTCTTCAAATATAATGCAGGACTCTAACATTTTGTGGCAACAGTTTGAAAAGTGAACCGACGTTTATGAGTCCGACGCAAAATCGCAAAACGAAAACAATAGTCCTTCAGGGACAAAGCCCCTTTGGACTAATAAAGAAAGAAAATAAGTAAAATAAAAAGTAATAAAATAAGTAAAAAAGGTAATAAAGTAAGTAAACTAAAAGTAATAAAATAAGTAAGCTAAAAATAAAAAGTAATAAAATAATGATAACTTAATAATCTAAATTGAGAATAAAATTCCGCAAAGAAGCCATTGTCTCATTAGAACGTATAGGCGTATAAGGAAGTCGTGTGGTGTTCACGTCAAATATTTTAACCTATGGAATGAACAAAAAGGTAGAAAATCATAGCTTGAACATAGTTTCTAATCACCCTTAGTTACAAAACATGCGTTTCTTCACCATTCTTCTCAAGGTCTTTCAATCTATTAGCTGACACAAATTTACATTCAGTTCATTCATTTAAATGTCTATTTTAATTAGCAGTCCATTCTTATCGTTACTAAAAAACGCAGAGCTCTTAATGATGAAAAATTGAACATTTTGACTTAAATTTCCATCATTTCTAGCAATTGGATTATAATTACACTGCCAAAATTCTGTAAATCGAATTAGAAATTCCCAAAAACATACATTTCATTTCGAATATTATGTGTTGATCTCATCTTTAGTGTAAAGAACACAAATCGTGCGATAATTATTTTAATTTATAAAGTATTGAATTTCAAATAAGAAATATTCGATGCCAGATCTGGAAAAAAAATGAATTGTTTAAAAAGTTGAGCTGATGAAAGGGAGTCGGTTATTAATTTCAAAATTTTATTCAAACGAATCAATAAACGGAGAGAATTTAATAAAATAGTATAAAAATTATAGTATATAATCCTCGATGGACTACCTTTTGCAACATAAAAGACATATGGGAAATTTAGACGTACGGGAAAATTATGAAAATCCAATGCAGTCACTCTCTTATGTATCAAAGAACGGCAGCGGTTCCTCTCCAACGACTGAACAACTAGCGGGCAAGCTTTGTGAAGGACCGGTTTTTGTACTTACGCACGCGGAACATCATTACGCGGAATAATTGGCCCAGATTGTCCTACACCGTGTAATAATTCAGTGCGAGTTAGTGCGTAAAGTCATTGAAAGGTCTGAAAAACCACTGACATATATTGTTGTAAATTTATGCAAATAATTATTTATATTTAATGTATATGCTACTGGCAAACTAGACAGAATATCTGGGCATTACAGAATGCTGAAAACTGGTAAGCAATGTCTAAAAAGATTAACATGTGATTCCTTTCGATAGAATGCCAAATGACAAATCGGCAAGGCATGAAATACATCCCTGATTCGTTTCAAATACCCATATATTTAGAACACTCACAGATAATCCATACATTTAATAGATTTATTCCAGTATTCCATGCATTTCCATTTTATTACATTGTTGTCTTTAATACGGAAGGCATGCATTTTATTTTGTACAACTTTAATGTTCCTTCAAGTATCTTGATTAAAAGTTTTTTAATACCACTTTTACCTTAATTTTTCGAAATAAAATTTGTATTTTTGAGGAAAGCAAGTCTTTTAACTAATAGTCTCATCATGACATTTTTCATACTTTTCTAATTAGTATTTGTCATTATAAAGAATGCCTGGGAAATATATACAATGCCAAAGGTAAGTATGTAATAATTATCGTATTTCATACTTTGCCTAAAAACGCCAGGCATTCTATAAATTATTTAGTTATTCTACATAATGCTGACGTTTCGTACATTGCCATACGTTTCATATATATTTGCTTTCTATTTATCATGCATTATTGCAGCTTCGGTTACATACTAAGTTATTGATTATGTTTTATAGTAGCCATCTGTATACAATAAGGCTCGAATAAGGCATTACGAGTTGGCAAAATGCATTGAATGGATGATAGCGTAACTGTTGGTGCAGACATGGCAGCTCTTCTAATTGTGCAATCATCTCGTGCACTGGTGGCACGGAGATTTCCTGAGCTACTACAGCGGCTGACTTTGCCTTAACTCGGTTGGAAATTCATCCAGTACTGTTTCAATAAAATTTATTTATTACGAAGCGGTGGAAGAAAGACGGTCACTAGCGAACAGAGCAAAAGAAAGCTACAACTATTAGGAAATATGAAAATGAAAAGAAAATTTGGGATATAAACAGCGCTAATAGAGAATCATATTATAATATCTGCTTTAATGCACAACATTACGTAATTTGGAATGCTTAAAAAAGCTCTACTTTTCTGTTAACGGGGCGCCACTTGATACCAAACAAAATCCAACAAGATGGCTGTAAACCTAGCTAAAAACATAAAATTTCATGAAAATAATAACTCTTCAAGAGTGGCCAAACTTCATGTTAGTAACAGCCGCATGTTAGAATTCAGTTCTAACATGCGGCTGTTACTAAGTTCGAAAGCAGCAACTAGATTTTCCAAAAGTCACACATTTTACATCAAAGTTATTTACATCATTTTAAAAGCAGTGAAATAGGTTTCAAATAGAAATTCCGGATTCTAAACAATTATTCAATGGCAGGTTGCCATCAGCATGTAACAGTGATTAGAAGACAACATGAAGTTTAGCGGTGTCTTTTATCTCTGATTACAGCTTAATTTGGTAAAAAGTACCCTCTTTCAGTTTTTAAATACTCCGATTCTTTAACGATACCTTATTATAAATGTTGATGAGTCAGAGTTTTGTAATGCTAATGAAACTTCGGATTCTACTTAAATCTGTGCCACACAAATTCAAATCGCTTTCCTGGTACCTCAAAATTACCCGCTATTCCTCTGCATGCTCGTTCTACAGCAAGCAAGCCGTATATCTGTTGCCCTCAAATTTTACGAATTCTCAAAATTTTCTAAGGTAACATCGTTTTCTAAGCCATGACTGCCATCAGATTTATTAGAAATTCCAAAAACTTCACACTGGCATAAATTTCTCATCAACACGGAGATCGGATCGACTTCTAAATTGTTTTCACCTTGTATCAAATTGTATATGATATTAAATGTTTGGTTCATTACATGCATTTTCTATTCTGCTCACAGACCACCCCAGTTTAGTTTCTGCTGTTCATAATAATTCAGAAATTCGGCAGATCCATCATGAAAATTATCTACAAGTACCCATCTATCCATTAATAAAACATCCGCGATCAAATCTAACTCTAAAGATTTGCCTTACAAATTGTTTGATGGAATGAATACAATATTTTTTAAATGTTTATGAATAACATTATTAAGTTTCTCAACTAGCAGGAAATGAAATAAATTACTTACTTTATTTCGAACACTGAGTAGTTCTAGTTTAACATATTACACAGTAGTTTAACATATCTCTTGCGAGGAGCTGCGCTATGTGTACCTATACTACACTCATGTCCATAAATTAAGGATAATGCAAAATCAGGCAAAGAGGCAAAGGAAGAGTTAGAAGCAAACCAAATTTGACTTATTTGTAAAGCTTATTTATTAAACAAAAGGTAAAGAGCAAAAAAAGATGCTACATGTTTGAAATTATTAAAAAAATTAGCAATTTTTTCTCCCTGGAGCAAATTACAAAAAAAAAAAAAAAACCTATTTACAATAAACCAATATTACATGGTTGGTATGATTGTTAATACATTGTATGTCTCCCAGACGATGCAATACAGTCCGTACAACGTCTAGGCATGGTGAGTATCAAATTATCGATCTGATCTTGGGGGATATTACACCACTCAAAAAGCAATGCTCTCCGAAGTTCCGGTAGACATGTAGGAGGAGGTTGATGGGCTGCAACTCGTCGGCCAAGCGTGTCCCACACGTGCTCCACTGGATTCAAGTCCGGTGAGAACTCTGGCCAGTCCATACGAGTGATATACTCCGATTGTGCGCCCATGGCGCCCCGAAACAAACGTACATATTGTTCCAGAATGACGTCCCGATAGATTTGGCTTGTCATGGTTCCAATTTGAACTTGCAGGTCAGTTCTGGAACCCAGAATAATTCCACCCCAAACGAGCACTCCTGCACCACCGGAACGGTGTCGTTCAATGATGTTTTCTTTGTGGTAACGGGTACCTGGAGCTCTCCATATGAACGTCCTGCGAGAATCAGACTGCAAGCTAAACCTGGACTCCTCGGAAAACATCACACAAGCCCTATGATGCGGTGTCCACAATGCATGCTCTCTACACCAGGCTAACCGCAGGCGACAGTGAGTTGCAGTAAGTGGAACGCATCTGACAGGTCTACGAGCATATAGACCAATCTGCCCTAAGCGTCTGTACACGGTCTGCCTTGAAATTGTCGTACCAGTGGCTGAAGAGAGCTGACGAGACAGGTCTGAGGCTGTGCTTCGCCTTTTTCTTTTGGCAGTAACTGCCAAATACCGGCCCTCGTTCGGCGTTGTAACTCTGGGGCGACCTGTGCTGTAACGTCTACTCACATTACCATCATCTTGGAATCGTTGCCAAAGCCTGGAGATGACACTCTGGGCAATTCCAAGTTCGTCTGATACTTCCAGTTGGGTACGCCCACATTCCTGACGGCCGATAATTCTACCACGTAAAATGTCATCCAAATGCGTCCTTTGTGCCATAACTATTCGGTTATTGCACTGAAATGCTTATAAAGCGCCTGCGAACAATTTTACTTCTTTGCCTGTATTCCTTATATATCACTCACTCTCTTGCACTCTCGTCATTGTGACGTACCATCGGTGTCATCTGGTTACTGCCTGAAATTTGCATATGATTCTTGAAGATGTGTGTAGTGATTTTACAGGTGATATATCTATTTTAGAGTTCGATTTCCGCGTGACTCCGAATTATCCTTAATTTATGGACATGAGTGTATATGCAATGAATTATAATGCTGCATTTTTTCGCGTATTTTTCCCTGTATTGTCATTACTTTCATTTGAAAATCCAGAGGAGAAAATTATTCAAGTAATTTAATTTCCGAGGAACGCGATTACCGTAAGAACATAAGAAATGTAATGTTAAGGATAAATTACAGGTAACTATCACAATATTGTTTCTTTAAAATAAAATTACATTTCAGCAAGAATACATAGTAATGTTATTAATAAAATATTTTACGGGTACTGAGCCGATACCTGACAATGCCGATACCTGCTGCTGACCTGGTGGTGGTGGTGGTGGTGGTGGTGGTGGTGGTGGTGGTGGTGCTGCTGCTGCTGCTGCTGCTGTTGCTGTTGTTGTTGTTGTTGTTGTTGTACACAGTAACGGCTGCGGCTGCTGCGGCGGCGATTGTAATTGTTGTTGTTGCGATTGTAATTGTTGTTGTAATTGTTATGTTTTGAGAATTTTAAAAACATTTGCATAATTTTCCTCATCGTCTGTTGCACGTAGTTTTCCTCTCTGAGAGCTAATTTATTGCTAAATTGTATTTCCTTCATTATTTTTGTTTTTATTCAGTGTATTCAGTTTGCATTTGCATTTTTATGTTAGCATTTCATCCATTTTATTTTACTTTGCGTTTATTACTTGAAAGATATTTTGCGCAGTTTCTTCGTTAAGCTACTTGAACGTGTCAGGTGCTCTCACAATTTCAGAAACATTCAAAACGTGTGATTTTACCTTACTTCTGTTATTTATATTCTAGCTTATTGTAGCCTTATCTAATAATGATGTGTCTGGTCTTCGAAAATCCGGCTCTTTAGTTGACCTCTCTTCTCCTTCGTTTCTCCAATGTCCCTTTTTTGAACTGCGGCGAAGATTCATTCACAAAGTTCCCTGGAACATTAAAAAAAAAAAAAAAAAAAGACTGACACTGCGCCGTGTTTCCCTGAATAACATCAGACATTTTGATGTTAATATTCCTATGTATTCTTATTGAAATATAGATTTCGTTTAGATGAATAATATTGGGATAGTTACTAGTAGTTTTCATATGATTCCTTTTCATTTATTTTATTAGTGCCACCGCATTCTTCGGAAAATAAATGACTGGCATAATTTCCCTTTTTCGATTTCCGGACCATGAAATTAATTATAAAAAAGAGAAAAATACATTTCCTTGTGCATTTCCTATGTCACGTAGAGATTTTCGTTTTCTGAACAATTTTTGTAAGGTTTCTGATATGAGCTGAACTTTGTATAAATTTTCATTCAGTGGTGCTTTTTGCCATAGAGAAAAGTTTAATCGATTTTTAAACTACTTTTTGATAAGCTATCGAGTTTAGAATTTGTACACACACTGATTGCAGATGAAAACGCAATGTGACGAATCGATTTATTCAAAAATCGATTGTTTTAATTTAAAGCTGGAAAGAATTTTGGTATATAATAATGATAGATAACAAAATCGAATAATCTAATTACATTGTCATACGTATAACGGTTATTTTTATAAATTTACCTAGTGCTCTCCGCGATTTTACAGTCCATCATATAAATCGTAGATCAGCGTTTCCCAAACTTTTTTGACCGCGGCCCGATACGAGATTTTAAATTTATATAAAAAAACATTTATTTGCAAAACAAATTTTATTTTTTAATAATTTAATAAAAATCAAAATTCAAGTTATTTGTTTATTTATTTCATACACAAAAATTGCAAAATAATTATATAACAAAAGCATAAGTAATTAAAGACAATCCATTTTCTTCATTTAAAACTTAAAGTAAATAAAGTAAATTTTGTTTTACATATTTTGAACTTAGTGCGAAGGATGGTGTTGTTTTTCATCACATAGTAATTTCAAATTAGGACTTAATGATGTTAATTTTATTCTCAAATTAGGTTCGACATCCAATCTGTTTCGATACTTATTTTTTAAGTACACCAAGGCTGAGAACGCAGTTTCACACGTATAAGTCACAAAAGGCATTAAAAATTGTATCGCCTTTTTCGCTTACGCTTGGATATTGCTTTTGACAGCGCAACCAAAAATTAATTAGTGATACAGTTTCAAACACTTTTCTAAGATCAGTGTCGCATGAAATTTAATTAAATTATCAACTTCTTGCTTACTAAGATTAAGCATTTCTTCCTTTTCAGTATCGAAAAAGAAAGGACCTTTAAAGCTCATATTATTTGAAGAAATATCCGGAAAGTAGTCTTTAAAATTATTTATTAGCTCCGAAAGATGTTCTTGAATTGAAATTGATAGTGTTTCAAGATGTAAATCTTCTTCATCGTAGTTTGAATGGGTTTTAATAAATGTATGTAATGTTTCAAAAGATCTAAAATTTCCCTTTGAAAGTCGTTGTTTCCACAGAGTCATTTTTTTAATTATTGCAGCGACTTTTTCCGATACTTTGAAAATATTTAAACCAAAGCCTTGGAAATTTAAATTCAATTCACTGAATGTAGCAAATATGTCGCACAAATAAGCTACTTTTATTAACCACTTGAAATCGTGGAATCTATTCTTAAAAAAAAAAAAAAAATCTTTAGATGGTGGGTGTTCATTCAGGAATACCAAGGCTTCGTTTTTTAGTTCAGACGTTTTAAAACGTTTCCTTTTGAAACCATCGTGAATAACAATACAAAAAGGAGGTGTTTATGATCGCTCCCGATTTCCTTGCATAATTCGATAAAAAGTCTACTATTTAATGGAAGAGACTTTATGTAGTTTACAAACTTGATACATTCTTCCAAAGTTATGTTTAAATTTAAAGGTATTCATTTTACTGCCAACGCTTGTTTATGGATACTACAGTGCACCCATACACTATTAATTTCTAATTCTTGAATTTGTTTAAACAAACCTTTATGACAGCTTGCCATCGCACGTGATTTGTCGCTACTTAGCCCAACACAATTCATCCAATCAATACCGTGACAAAATCATTCGTAGCCTTAAAATTTTCAGGTCTTTCTTGTCGGTAGCCTTTCACAAAACAAAAAATTTTCTTGTATGGTGTCTTCGTCAGTATATCTGATAAAATACATTAGATTTGCATTATCCTCGATATCTGTGCTTTCATCTATTTACAAGAAAAAAAAAACTTGCTCTTTTTTACTGGAGCAACTAGTTCTTCTTCTAAATGTTTCGCGCAATCATCAATTCTCTGTTTACCTGTATTATTTGATGATGGTATTGCCGAAAATAAATATTTTTCTTTTATTCCGCATAAATTATTTGCGACAATTTTCAAAGCGGGAAGTATTAATTTTTCTCCAGCACTATGAGGATACCCAGTTTCAGCTATTAATTGGAAATTTCAAAAGATGTCAAAGTGAGGTTTTTATTTGACTGGTGAGATAAGAGTGTATTTTTCTTTCTTTCTTTCTTTCTTTCTTTCTTTTTTTTTTTTTTTTTTTTTTAGCAGCAATCAATTCATTTTTCTTATCAGTAAAAAGGTTTATTGGCTTATCAGAGTACTCAGAATGGAGTGTGTTTAAATGCCGTTTCAACTTTGACGGTTTCATATTTTTATTTGAAAGTTGCTCATTGCAAATAATACATAGCGGCAAATTATTTTGACTGCCGCCGGCAATGAACCCAAAGAGTAAATATTCGTCACAATATTTTCGAGTCCAAGTAGCTTTACGCTTCTTATTTTGGCGCTGTATATTTGCTTTAGGTGCTTCAGGCACAGTTTATTCACGATCATGATGTTCAGCTTTGCTCGTGCTTGGTTCATCATCATCATTTAAATCTGTGTGTTGTATCTCTCAATAGAATTCTAAAAGGTAAAAAGAAATCTCTTACCTTTTCTTTCACCCGGGAGCCGAGCTTGTTCCATTCTTATTCTTATTCGATGAAAAAATCTAATTAATTCCAAGCTTTTGCATAAAAACTGACACTTCTGTATAAATAAAGATATTATATTTAGATCCAGCAACAGTCATTCAAGTTCGGGTTCAGAGTTCTAACTAGGTTCTCGCGTAGGATTATTCTCGAGTTTAGATGTAATGGTGCTGATAGTTCGGAGTTTAGATGTGGAGGCGCTGATAGTTCGGAGTTTAGATGTAACATCACCTCCCACCATTGAGATCCGACGATGCGGAGGAACTCAATACACACAGGTCCAGTCGATGAGGAGGCCGAACAACTCATCCAGCTCTGGTCATCACTCGAGGACTTGAGGCAGGTTCTGGAATACTAGCAGCCTGATCAGCCTGACCAGTTGCATGGTCGTTTCTATCTTGAGGTGCTCTGTCGAGGAACGGAGGGCCAACGGATTCGGAAGTAAAGATCTCCAACGGGAAAAGCCGGGGTACTGGACGAAGCAAAATTCCATTTCTTGTCTTGACCCTTGCTAGTCTAACTATTCTGTCTTTACTGGGAAAAAGCTCGACTATTTTGGCTAAAGGCCAATGTATGCGTCGTCTCTGGCTGTCTTCCAATAGAACGACATCGCCTACTTGCAACTTTTGAAATTTTCCCTTCTTTATTGCCTGTTGTCTCAACTGACCAAGATATTCATTACGAAATCTGTTTCGTAGATCATGTCTTATTCTCTGTCGGTATTTGGCTCGACGGTTTAGTTCTTTGGAATCTACGTAGTCCATATCAGGAACTCCTGATGACAGCAATTCTTGGAGGAACATCATAGGGGTCAGTGGTGATGGATCTTGATTATCCTCTGATACGTATGTGATAGGTCGCGAATTAATCACTTGTTCACAGTCACATAATACAGTATATAATTCTTCATAATTTAAGGACGTTCGACCTAACACTCTTCTTAAATTTTCTTTCACCATTCGCACAAGACTCTCCCACCAACCTCCCCACCAGGCGGCGGTCGGAGGGTTGAACTTCCATCGTATCCTTTGGATAGAAGCAGCTGAACATATGGCGTTCCAATTAACTTTCTTAAGAACACTGTTAGTCCCTACAAAATTAGTTCCGTTGTCGGAATATATCACATAAGGTCTACCTCTTCTGGCAATGAATCTGCGTAAAGATTGGATGAAAGTTTCTGTAGACAGAGAAGTAACTAGTTCGAGGTGAATGGCTCTATAAATGGCACATGTATACAAGACTATCCACGCTTTAGACCCCTCACGGAGATAGAGAAGACCCGCTAGATCTACACCGACGACTTCAAAAGTCGCCCCTTCTCTGACTCGGTCTTCGGGTGGAAATCCTGGCTCGACTTCCACTCTTTGTGAAACAAATCTTTTACATCTTACACATTTTCTGATAATATTCCGAATACTTTTTCTTGATTTTAATATCCAAAAGTTTTCTCTAAGATTTGTCATCAAAGTGCTGACACCAGCATGTTGGAGTTCTATATGTTTCTCGTAAATTAGTCTCTCAACAAGAATATGTTTTGAAGGTAAAATGATAGGATATCGGAAATTTTCATTATCTTGACGCTGTAGGACGTTCGTTTTGGCTCTTAAAATTCCATTTTGGTCTACGATTGGTCTCAGCGCACGAATAGCGGGATCGTTTATGTCTGTAAATGATTCTTTCTGTACCAATCTACAAAGTGCCTTTTCAGCATTCTCCAATTCATCAACTGAGACATCAGGAGTGAGGTTTTTATCTTTGTTCTTTAAATTGTGATAAAACCTGAAAATCCAAGCGATCATTCTCACGGTTTTTCTATATGATGAGAAGTATTTGTAGTACCGGTCCAAATTATCTCCATGATCTAGAAGAGTCAGAATCGTTTTCCTTTTTTCCTTGTTTATAAGTTCTTCATCAGGCTTTTCTTCTACATGGGGCCACTCGTCTTCTGGTAAGTAAAGCCACGATGGGCCCTCCCACCATGCCGATTTCTGTAATTGCTCAATAGTACATCCTCTCGATGGGAGATCCGTTGGGTTTAAACTTCCAGGTACATGCCTCCAGTCAGATATTCTGGTAAGCGATCTTATTTCTTGTACTCGATTGTTAACAAACGTACCCCATGCTTGATCTCTTCTTATCCACTCCAAAGCTGTAGAAGAATCACTCCAGAACACTGTTCTAAAATTCTTAAGTTTCAAATCTGATAGAATTGTTTTGGCAAGCCTGGCACCTATCAGACAGGAAAGAAGTTCAAGCCGTGGAATCGTAAGTTCCTTAATAAGGGCTATTCGACTTCTCGCGCTTACTAACTGAACCTTTACACCTTCGATAGTTTCAGCTCTTAAAAATGCACATGTGGCATAGGCTCTTTTACTAGCATCCGAAAAAACGTGGAGCACTACGGTATCTTCGTTTTCGTAATCAATATTTAACCAACGAGGAATTTCAATCTGAGATAGCAGAGGCAATTGGTTCAACCAAGTCCCAAACTGCTCACTTAGGGGAAGAGGAAGATCTTCATTCCACTTAATCTTCTGGTTCCATGTTTCTTGCAAAATTAGCTTAGGAATTACAGTTATCGGTGCAGTAAAGCCAATGGGATCAAAAATTTTCTGGGTAATTGACAAAACTTTTCTTTTGGTAATAGGTTCCCTCAAGTTAAATATTTCTTCGATCTTGCAACTCAAACTATCTTTTTCTAAATCCCATACTAATCCTAATACTGGGACAACTTTCGTCTTGCTCTCTATCTCATCGATCATGTCAATGCGAAAATTTGATCGCCAACATCTCAAATTAAAATGCCCTGAAGCCAAAATCAATCTTGCTTCTTGAACGAAATTTTCGGCTTCATCTACTTGATTTAAGCTAATTAACGAATTATCGAGGTAAAATGAATCCTTCAAAATATTAGAAGTTTCTACAAACTTTTCTGGGACTGTAGTCAAAAGGTGACTAAGTGTAGCGGCTAGCAGAAACGGACTTGATGTGAGTCCAAAAACAACTCGGTTATGTCTGTAAATATTAAACTTATGTTGATTATCGAACCATAGAAACCTTAAAAAATCTCTATCCTTTTCTGCTATTTTGATTTGACAAAAGGCCTTTTCGATATCAGATGACACTCCTATGCGATACTTTCGAAAACGATTCAATATACGTGGAATAATTTCTATTAAATTTGGTCCTTTACTCAAACAATCATTGAGAGAGGGTGAATTCTTAGAACGTGCAGATGCATTGAAAACAGGCCGTATCTTTGTAGTTTCACTAGACTCTTTTATTACAGGTCTGTGTGACAAGTACTGCACTCCTTCCTCCGTTTCCCCAGTTACTACTTCAATAATGTTCTTCGCTTCCCACTCATCAAATATTTCTTCGTAATCTTTTCTTCTGCGTGTGTTAATTAGTTTACTTTCGGTTTTGACGAGGTGTCTTTCTGCCACAGTACGGTTACTGGATAAGACGTATTTATCTAAAATAAAGGGTAAGGTTACTTCATATCTCCCTGAGCTATCTCGTTTTACACTTTTTAAGAAATGTTTTCGGGTTTCTTCTTCCAAGGTACTTTTCGTTTTGTTTTCCTCACTTGAAATCCCCAAGGTGTCTAAACGCCAAAGATTGGACAAATTTGTATCGGAAACATGTAAGGATAAAAAAAGAACGGACAGGGAACTCGACGTATTCGCATTCTCTTTAATCTTGCCCATTAATGTCCAGCCTAACTTAGTCTCAAAGGCTACGTAATCCCCCGCAAAATGTTCAATTCTTTCAGTGAACAATTGTGCTGCGGTATCCGCTCCTAACAGCATATGAATCTCTTCCGGATTTTCTTGAAACAGACAGAAATTTCCATTCGCATGATTGTCGTTGATAAGGATTCCCCTTTTTTCCATTACTTTAATTAACTTTTCGTCTTTGATCTTAGGTAGTGACGAACAAATTTTCCTCTGGTCTAGTGCTTCGATTTTACACCTGTACTTTCCATCTAAACTAGTTAAATCTATTTGATAACGATTATGATCTTCCGAAACTTCTACACCCCCAAATAACCCATGTTTAATTCTTTCAGTTCCTATCTTTTCTAATTTCAACGTTTTAGCAGCATATTGACTTATGTACGTGTTCTGACTTCCGGTGTCTATTAGCAATCTTAAATAACCCTTTAAGGTTTTCCCAGCTACCCCTACGACCAAAGTTTGTAAATAAACTTCAGAACCGTTGCTTTGATTCGAAAGTACTTTATTTTCAACTTCCTGGACAGTTTTGATCGTTCCCTTTTTACTCTCGGAATTAATTCTATACACATAATCGTAGAATGCTTAGAGTGACAATGGGAGCAAAAAATGTTAGAATCACAAAATTTGCTGATGTGACCCTTATTTTGTAAACATCTAAAACAAGTGCCATTTTTGCGTAGTATTTCAACCTTTTCGTCATTCGTTAGTTTCTGGGCAATAGGACATTTATGGCTTGAATGGGAAAAATCTCCGCAAAAAACGCATGCCTTAAGCAATTTTTCTTCAATACCCGTGGACACTAAATCAGAAGCAGAAGAAGCTTTCGTTTCTAATTTATTTCTCTTTCCATCGCTGAAATGACGAGTGTTTATTTTCTGGACTGCATACGCAGACTGACGGCGCCCACTATTCGCTGTCGAATGCTCTGAATTCTTATTTATGACTTCCGCCCTTTCGCGTGAATCTAAACATTGAGCTATAATCAAGCACAGTATTAATATTACAATACGCACTTCCATTACTCATTCTGTTAATCTCAAGCAAAATATCTTGGGGAAGTGATTTCAGAATTATTGGACATAACACACTTGATAAATTCTCGAGAGACTGACCCAAATTTTCTAAACATCTTAATTCGATAGAAATTTTATCATAAAATTTTCTAAAGGCGCGAACATCATTCGAGATTTTCAACGGTTTAGTGTTCAAAATGTTATTTATGTGAGTGTAAATGAGCACATCTGTTTTCGCAAATCTTTCTTTTAGAAGATCAATTGCGGAATCGTAATTAGCAGCAGTTATCGGTAATCCTTCGACTGTATTTAAAGCAGAACCACCTAAATGAGCTTTCAAATAATTAAATTTGTCTATTTTATCTAATGAATCATTTTTATGAATGGCAGAATCGAAACTGTTCCAAAAGGTTAGCCAGTTGTTTATATCTCCGTAAAATTTCGTTAAAGTTAACTTAGGTAATTTAATTCGAACAGACTCGTTATGTTTTGGTTCGCTTTGACTGTCAGTACTGAACTGGTTATTTACTACCGTTTCAGTAGATTTGCGTTTTAATTCGTCGATTCTTTTGGAGGTACGGAAACTGCATTTAACGACCTTTTGGCGATATTCTTCAGATTTTTGGAATTCAGCATCAAATTCTTCGACTTTAAGAGGTTCTAATTCTGTATCGACACTTTTAAGCGATTCGAAATTATTCTTTAAAATTTCTAAATTTTCTTCCAAATCATGAATTTTCGGATCAATTTCCGAAAGCTGCGATTCCAAATCTTTAAGCGATTTTGTTACTGATGTTCGGAGAGCTGCGCGCTTCTTTTTTAATTTATTTAAAATCTCTTCAGACATGTTCTTAACAGTTGAAATATTCAAAAAGTAATCAATAATTGTATTCTTAATCTTTATTTTCTAATTTAAATTCTTATTCTTAGATGCCAAAAAATTTTGTTGTATCTCTCAATAGAATTCTAAAAGGTAAAAAGAAATCTCTTACCTTTTCTTTCACCCGGGAGCCGAGCTTGTTCCATTCTAATTCCTATTCGATGAAATATCTAAATAATTCCAAGCTTTTGCATAAAAACTGACACTTCTGTATAAATAAAGATAATTATGGTTGATCTTTACATTCTGGTAACTTGGCGTTTCTTTGGCGAAAATTTGGCGACCAACTCTCCTACAGCAACCTTCTATTTTTTATTTTTCCGCCGCCATTTTGTCTTCAGGAAGTAAAGACATATTTCTTTTCTTTTTATCTACTGAACACTTCTTCCAACAATCTACTAGCCGAATTACACTTATGCTAGAAATTTTCTGTAACAAAACTGCTTAATCATGACAAATATTCACTGCAAAATTGGGAAAAAGTGCACAATACCATACTCCTTACGCGTTTTTCAAAATAACACATACACATAACCATGTACACGCCGACTTATTTTTACTTAAAAAAACATCCCAGAATTGCACAAAAATGGCATTGCGCACGCTCTTCACTATATCCATGTACACTGCTTTTTTCTCATAAATTAGAAAAATTTCACGAAAATACATGACAATTTTCTCAATCTTTAAACCCGGTAAAAAGAACATATATGAAATTACCTGATCGCGAAAAAGTATGTACCCTTTCCAAATATGAACATTTCCACATATAAAATAAATAAAATATCCAAAAACTTTTACCTCTAAATCATCTATTATATTATAAACGTCACCAACGAATTCATACCGCAACCATTACAAATACTTAGTGTCAGATATTTAAATTATTTCCATGCACGTTTACTTCAACTAAAACGTATACCAAATTCCTACAAACATAAAATTCACAAAATAACTATCATTTCATTAAAATATAATTAAATTCAAAAACACTACTTAAAATATAAATGAGCACATACATTAAATTAATAAAAGTTACCTTACAATCCTAATTACTCTAACTAAATCATTGCTAATAACAATTTTCCCAATACTATCAAATTCCTTTCCACCTTACATTTAGAACAATGCATAAAAATAATATCCTCAAATAATTAAAAATATTAACTTACCTAATCTTCTTCAGAATCTTGATTTCGTGTCCGATAAACTTTTCTTCTTTCTGTTTCAGGATCTTTAAAATCATACTTATATTTCACAGCAAGGTACCAGGTAAAATAAATAACTTAATAAAGCATCTTTATTTCTATCTCGCACAACCTTAAACAAACATTTATTACTACCCTTTTCAATACCACTAAATACCCATTTCGAATTCACTTTAGTTACGGCCATGGGATCCAAAAATTAACCAACACTGTTTCACACAACACAGAATAAAGCCAAATACAAAATTTCCAGATTTTTTCCCGATTTCCCCCCTTTTCCGATTAAAGAACCGTAATTCGTCCATTAATATCACATGACATATCCCATGATCTCTCATTTTCCTCACACAAAATAATGCGTAATCGGAACTGAGTACTGCTCACATTATTACCAAAGTCCCAGGTAGTAACCTTTATCGCCTCCAAAATGTCGCCAAACTACCAGTTACCATATTGTAAAGATCAACCGATATTATATTTAGATCCAGCTAACAGTCATTCAAGTTCGGGTTCAGAGTTCTAACTAGGTTCTCGCGTAGGATTATTCTCGAGTTTAGATGTAATGGTGCTGATAGTTCGGAGTTTAGATGTGGAGGCGCTGATAGGTCGGAGTTTAGATGTAACACCATGGTTTTCTTGATTAACCATTTATCCATTTTAAAAAAAGGTTGAAAGCTTTAATAAAAAGAATTTGCTTATTAACGATTTATAAGAAAAAGTATTTTTATTACTTACCAATATGAAGTTACTTTTAATAATAGGTAATAATAACTATTATCAAATAAAATAGGTAACAAAAATTCAAGTATAACCTTGTTTTGATATACGTGTGTTTACGGCGCATGCACCGGAGAAGGCACTGAATGACAAATCGAAATCAGCCAATCAGAGCATCCGAATTTAAACGGTCCGGTAGGAAACGGTGGTAAAGGGTTGCCACCTGCAGTACTCGGAAACGTTTCGCAAAAATATAAAATTTAGAGCAAAATGTTACAGATTTTTTGTGTTTTTACAATTTTTGCCACGACACAGCTGAATTTTTCTGCGACCCGGTGGCGGGTCGCAACCCACACTTTGGGAAACGCTGTCGTAGATGAATTTTGTAAAGAAAATTAATTAATCTCTTCTTCCCTTTAAACTACATAATAAATTATTTTTTTTCCTTTTGTTCATTGTGATTTAATGAGTTTTAAATAAAAAATTATTGCATGGAAAACTTTTGTTATTTTCTTATTTTGGTGCTGATTTTCAATAAAAAGATAAAAATGCATACGATCAACTCGTAAAACAAGAGAAATTTCGTAATTAGTTGTTATGCTAATAAAAATGTTTTATACGGTGAAAACTGACACGTTTTAAATGTATGAATATTTTCCCTTACTTTAATCATTTTTGTTGCTTTAAGAAATATTGTTATATTAATTTATCACATTTACAGAACTAACAAGAAAAATGTAACTTATGAAACCTTGAAATAAATAACTTTAAACATTTTTAAAAATAAAAAAATCTGAAAGCTTTCAAATTTTATATTATTCCCAAAGGGGCATTTTTTAACGTTTGTGTGTTGCCTTTATTTATTCAGTTCAATAGCAATATCGCAAAATAATTTTAAAATGAACATAACTTTAGAATTTCGAGCATAACTTTAGAACGGTCTCTAGCGCTAGAGATAAAAAATGTTTTTTCCTCATACAGTGTTCCATTGCTCTCTTTGAAATCGTAGGATTTGTTAATCAAAATTTCGTTAAGTTTTTACAAAGTATGAAATAGATAATAAAACAAATTCCAAATGTGAGCTTCCAGATGCCCATATTTGGGTGGAAACTTACGTTATTCAAAATTTGATGGCTCTAGGTACCGTTGTTTAATTACAATGCGAGAAACATGCATACATGTATGCAGGTTATTCATTATTTAATTTCTTTAAATAAATATAATGCAGGGCTCTAATATTTCGTGGCAACAATTTGAATAGTGATCCAACGCAAAATGCCAAAACGAAATTAATAGTCCTTATGGGCAAATTGCCGCTTTGGACTAATAAAAGATATATACGCATTTTTTTTTCTTCACTGATTATTAAATTTATTTGTATCATAGATCTATAGCTTAATTAAGGATTGCAATAAAATTAATAGTAATTTTTCGCTTCTTCATTTTAATAATTCAATTATTCTGGTGTTTAAATTTTTCTTGATATTATTTTCCTTTATATTTAGCATTTAATTATGTTAAAACAGTAGCATTGCTAAATGCTATAATACAGAGCTTGTTTACGCATTTTTAGAACATCTCAGGGCCGTTTAATTAATGATTACATTTTAAACATTAATTAAACGGCCTTTCTTTTTTATTTTCAATCTCATTGATTTTTCTTTGTGGGATATAAGTCCTCATCGTGATTTCTATGATAGAAGACTTTCGCTTAAAATTTCGAGGGTTATTAATTTCCATTCTTCTTTTATAGCTTTCCAAAGTCCATCCATCGTTGTGCGTGGACGCTTAGAAATAGCTCATTACAAGAGACCATAGCCATAATAATTCATAGATGAAGCATCAGGATATTTCCTAGAAATAAGTTGAAAAGGGATCTATGCAAAAGCCCTATAAAAAATCGTATATTTTCAAAGAACGTAATGGACCTTTTCAAAGTATGACTTTTTGCTTTCTTTTGAAGAAGTTTTACTTTTGAAAATCATTGCGATAAAGAAATCGGATTGTTTCTGTAAATATCCTAAGGTAAAAACCTTTTCTTGAGATTATGTTGAGTTGTTTTTAGCATTTGTTTCCACCCTTATTTTTATATCCTATCGTAAGTGACAATCATAAACCTCTTACTTAAACTTTCTTTGCATTAAGAGGAACCAAGTTTATACTTTTTTAACTTCATTTTCGATAATAAATAGATCATTTTATGCTTCAGTCATTTAGGTAAGCATATGCTTCACCAAGAATCACAATTTATTTCCACTTATCTTCTGCTAAATGGTTTTCTTTCGGGAATCTAGTAATTGTTCTGCGTTGAACCAAATGCCTCGGTAAAAGCTGGTGAACATTATGTATTTTATTTTTTAAAGTTGCAAAGCTTGGATTATGATTTCATTCGTTGCTTCTGCAGATGTATTTACAGACTTTGCGATTAATTTTTCCGTCAGTGTATTTTCTTTTGTTAACGATTTAACTTTAGAATTAGTACGTAACTTTTTCAGGTATTCGTTTAGAAACTTCTTGCCCTGTTTAAATAATGATTCATGTTTTTTTAAATTTTTTGTTTATTAATGCTGCTTATTTTGCCCTTAGAAATTTTTAATATCATGTATTCCACAAAATTTTTAAATTATGGAATAAGAATGTTTCTGTTCGGAAAGCGTAAAAACATATCTTTCAATCTACAGCTCGTTTCCATGCCATATTTTGAAAGAAGAATTAATTTAAAAGCAGCACACGATACATTTCATTCCAAATAATAAGCTGTTGTCAAAAGTTTGTATTCTAATACATTCGGGTTTTTTTATTTTCTTTATCAAAATCTCTCTAAAATTGTGTAAACACCCTCTGTAGAATTACCATTTCCGAAAACTTTTATATGTGTAGATCAATGACCCTGAGCATAAAAGAAAATTCGAAAGAAGAGTTAGAATTGGACTGCAGCTTGTCATAATTCTGTAGCCTACAGCACAGTGAAAAGTGAAGTAAACTGATATAAAACAGAAAGTTATCGCCAAGGTTAATAATCATATCTCTCAGATTCTGGACAATGGTTTTTTGAAATTAGTCGAAAACTATGTCACATTCATGACCTTCTCATAAAAGGTTTTACTACAAACACCGGATGTCGGGAAAAGGGGATTTGCCTGTAACGATTAAAAAGCAAATGGAATATAAATTCTTTTCCAAGTCAAATAATTTATGTCTTTATATTTATGTTAATTTGGAGAAAAAGTATAAGATGGAATTCAGTTATAAGAAAAATTTTTGCATGGGTAAAAATTCATTAGTGCAAATGTGTTTGGACAAATAAGTTAAAACTCTAAATTGAGATAGCTTTATAAAATTCAAAGAAACTTTAAGCCAATCTACTCACTTTAAGCTGCAGTAATTTAGTTATAATAACTAATAGTAACAAATTCGAGCAAATTTAATATATTCTGATAGGGAAAATAGAAATAATTTGTAGACATTCTTCTGTCAGTGTGTGTATTATAGTGTAAACATATTGGGAATAAACTATTTTTCCTTTATTGGATACTATTTAATAATTGTTCAATTCGTAAACCTCCTTAATTTAATAATTTGCAAGATCTGCGCAAGACTGACACCTTTGTTGTTTATATTACTAATTAAAATTTAAGAAATTTAGTTAATTATTGACTATGCTCTATTTTCTTGCATTTTTCTATTTTATAAAGTTTAGATTGCAGACATTACATATATTAAAAGGTAAATTTTGTATTATAATTTACTGTTCATTTGAATTTCAGCAGTGTGACTTTTAAACATTGGCCTGTCGAGTTTCGGTTGATTACTGCACAATTTGGTTCAACTTTAATTTATTTTCTTCCCAAAATTGTCTAGACATTAAATTTCTTGGGTGTGAATTTATCAGCTCAGAAACAGGCTTATTTTCTTTTGCATTTATCGAGATACCAACACCCTGAATAAAGTGTCCCTATAAATATAAAATCCATTTCTCTTCACTTTAATGTTTGAATTTAGATTTTGCACAATTTGGGTTTATCTAATGATTTTGAAAATCCACTCGTTTGTTTCCATTTTGAATTATAACTTAAATTTTGCAAAGCAATTTGTTCATAATTTCTGAAAATTTCTCATGTTCTTTATCCCTTTGTTGCGACTCTCAGAAGATTGTGTCCATTTATCTCTACTTCGCCGATCAGAATATGTTATTGAATTTGTTTTTATTTTGAGAACATTAATTACATACATAGAAATGTGTGTATATGTATATGTGCCCACATGTATAAAATTTGCTTGCGCGGATTAAATAATTGTTTTTTTTTTAAAAACTTCTTTGCTAATTGTAAAACATATTCATTACTTAATTTATTGAAATTATAGGGTGATGAATAAAAATATACCTAATATTAAATTATTAAATCGTGCTTTATCGTAAATCCCTTTACTAATTTTTATAACAAATTAATTACAATGTGTGCAAGTTTAGACTGTAGAAATGGGTCTATACCGTTGTGGTACACAAAAGCTTTGCTCAGAAATGCAGCACAACCCTAAAATATGTAAATAAATTGCTTCGGTAAACTTCAGTCGAATTAGTAAATTCCTTAATTGTAACTTCATAAGAAAATGCAATATATATTATTTTTGTATGCATGTGTATGTGGTACATGTATATGTATTTTATTTACATAGTATTGTTTTATAAATCGAACATCGTGCAACACTGCTTACTCAAACATAAAATATAAAAGTATGAAAAATATCCAACAGAATTTTTTTTTAAATCTGAAAGGATTCAGATTAGGTCGCACCAGAGAATTTGTTAAAGTTTGTTTCTCGTTGAACATCGAAGTTTACCAATGTACTTTTGGGTTCATTCCCGTTAAACACATTTTTTTGTCTTTTTAGCTTTATTTCTAAGCATCTCTGTCTTCGCACCTGCGCCACATAAAATTCAAGAGCAAAATTACAAAATATTTTAAAACACTATACCTTTAGAATTCTCGATAGAGTGTCAAGTGTCGCCATACATTGTTTTTTTATATTTGGTGTATTATTTCTTTGAAAATTAGTCACTTGAGCTGTCAGCTGCCTACAAGTGTTATAAAAATGTATGTAATGCGAGTCAAGCAAGTGTCATTACATAAAAATAGGAAATATTTCAATGAAATATCTCATTATTTAGACATATTTTTATTTAAATCAATAAGATTAGAAAGTAGAGAACATATTTTTAAAAACTGCGCTGATTACCTTTCAGTCACTTGGTTTGCTACTCAGTAATGGAAAGATTAAATTCGAAAGTGAGCTATCTTACACTTTACGCAATGGAAACACGCTGGCGCATAAATTGTATAAGTATTTTATTTGAGGCAGGGGTTAATACATGTTTTTTAAATATCTGAATTTGTGAATTAAAATTGAAAGAAATACCTTACATTTTGCCGAATGGCAACAGTCTGGCGCGGAGAAGACAAAAATGTTTTACTTCGAATAGCATTGCCACTTCTTTCAGATCTCTAGGTTGGTTTGTTAAGCAAAAATTCGTTAAATTTGTGCAAAATATGAAATAAACACAAATTCGGAATTCCAAATTCGGACTTCGAGATGCCCATGTTCGAATGGAAGGCTACATGGATGAAAAATTGATTGGCTCTAGATGACGTCGTTTTTCGACAATGCGAGAAACACACAAACAAAAACTCTTTGGACACCTAATTTATCTCTGCAGTTGGAGATTGGACACTGATGGTGGATGGTGGAGAAGAGAAATGTTATTTTCTTGCAACTTCTGTTCCTTCCGATGTTGAAGTCTGAAGCATTGGGGCTTGTTTAAGTTGTCATCTTAAATTCATGTGAACGGCATCTCACAAATATGACTAGAATACAAGTTATGTCTGTAAACTAATGGGCGTGGATTTGGAGCACCCTTTTTGTAAGAAAAGGATTAGTAAGAAAGTGATATGGAAAGGGGCTGGGACAAAAGGACAATCCATCCTCATTCCAAAGAATCAGAAACGTTTATCAGAGCAAATCAAAGCAATCAAATCAAAGTTTAAAGCAATGCTGATTGCAGTTTTTGATATAAAAGGGCATCTTTTTGGAAGAATGGGTATCAGCGAGCGAGGCGGTGCATATGCATCATTATAAAGAAGTTTTAAATAAGATGCGAGAAAGTTAGAAAAATACTATCATAACTCTATGGCTTCATTCTGCATCAAGACAATTCTCCTGCGCTGTTGTTGATATAATTTACCCGTTTACCTACATATATATTTTTATACATAAAAATTATTTTCGTCTTTTCTCCAAATTTAATTGCATTTTTTTAGATTTATTATAAACGCTTTCTGTTTTGCGTTTCGAATTCTGTTTTGAGTTAGAACTTCTTCGATATTTGCAGGACAGCCAACGGAATTTATACTGAAATCTGCTAATGATGCGGTAAAAAGATATGAGCTTTCATGTTTACTTTGAAAAGCAAATTGTCAAGCTGCCTCAAATACTTTTTTTAACATAACATCTAAAAATCGTTTTCATTCTTTGTCGCTGACACTGCATAATTACATAGAGCTGATTCTTCATTTGAGAAAACTATGATAAGATTTTATTTGTCAAAAATAAAAAATAAAAATGTTTTATTACTACCATTATTAACGTAGATTTTAAGAAAAATTTGCTATAGTTCCTCTTTCATATAAGTTGAGTGAAAAGTTGTGAAAAAATATTGAGTTTTTTACATGTCACTTAGAACAATATCGCAAATTCCATGTCGAAAAATTATAGGATTTATAGGCTAGTTAATTATTTACGGCAAAGTATTTGAGATCTATTTACCTATGGAAAGATAGCTTCTTCGAGGGTTTTCTAAGATAATATACACTAAACCATTGACGACCACGGATTTGATGAGTGCGATTTCGCATATGCATGTTACCTTAATTGTTTCCATTTAATTTGTTCGACTTTAGAATTTAACGTATACGAGGTTCAACGTTCATTCATTAACACTGAATGCTTGCTGACATCAACTCTGTCCAGAAGTTACTGACAGCTTTAAAGGATTTCCATCAACTGAAAATGAAACCAAAGAAGTCGTACCAACTGAAGAAACAGCTGATGGTGAAGGATTTTTAGACACGAGAGGAAAGTAAGTCAAAACATTAATCGTGAAATGGCTGAGTTAAAATAAAATTAATTTATGTTAAAATAATACTTAGAATAACGATTTCTGGAGGTGTTAAGACGACATGAATCAGCGTAAGATTCGTAAATGTGCAGGATTGATTTCGAAAGTTTAAAGAAAAGAACCTACTTCTTCAGCTGCAGAAGTGCAAATGACGAAAGAAAATACTGTACTCAGTCGATAACAATGAGAGGAGAGAAGTGAAGATACTGGTAACATCTATTAATGGGGGAAAAAACACAATTCCTTAATTTTTCAGCTGTAAAATTTACAAATTGCATTTTCCAATAATTTCAGCAAAAAATTACATTGATAAAGCAAACACTTGCAAGATATATCGCCGGTACGTACCCGTGCTATCAGCTTAAAAGTTGCACAGTCACCTCATGATACGGGCAAAAGGTCAAACTGGTTTTTGTCTTACAAAAGAGGTGGTCCCAAAGGATCGGAGCTTTTCTGCAATCATTATCTTTTCTGCAATTATTAGCTCATCTGCAATTATTAGAATTGTCACAGTTATCCAAATAGTAAGGTACGATCCAAGGAACCATAACAGATTTAATGAGCCGTTTCCAGTTTCTCCTTAATACGCCATGTTCCTTTTCAGATTTCTAAAATTATTCAAAAAACATCATCGGTTGGCGAGTTATATTTTCTAGAGAGATTTCACATTCATAAAAATCGTTCCCTTCTAGTTAGTTATTCCGAATACGATCATTCATTACCCTAAGCTTTTAAGAAAATTATCTCATAATTGTTTCCATTTTTGATCAATAAATAGACTGAGCCAGTAGATTGACTTCCTTCACCACATTGTTATTTCTTGAGCACAGGCTTCTTTTTCCTCATTTGCACTTCGGCAACTGAAGAAGAGGTCAGTGTTGAAACCTTTGAAACTAGCCCGGCAAATTTACGAATATTAAATTGTTTCTTGTTGCCTTAAATGCGTTAATAACTGATTAATGAAGAACTGGATGATCCTGTAACACTATCCAACAGTGAAAGTTGTGATAATGAAGAAGGTAAAAACCCCTTAAAGAAGCTAAATAAACTCTTTAAAAGGCTCTGGAAATCTCTGATTTTGCAATAGTTTTTGACCCAAAAGAAGAAAGAAAAAGGCATGTTATGAAAGGTTAAAAATTCTCCGCCTGTTACCTCGAAACTGCCAGAGAGTTGTGTCAGTCATTGTCCCTAGAAAATAACATCAGCTTTTTAAAAGATAATTATATCACATAATTATGAGGTAGTATGAAAGATATTTTCAATAAAAATTTGTTCCGTTCTTTCTTTTCAATTGCATTTGTTTAAATTACATATACGTTTTTTTCACATAATCTTTTCTATAGAATATTAACTTTGCGGATCCATACGTTTCCATACGTAATCCATACGTAATTCCATACGTTTTATTTATACTCTCTTTAATAAGAATTGCGTAAATTTTGCTTTGTACAACTTTCATTTTTCTTTACGTATTTTCAATAAAAGTTTTTTTTAATGGCACTCTTCCATTATTTTTTTTTAAAATAACATTGGTATTTTTGAGAAATGCAAGATTTTTAAATAATAGACTTACCATAGCATTTCCCATTCTATAGAATACCTAGGGCGAAATATATAATAATTATAAAATTTCATACTTTACTTAAAAATGAAAGGTCGTCTAGAAATTGCCTTGGCATTCCGTAGAATGCTGCCGTTTCATACTTTGCCGATGAGAGATAAACAAAAAGCCTTCGATTCCATCTGATGGCTGGATGTAACATAGTGTTCTGTAGAATGCCGAATATTCATAACCTTCGTCTCAGTGTTTCGCAGATATATTTAGCCTATTTTCTAGTAGGATGATGTGTTTCGATGTGTCACACATGTGTTTCAGTATACGTGATTTATTTCGATTTATTTGATTTTGGAAAAGTACAGGTGGGCTATCTGGCCTAAGGAAACGGCTGCGTTGAGGATTTCCTAAAGGAAATTCGCTCGTATTACACAAACGCCCATGCGATTAATCCATTGGCCTGGAATCCCGAACTATCAGCGTTTAGCGATTTCACCGGTCAGCCGCTGGTTTGGCTAAGTATACTTACCGCTTTACGTTTAACCATCCTTTCGTTAATGTGCTTTTTTCTTTTCGAATCCACGGCTGTGAAAATATGTTCATCGGCTGTATGGATATTTTATTTTTTCTCAATAATTGTCTTATTTGTAATAAAATGCTTCTTTTTACTATTATTATATAAATAAAATAGTACTTATGATACGTAAAAACAGTCGAACAAATGTTTCCCGTCAATTCAGAAAGCAGGAGTGCAGTTAATTAGAAAGTATCTGTGATATTTTCAATCGTAGTTTTTTAAACTAATGCTTAATATATCAGGTAAAATAGTTTCGTTTTAAATTTGGCGATAAAATTTTTAAAAGCTCATACATTATTTCAAAGTATGTATACTTCTTATTACCCTTGTGATATAAGAAGGACTAAAAGGAAAGTCACGTGGTTTATGAAGCATTTTTATCGGAAACTTCAACAACTAATTGAAGGCAGAAAATATTATTTAAACATAATTTTCGACTGTGAAGGGAGGGAGAAATTTTCATATTTTAAACTTTGGTATAGATATTTTTCCTCAGATAGCGTGTTTGTGTTGATCTCAATTATTGCTAGTTTAGTGATTAGAAAAAGAGGTCAGTCAGAGATATTCATTGTTTCAGTGACGTTATTCTGTGAAATGGCATTTCAACTCACTTTTATCTTAAACTTTCGTGATAAATGTTATGTGCTGATAAAAATTATGTGCTAAATGACTCTTTTTATATGGTATTAAACTAAATGATAAGAGGATATATAATTTTATAATACTCTGTAAACGAAGTTTATGGTTTCCTTTAACAACAGGCAGATGAATTTAAATATAGGGTGGCCCAGAAGTCACTTTACATTTTGAAAATTAAATAACTTTTTCTTAAATGACTGTATTTAATTAATTCTTTTTTATTTTTTGCTTATTCACATGTCCATTCAAATGGAGATGAGCTTCATCTCCCATGATCAACTTGTGAATAAACTCATTGTCATTTCTTGCAGTTCTCTGAAACCTGACAGCATAATTTACTCGTTTCTGAAAGTCTGCTGGTTTTAAAGATTGCACTAATTGAACCTTGAAAACGCGTCACTAAGTTCCTTATTGCAGGCCTACTAGGGGGATGTCGAACATTAAAATGGCGCATATAACGATCTTTGCGTTGCAACAATTGACCGTCCATTTTCAAAGTAAAATTCAATTATCTTCACTCGTTCTTCTGTTGTAAACTTATCCATGCCAAAAATTTCCAGGGATTATATTTTTTAATTCTGAAAAGAGAAAAAGAAATATATTAATAGAAAAAAAGTTATTTAATTTTCAAAATGTAAAGTGACTTCTGGGCCACCCTTTAGTAATTCAGTTACCGTATTTCTCCTCCCTTTTTTAACTAGTTTCATCGTCACAAAATCGAGAGAAGGAAATTATACTTGCAGTTTTATTTCCGAAGGACGCTGTTACAGTAACATATGAAAAGTAGTCATGGACAAACTACTGGTAACTATACCAAAATTATTTCTTTAAAATAAATCTTCATTCCGATAAGAATGCATAGTATTATTAATATTACAATATATAACGTCAATATCGGTTATCCGTTATCTGAGTCATTATCTGAACATAACCCAGCAGGACATATCGCGTTTCTTTTCAATCACCTTGTAAAGCCCCAGATGCTCCTCACATGAATTAGTCTTGATTGCAGTTCCCATGAGCGACATCGGGAATACAATTTTGCAATAAACTACCTTCAGTGGGAAAAACTGCATATAATACATGAAAGGGAAAATGATGCTACTATTTAATTCTCGGAATCTAGCGTTAAAACGCTGTAAAATCGGAAAATACGCGAGGAAATTATGGTATGGCACAACATTTTCTACGGTATAGCATTTTCAACCTCAGAACTACTTCATAAACTTCTTTTCCCTGGATTCTTAATAAGCTGTAAGAATTTCGAAAATTGATAAGTAAGTCTGGCGATTTGATGACTAACTGAGAATGAAAAATGTTCAGTTTATAATCCCTAACATTCTGCCTTTCATAATAAAATGTTCTAATTCATTGAAATTTGATTTTAATTCCAAGTACGTCAAGTAATGGACTATTGAGGAAAATTAAATAATAATACTATGAATTTTTTATTACTGAAGAAACTTGCAAGGAATTATTGTAGTCTCTGTTTCATGCTCTCGTGCTATAAGTGGTTAATACGTCCAGCTAAACAGTTGAAAGTACCATATGCAAATGAAGGCATAGTTGATTTTTCATTTCTCCTGCTCTGAAAAATTTCATGTTTCTACAGTGATGTATCAGTACAAATACGTAATATAACGATACAATGCAATTATAATATTAGTGCAATACTATGTTATACACTCTTATATTCATCAATATCAATAAACTTTACAAATCTCTTGTACAATAGATTAATACCGGTAAGCCTAATATATTGAATGCTATATCACTGTCTTGAATGTTTGGTACTAAGAACATAACTTTATTTCAGCTGATCGTTCTGTGGCAACAACTTATTTCAATTGCACTACAAAAATATGCTGTTTTCTTGCTTGGCTAGCAACAAACATTGTTAGAACATTACAACTTTCAGAATCCACATAAATCATTTCTACTTGCATATAATTGTATATTCATTTAAATTAGTGTTATTATTAGTCCAAAGGGGCTTTGTCCCTGAAGGACTATTGTTTTCGTGTTGCGATTTTGCGTTGGTTCACTATAAATGTCTGTTTCACTTTTCAGAATGTTGCCACTAAATGTTAGAGTCCTGCATTATATTTGAAGAAATTAAATAATGAAAAATCTGTATAAATGTATGTATATTTCTCGCATTGTGATAAAGCAAAGGTACACAGAGCCACGAATTTTGAATGACGTAATCCTAATGCGAATATGGGCATGTGGAAATCCCGATTTAAAACTTTGCACCAGCAAGAGAGAACACGAGATGTCATTAAAGGAAAGTACACGCCAAACATAAATGAAGAACGAAACAGAATAACGCTAATAGTATTTTATCTATAATACTTACATTGCACTCTCAATAATCCCGGTGTGTATTACCTGTTGCAGATTATCCGTGTACAGAGTTTCCACTCAACGCAGAGCACTGGTGAAGTGGCTGAACACTGAAAATACGACCTAGATTTGACTCCAGGCGAACAGACTGGCTGCATAAGCGTTTTATTAGTTTCCGCCATGTGTAACGTGGATATGAGCGAGTTTCTCTTAGAAAGTCTTCCACGAAGGCCCCACGTCTCTTAAACACTTCACGTTCTTTTCCATACTCAAATAAACCCAAACCCACGCAAACGCAAATCATCATAAAGAAGTGTGAAGAAAAAACACTCGCAAGTCCGAGCATGCCCTAAAAAACTTCCTGAATTGCGTCTTCAAATTGTTTTAACCTACAATTTGAAGCTCTATAAAAGTAGTTCTGTAAAAGTTAAAAAAATTCTGGAAAATGCTGACTATATTGAATGCCACAAGGTAACAAATGATTGGTGGCAATTTAAACCGATAACAACAGTTAGTTCATAGAGAGAGAGATTCTTCCTAGCATAGAAATCGGAGACATATTTTATTTTATAGAAGTAGAGGAAATAATTAAAGTTTTAAACCAAAAGAATTGAAAATATAAAATTCTTCAAAAATGTCGATAGGGAAAACATCCAGGAATAGTTCGATGGCGAATCGACTGAGTCGGATTTCAGTACTCAAGTAATATCGTTTCAAATCTCTCAAGAAGAGAAGAGGCAGAGAGTGTTACTAAAAATACAAGCGAAAACGATATTGGCAATGACAAATTAGTTCGGAGATAGCAGTGCCTTCTGCTGTAAGTCTATGGACTTCGTCGAACAAAAGAAATCGAATGCAATGATAAAATAACACTTTACGCAGGCAAAATTCGACAAATACTTGAACGTTCTCAACCAGGAAAACGCCTATACAGCCTTGCCTGGAATCGAAACCCCGATTGAATTACGGCCCACCAGCGGCCGAGCGGTAAAGACGCTGATCTCTGGTAGTTCGGTCTGAGGTTCGAATCCCACGAACGGGCTGGCTGCATGGGCGTTTTCGTGGTTTTCCCCATGTGTAACGTGTATACGAGCCAGTTTCCCTTAGAAAGTCCTCCACGAAAGGCATCCCTCCCTTTAGGCAGATAGCCCTCGTGTGCTTTGCCATAACTGAATAATCCAATCCAATCCGATTGAATTACCCCTGTCCAGCGACATTACCATTCGGCCGTTAGTGGACACAGGAATGAGTCCAAAGGCCTTTTCGGACTAATAGTAGGTTATATGTTCTAGCTGTTGATCTTTCATTGAATGAAAAAACCTGCGATTTTAGTGTGATTTTCGAAGTCCAACAGAGCATGCTTTCAGAATGAAATGTCGATTGCCCTTGCATTTGGGTATGTAACTCTAAAATGCATAATTTTTCCTTAGAAAGTCACCCACGAAACCAACCATCACTTCAGGCAGATAGACATAGAATACTTTACTATAATCAAGTAATGAAATTCATTTCTTGGTTTTAGTTGTATCATATTTTGGAAATGAAAGTAAATATTTTTTTTAAATTTATTTACCGAAGAATTTTAAGGCTGTGATCAGTGATAGTGGAGTTAACCATTCCTCATTGAGATTGTATAAAGTGTATGTATGTTTGAAATATGAATAATTGTCAGACAGAAGTTGAAATATATCTTTTCACTGGAATTTTATTAAAAATTAAACTAGAAACTTCAGAGAACAACAGATGCATGTCTTTATAATGAGACAAAGATGAATGAACTGATTCACATTTACACTTTATAAAATCAGAAAAGCAACGAAAGATAAATTAAACAGCAAAGAAATTAAAAATACCATACACCGCTTAAATGTGATCACGTTTGTCCATGGCTTTTCTAATAATACTAAATGATGTGAAAAAATATCTTCAAAATAGCAATGGAATCTGACTAATTTCATATAAATGCAACAAGAAACATATAAATAAGTACTTTTATAGAATTTCAATTAGGAAATATTCATAATGCCTTTAATGCAATAGTTCATTTATGAACTGTTCATAATGTTTCTGGAAATTATTTGACCCATCCCTCACTGGAAGAGAACATGCCAGGGTAAAATTTTAAACTACGTGACAAAGCAACCGTAGGTATTTCAAGATAAAAAAAATTAAAAAAAAAAATGTTTAACCCGAGGAAACAGAAAAAAATTCTGCAGAATTTTTATATTTCATTTTTGGTTTTATCCATTTATTTACTTTCTGCTTTTGAAGAAGAAAGATTCATGTCTGATAGCCTTAAAAATGGATAGAATTACAGTATTCAAAATCTACGTCAAGTTTAGGTTGATTTTTTCTCGAATTTTAAATGATTGACTGAAATCGAAACTAAACTGTTTGGAGACCTAACCTTCAGATGGCGGCATTTCTATGTCGTTTCCCAATTTTATCATCTATTTTATTCTTTATTTGGTGACTTTACATCAGTTTAGAAAATTTATTCTATAATACACAGGGTTACTATAAAAGTTTCATTCGTTTTCAAAACGGTATATATTAAAAAATATTACACATACAGATATAAGTGATATTAACCGCTAACTCACCAAGTCTATATACCAAGACTCTTGACTTTCAGCGAATTCTACGTAGATACCCGGGTAACCAAGTTTCGAGGTTTATGATGAAAGAATTATCACATTTACATATGCTCACATACAGATCAACCTACTATCTAAAGAACTTTTTATTATAGAACTCTTCACACTACTTTACGCACGTTATAATTGCTATCATTACTACTTTTGAACAACTAAGAATTGTTATAATTGTTTTTCAGTACAATGCGATGCTTATGAAGGATATGCCAAAAATTTCATTTCACTCGATAAATACAGGATAGGACGATGCCCAGGAGTCTGCACAAGAAGTGTCTGCCAAGAGAACGGGACACACCTTCATTGGAACATTCAAGTTCGGTGACACCTCAATAATGAACTTCCATATGGCTGGATTGAGTGCTTTGATAAGGTTGACCTCCCTTTTTTACCTTGACGCCCCTCAGGTCACTTGATTTTACACCTTGGTTATAAATGGGTATCTTATTCAGAGAACTTTATAGTATAGAATTCGTGTTATGAGAGACATTCGTAGGCCTTAATATTGGCATAAATATAAAATTTCAGAATGTTAGAGCTAATAGTTAGCTTGTAGAGACATTAGGATTTTTTGGAAGCAAGAGAGATTGAAAAATTTGCAACGCCTTCGCCGGGAACCGAACCTTGGACCTCTCAATTACATGCTAAGAGTGCAGACCACTACACAACGAAGGCCTGCTAAGAAGGTGAGAGAAATACCTTATATAATCCCCCTTTTAAAGGGCGACTGGGTTTTAGGGGACCCAATCGCCAAATCCTGGATGTGGAGAATCATCATCCAGCACTCTTTTAGTTCGAGCGCCACTGTAGAGACATTAAGTTTTTCTTGGAAGCAGGCAAGAGGAAAAATGTGCAACGCCTTCGCCGGGACTCGAACCACGGACCTCTAAATTACGCGCTGAGCGTGCAGACCACTACACCACAAAGGCTCGCCGAGAAGGTGGGAGAAATACCTTATAAGCTAAGAAAATTAAAATAATAGCAATTATTTTCATATTTTTAAACTTATTTTCATGCCCCTTGTGCGTCATATTTAACCAAAAAACTACAGTGCTTTGTATAATTAACCTAAATCAAATGGCAAGTAAAACAGCGCATTGATTTTAAAATAAGAGGAAATACTAATGAGAAATAAGATATTCATTGAATTTTGCGCACATTTTTAAAATTTTAATTTGCCATTACTTTACGGAAAACCTAATAATTTACGCAAACGTTTATCAATACTAAAATGCATGCGTAGTTGTCGTACGAATTGCGTCGTGATTTTCTAAATAAACCATCAAAACGGTTCGATAAAATATTTAACGAAAACTCTCAATTATGCAAAATATTTCAAGATAATTTGGAAACTTGAACGTCTCTTGCTCCTCAATGTTAAATTCATCCAAAATTCCACATTCTTCTTCTAAAATTGCACTTAAGTTAAAAGAGCTCTCACAGACAATGCAGTTGTTCTATGTTTATGCACCCGTGTTCACAAAAGTCCTTCCGCGGCGTTTATTTTTGCAATCCTTGGTCATAGACATACACTCTCAATTACAACAATTTTTAACTGTCACAAAGATTAATGTATGGGCATTTTTAAATTTAAAATAAATTAGTTTTGATATAAAACACAAAATCTAACGTTTTAAAAGTTTCCACCAATCCCCACACTTATATTTTGGAAAAATGTTTATTCGCTATAAGAAGTATCAAGCATAAAAAGTTTGAATCCCCTACGACAAAAACTGATGGATACGTTTGATATTGAAATAACGAATCATATATAGAGACCGTATACAAATTGAGAAGCGAAATGTTTGCATTTGAATACAGCTAAATATCAAATATCTTTCAGGAAAATGTTTCTCTTGTTAAGATATTACGTAAAGGGCATTTCTATGTAGATTATGGTGCAAAATATTCATCAATTTGATTTTTCTTTCAAAATAAGAAGAAATTATTAACAAAATCTTATAGAATTCATCTTCTAGAAAACGCAAGCGGGCTTCAGTAATGTTACGTAGTCTCTCCCCCCCCGACTTGTATTATTATTTGCATTGATTAAAAATGAAATATATTTGCAATTTAATGAATTATTTACGATTACCAGATCATGGTTTTAAAGTAATAAATCTTCATGAGAATATTTATAACATATTTTTAGATTCTGAAAACTTATGATTTACTTGTGTGAAAATTCTTTCGCCTCACGAAATATAGCAAAATTAAAAATAAAGACACTAGTAAATCAGAAAAAAATATCATTGAAAGGGCACTTATAGAAAAAAAACTTAATTCGGATTATTCGAATTTATTTATTAACTACCCACTCAGGGCAAATTCCGTAAATGTTGCAATTAAATATCCCTGATTAATAATTATGATACCTTAGCTTAGGAAATAATATTAATAACTTAGTAAATTATTTAATTAACTCAATTAATATTTTCTGTTTGTATCTATTTGTATACCTAATTGGTATTATGATGGCTGTTCCTACTCAAACAACGTAGCCATGTTAATTCTAAACTGTAACAGGTTATTGCTATCTATGCGCATACTCTTAAAGCCCCTCTATAGTTTAATATAAAATTTGACATTCGGAGAAATAATTTGGTATTGTAAATATAAGTTTTATACCTTTTTACTGATTAATAATTATGATAGCTTAGAAAATAAGATTAATAATAAGTGAATAATTTAATTAACTCAATTTTTTTTCTGCTAAACTTTGCATTATAGGCCTTCCAGTGTTATACTAACTGGCGCCTTAAAAGCGGAAGTTTGATGATAGCATTCACAAGTGAAATGATAGGAAATGAAGGTAAACGAAGAATGGAGGCTGGTGAGAGCAAAAGAAAGGCGGCGAATTATTTCTGAATAAATGAGTGCACTTTAAGATAAAAGCTTAAGGCTTTATGTGATTTTTTTGTTTTGATTTATGATTTGTGTACTTATAATGTTGATTTTTTTATTTCAGACCGTAACAGACAATTTTCACTTTCTTTTTACTTATATGTGGCAATTACATTTTTTATTCTAATTATCTGTGATTGTTTTTCCAGGGCAGGATTCCGACTTCAGTTGGACTATTCAAAAGAGCTTTGACAGATGAAATGGTAAGAGAACTTGCTCAACACTGCAAAGACTTACATTATAGATTTTATGGCATGGCTTGAACCGTAAGTACTTGATGAAAGTTGCTTTCTAGTATGCTGATATGAATGGAGCTGCATCTAGATTTAATGATGAAAAGAAAGCTGCTGGTAAAGCAGCTAAATCATACTGTACTGTTAAAATCATACTGTACGAGTCATAACCTTGTCAGGACTTGTGTTTCTCTTGATTTGCTTTGGGAACATGATGTGTCCTGAATAGGAACAGGGAGCTTACTCAAGCTATGTTCAAGATTTGTGTGTAACAGACGACACAAGCAGGAAGGGTACACTAAACCCTTTATTTTCTATACTTTTACAAGTACTCTCGAAATTCGGGATACAGAGACCAACCACTTGTGGTCTGAACGTAAGAATATAACACTACTAACTAAAACTCTAACTAAAAGCTAACTTTGAATTAGTATACAAATGCCTAGCACTAAGACTGACCTTTATTTAAAAGGGTACGTATGTAGTACGCCGAGCTGCTGAAACTACAATATATTTTCAAATATCAAGAGGGCTAAACCTCTGGCCTTAAAGGCAACCAGCAACCGAGTGAAAACTCGTAAAACTGCAGTGGCAAGCGGCTTGCTTCCTAAATCTCCTTCTCTCTCTTGCTTGACAAAAAGCCACAACTTAAATACTTGGGCGTTAGCAAGACAATTTGAATAAACAAGTTAAAGCATTTAATTCTGGCCGGAAGTATACAATAAGAAGTGATAGTACAGTTTTAAATTAAAATAAACGTTAGTAAAACTTAAGATCCTTACAACCTGACTATCCGAAATCCAGAACAATGTATTGTGTCTAGGGCAATGGGGTTCAACAAAGTGCAAGTAACACGGTTCTATAACAATCTGAAGCACTGTTGTCTTTGTAAAAGGACTCCTGCTCGTAGGAAATTCAAAATGAATAAAACTGGAATCTCAGCTGTCCCAAATAACAGCAAACGGGAAAAAAAAAAAAAAAAACTGTCTGTAAAATTTACATTGCGGAGAGGGGCCAAACAATTACCGCTGTTTGCTGTATGAGTGTTACAGGAATTTTCGTTTCGCCCGCATTGGTTTGCTCAAGAAAAGAGAATGAACGCACTTTTGTACAAAGATGCACCCAGGGGGACTTTACCGATGATCAGCGACACTGGTTATATGAATTTCGATTTATTCATAGGCTGTTTGAAATGTTTTGTCCAGAATGTGAAACCAAGAGCAGAAGACCCTGTTCTGTTACTAAAAGATTCACACTGCTGCCTACCAGCAGTTATTTTTTGGCGAGAGAATAATATAACTTCCCTTGCTCTTCACCACATGGAAGTCATATGCTGCAACCATTGGATAGATGGTTCTTCGTCCCTTTGAAAGCTGGCCATGTAAAGCTAAAAAGTGGATCGTGCAAAATCAAGGAAAAATAATAACGCTGTACGAAATTGTAGGGATTTTTCAAAAAGCCTATTGTGCCATGGTCAGGATTCAACTCGCAGTAAAAGTGTTTCGAATTACAGGTATTGATTCATATAACCCTGGCATAAGCTTCGCTACTCTCCTTCGTTGGCTACTACTATGCCTTCGGAAAATGACTGCTCGGTTTTAGCCGTCCGTGGGGGGAATGAAATGTCAACTTCAACTTCTGAGATAGATGTCAGTATACAGTCAATCCGTGCCACTTCCTCAACAACATACACGAAGAGATAAAAGAAAACGAATAGCTAAAGCATTTGAGATCATGACTTCATCTCCAATCGAAAGTGCGTTAGAGGGAAAAAAAGGAAAGGCTATAATGAAATAAAGCAAAGAATAATCGGGATCCTAAGAAAAATGAAAATAGGAACAAACTCAAAGAAAGGAAAAGCCTAAAATGAAAGCAAATAGTCGCCTTGAATACTCCCAAAAACTCAGTTCCTTCAACAAGTTTGGCAAACAATGAGGATACAATCTGTCCAGCTAATATATGATGAAGATTGTACAAAATATTTTGTGTTAATAACAATTGTTACATACAAAATTTTAAGTTGAAAATTTTGGTTTATTTTTTTATTTATTGTTGCTACAGGTGTATTTGCAATTGATTTTTTCTCTTTGTACCAACGATTTAAATTTAGAAATGTTAGAAATAGTATGTACCATTTTTAGGTCTTCTTTTCGTATAGAAGTAATGATTGACGTTTTTCTCCCTTACTGTTTAATAATGTTGCTTATTTTGCACTTCAGAAAGATATTTTAATACGTTTTTTAATTATAGAAAAGAAAAATTTCTCTGCAGAAAAGCAAAAACATATCCTTCAAACCTCAGTTTGTTTACATAGGATACATTGAAAGAAGAATATTTAAAAGCAGCAGACGATATTTCTCGTTTCAAATAACAAGCAACTGACAAAAATTTTTATTTAAAAAATCTGCTTTTTAAAATTTTTTAGATTAAATCCTTTTAAAAATGTGTGAACGGCGTCTTTAATTTATGTACTTTAAGGAAATAATATAGCCTACAAAGAAAAATACTAATAAAAGTCAGAAAACAGGTCTTCATTTGCAGAAAAATCCGGATTAATTAACAATATGTAGTAATCTGGCAAATGTCATGTCTTCAAGCAGCTTGTTTCTTTTTTTTTTTTTCTTTTTCTTTCTGTTTCCAATAAATGTACTTTCCTTTTGTTGGTCATTTCAAAGAAAGGAGACATTTTTCTTATTGCTTAGTACATTTGTAGTTCAATACCCTCATTGTAAAACAATTCTGTGCATCAGAAATAATCCTTTTCTTTTCTGCGAAAGTGGTCCATCTAAATAACACGAATTCATTATTCAAGAATACGTTTTAATTATCTATTCAACCATTGTTCTTCTTTCCTTTTGGGCACAATAAATCTGAGTGTAGAATATCAGACAACTTCTTTAATACAAAACTCGAGAGATAATTATTTGTGGATTGCAATCATACGAATACACTTATTTGAATATTCATTAAGCAACATTCAGCACTTAACAATTCTGAAACCTTCGATGGAAACATTTACGAGTACTGCATTTTAGTGAACAAAATAATTTTCATCGCACCACTTATCTTGAACGTTTTGCACAGAACAATCGAGGAAAGTATATGAGGATTATTTTATCGCCGAAATTAGACACGGTAGGAGAGTTTAATTTTAGATTTGCAAATGGGGCACAGTTTCTAAGCAAATCTCTTTTACTTTGGAACGTGTTAGTCCATCAGAGCTGAGAACTAATGTTACGTTGTTTCTCTTTGGGCTTAAGCGGATTAGGTTGCCATTACGGAAATACTCGTAATTTGTCTTTCTATTTAAACATTTACGGAAAACCAGTAAAAGTAAATTCGCTAAATTTCATGATGCAAGAAACGCGGCTTTAGAAGAAGGGATTCCTAACATTTTCTTGTGTCGACCCCCTTCTTCTCAAAATTCACTTTTCAAAACGTTGCTACTATATATTATCGCCATGTATTATTTTAAAGAAATTAACAAACTTACGTATTATCGCAACCACTGTAGCGCAATTTGTCTAATTTTAAGGAATAATAAAAATCATTACTTTTATTGCAAAAAATTACATAATACATATTCTACGTTTCAACTATATATTTATTCCGAAACACAATAAGTAAACTTGCATATAAACTGTTTGTTGTGTTGGAAATTTCGTAGCAATCGCTTTGAGGAAAAATTCAAAGCATTGTTCCTTTAATGATTTTGCGACAAAATAGCAAAAATTTCACCTTTCTTCTGTTATCGGATAACACTACAAGCACAAATTTTAAAATCGAGTTTAAAACCCCCTCCCCCCGAAAAAAAAATCATAACTTTTCTGTAACAGCCTTTGGAATTCGGAATGCAACAAGAACTCGGAATGCAACAAGATAATGGCGACGTTGGAAACTGAATATTTGTCATGCGCATGGTTGCCTTAATAATTGTTCTACTCCCACTAAATTTTTACTGTGCACAGTCCTCTACCCGAACACGGGCACTTAGAAGCCCCAATTTTGAATTACCACCAGTGCGTGAGACTGTGGCCATCCGAAAAAAATATAGTGTATTTACCTTTCGGTTTCAATTCATAAATTCGGCTATTCAAGAGCAATGCGTTGCCACTGCCTCAAGTAAAATACTTAGTATCTCCAATCATCAGCTTGTTGCCATTTAGTAAGCGTAAGATATTAACTTTCAGACTTATTCTGGGAGGTCACGGAGTAACAGATAAAGCGATTTAAACGTAAGAAACACAGTTTTTAAGAACATTTTTCTACTTTTTAATTTGATGGGTTTAAATAAAAATGCATTTAAATCGTGTGATATCGAATTAGAAATATTAAACATTTTTATGAAATGTGACTAGATGCACTCATTAAAATGATTATATATATTTTTCTTTTTTTTATGGTAAGTCTTCAAGCGGCTAGTTTCCAAAGAAGTAACAAAGCAAATAATGTATATATAATGTATGGCAACTCTAACACTCTATCGGGAATTCTAAAGCTATGCTGTTTTTAAATATTTTGGGATTTTGCTACTGAATTTTATGTGCCGTAAGTGAGAAAAAAGTAATGCTTGATAACAAAGCTTAAAAAAATAATAATTTAAAAAAAACTGTGTTAGCAGGAGTGATTCCAAGAGCAGATTGGTAAGCTGCGATGCACAGCGACAGCTTAAAACCCTTAAGCATTCTTCTAATGGAACGTTAAAGTCCAAATCTTTCAGATTTTCTTTTTTCGTTATCAGATCAGATATAAAGAACTAAACACTGGTTCCTTCAAGTTCATTGCAGTGGGGATCGACTGTATAAAAGAGCCGCGTTTTTTCGCAATAGCGTGTAGACTCGCTCCCACACAAAAATCTCCGCCGCAGATGAGCCGAAGTAATAGTGGAGATACTCGTGTTGTACATTGTTATTATCCATCAGCTGTTGCCCTTTTGAAAAGGAATCTGAAGGAGGAAAGAGAGACGTGTTCCGGAAAATCCCGTACATCTATTGTGAGGAGACGTAAATTGTCGACAATTCAGCCTTGACGGGCGGGCGGCTTCATGTGAATGCAGTGGTACTTCGGCTGTGAAGCCATTCAGATCTTAAGGATGTCACCATCACGAGGAGGTCAGGGTCGACAGCATGCCACAATGCGCCTGGCGATGTTTGAAATAAATGCCGTTGTCTTCCTTTATGGGGCTGTCGCCTTTGCTCTGGTATTAGGTGAGCAACTTCATTTCCGGGTAGGGAACGAGCGAATTGAAAGTTTTAGAGGGAACTTTTATGCGCATTTCAAACTAACTTATTTACTATTTCTGTTCAAATCAGTCTTCAGATTTAAGTTTAAATCTTTTCCGATTAGATCATATTATTTAATTTTATTAACGTAGCAGAAGATTAATAAAACTATAATTTCTGATGGTGCATTTCGATTTGCCAGTAGAATTGCAGGCAGAGGTCGAAAGAGCCAGCAACTCTCAGTACCACAGGTGAATGCGGTATCGCTGAACCTAGCTATCTGTTAAGTTTCTGCCCACATTTCGTGAGAGAACATTTCAGGAGTACGGTCCGAGGTTTCCTATTCGTCTTCCCCTACAATCAACCTCTCGCGAGGACTTTCACCTCGCCTTGTATTTCCAGTGTTCTCTTGTCGCATGGATACTATACGCATTCCTGCTTTCCCCCCCCCCCCGGTTCAGTCTTGTTTAATTATTTTTATTTCATCATAATTTTATTCTAATTTCAGAGGAGGAAGAAATATTTGTTTCCAGTTTATAAAGCTAATAAAATAACTGTCTTTTGCTTCTAAAGGTAGTAAAATAGTTCTGTCTTGCTTATAAATATAATAAAAGTGGTTGTTATCCGCTTATAAAGATAACAAAATAATTGTTTAATTAATTCACTTTTTAAAATTTTTATTTATTATTTAAAAAAAAGTTATATATATATATATATATATATTTTTTTTTTTTCTGAAAGTTCTGCAAACTTTAACTGTAAAATTACTAACCTGTAGAAATTATCCATTCGGAATGTAAGGTTTCATTATCCAACCATATTAAGTAACGAAAACCTCCTTTACATTATTGGCTTTTTTTTTTTTTTTTTTTTTTTTTTTAAATCTTTACAACCCATTTTCCTCTGAGTTCTAAACAAACGCTATGCAAGGCAGATGTATCACCCAAATCGTAAAGAACCAGGCACACAATAAGCATATCTTAGGACACTTTATGGTTGGTGTGCATGGCTACTGTATCAAAGAGAAGGAATGAGTTCTCTAACTCCATTCAAGTTTATTTGATTGATTTTTTAGATAGAACTCAGTGTTCAATGTTGATGCTATGATCAAAATTTTGAAATTTTTGCTAATCAGGAAAAGAGGAGGTAGTCAATATTTTCTTATCAGCTTTAGAGTTACATAGATAATTCGTCTTCTATGAGAAAAATTTTAACAGTAGTATACGCTTAAATTTTCAAACACGGTGTTAAATGCTACCATTAATTCTTTTTTTCGTCTTTTCTCAGTTCAACCCACCAATATTCAATTTTCTTAGTAGCATTATTTGCATTTGTTGGGGTTATATTATTATTGATATTATTAACTATTGTCTTTTTAATTTGATTTATTTAATGTCCGTTTCTTCTCACTTACGCCAGAAACGTATTCAACAACAAAATCACAAAATATTTAAAAACAGTATATCTTTAGCATTCCAGATAGAGTGTTAAATGTTTCCGGGCTTTTTAGTCCAAAGGGATTTGAATCCCGAAGGACTATTAGTTTCGTTTTGGCATTTTGCGTCGGACTCATAAATGTCGGTTCACTTTTCAAACTGTTGCCACAAAATGTTAGAGTCCTGCATTATATTTGAAGAAATTAAATAATGAAAAATCTGCATAAATGTATGTATATTTCTCGTATTGTGATAAAACAACGGCACATAGAGTCATCGAATTTTGAATAACGCAATCCTCCAACGAATATGAGCATGTGGAAGACCAAATTTGAAATTTGAAATTTGTTTTATGATCGATTTCCTATTTTTTAAAACTTTGACGAATTTTTGATTAACAAACTCAAGGATTTCAAAGCGAGCAATGGCAACGTTGTGCAGAAAAGACATTTTTATCTCCAGCGCGTGAGTCTCTGTATCGGAAATTCTAAAGATATGCTCGTTTTAAAACTATTTTGCGATATTGCTGTTGCACTGGATCTTATGGTTTAAGTGCGAGGAACATGATATTTAATAAAGAAAGGTAACACACAAAATGTTAAAAAACGCCCCTTTGGACGTAATTTAAAATCTGAAACATTTCAGATTTTTTTTTTTTTTTTTTTTTACATTCTCTATACTATTTCTTTAAAAATGATACATAGCGATAACACTACTTGGTAGCAGCATCCTTTTTTGTGTGTTGCCACACATTTTTTTAGATATTTGCTACATTATTTGTTTTAAAATAATATATGGAGACAACATCTTGGTGACAACATCTTTTTATTTGAAAAGTTATCAGATTAAGAACTGAAGATCGAGACTAATTGCAATTCTGGTGCTAATAAATAAAATCTCTAAATTTTTATTCCGGTATAGTTAGAAGGGATAACAGTTGTAGAGTTATTATGTTATTTCAAACAGGAGACATGAAAATTGAGCAAATGAGTGCGTTATCATCTGGCGAAGATTTTCACCTTGAAAACATGTAATTCCAATAATTTTTTCCCTTCTTCTCTTTTGTGTTATCACCGTCCTTTACAATGCTCTTCTTTCCGATGTTTTATGCCGGCTATTTTCGGCAATGTTTTTCACTTTACTGTAACCGTGAGAGCTCTATTATTTTAAATCATCACAATCTCGAGCACATATCTTCAAATAATAGTATCTTAATTTTCGTTTCGATTGGTTGAGTGGATATGCCACTACAAGTTCATATATCGAGCAAATTTTTTATGGCCACCCTGTATTTAAATTTTAAGAAGGAAATTTATATTTGTTTTTCAATAATTCGAGGCTATTAGAATTTCGATAATTTTTATTTTATTAACCAAAAATTAAATAATTGTTGGTGCTCATATTAATGATATGGATGAGCTTGATGATTCGTGCTTTACTGTTCTGTGTATTAAATAGTAGTATTAATAGTAAGTTTCATAAAATGTTAGTCTTGGGAGAAAAGTGATAAACAATACAGTGTGGTATATGCAGTTAATTTAAATTTCATTTTTTTGTCTTTGTTTGGACTAGGAGAACCACATATTCAGAACGACCATTTGAACAGAAAAATAACACTGATTTGAACTTTAGAGTAGTTTTTGGAATGTTTCATTGTAATGTATTGGCATCTGAAAACACAAGAATTTTTTTCCCCCTCAACTATTAAACAGTCTGCAAACTTTATTTTAAAGGCTTAAGTTCTCTTGAGAAATAAGAAACTTTTACCAGATAAACTTTATCTCAAAACTATTTACTAAAAAGGGGATTTTTTGGTACAATCACTATAAAATTTCTTTAGGAAAACGACAAGAAGATTATACTCGCATAGAATTGCAAATACGTTTTTATTATTGGTTTATATTTAAAATCTGTTACTCAGAGAAAAGCTTCAATGGTCCCCCCCATTCCGATGTTTAGATTTTTATCCTAGCATATTATGTGTTATATTGTTCTTTCTTGTCTTGGTATTCAAAAAGCACCTTTTCTTCGACCTCTGGTAACATGACTCTCCATCGATAAATAAGCTGCCCGCATTTTCAAATTTATTATCAGTACTTCAGAAAACCAGATAACTGTTAAAGCCTGTTTCAAAAATTCCTTTTTTGAGAGCAATTTCAGCTACCTGCAAGATTGTTTATTCGATAAAGTTATCCCCCCCCCTCTTGGCAACGCTCGCCGTCGGTTGTAAGCTGCTCAGTACCAACATTTGCTAAGCAAAAGAATCTTGGAAAAGAAAAACTGCTTTGAGTCAAAAATAGCAAACAAGTCTAAACAGCGAGTTTGTCTTCTCCAGTTCAAAACAGATGCGACTGAAGATAATGATTTCCAGTGGCGTCAACAGCGATAACGATTAAGAAATTCTTCGGAAAAGGAATCGTAGCCAGCGACAACCTTTTTATTTACCATTCTTTTTATACCACGTGTTGCGAAATGTCTTAGGTTTTATACTCTCCTCAGAGTACATAAAACAGAAACTCTTTTTTGACTTATAAGCTTTCAACTTAGGAACGGCATCTTACCTTCTAGCCAATTATTTAATTTCCGCATTTTGTCTTTTACTTTCTAACAATATTCACACTAAAAGGTTCTTTAGAAGTCGTCGATAAACTTAAAGGTAATTCTACTTGCCCTCCACTGGGGTTTCTTTTGATGTTAAATCACGGTTTACTAATGTTCTTGTCGAAGGAGCATTAAAATGTCTTGAAAATTCGAAAATTGTCTTACTAAAGTCTCTTTGAGCTCAACCCACTTTGTTTTCCAAAATGAATGTTATCGCAAAACTGAAGGATTAGCTACGGGTAATTCTCTCATTGATGTACTTGCTGACATTTACAAGCACTATTTCGAGGTCAAATTACTTGAGAAACTACCTTTTCGTCTCTGAATACTCTAGCCACTTTCGCGCTTTTTGATGGTAATAAAGAAGGTTTATACTATATTTTATCTGTTATAAATTCGATTGATCCAGTCATCCAGTTCACTCTTGAAATTTAATATGACAATACCCTTCCCTTCCGTGATATCCTTATAACCTGCAATGAGTCTGATTTCAGCACTACAGCTTGCAGTAGACAATTTTCTGTTCGTTGGCCTTCCCATGCAAAGTCATGTCGTCCAGCTAGGCAAAAAATGGTTTCTTTTTACTATTATGTATTTCACGCTCTCAAAGTTTCTTCCTTAGAACCTTTGCTTGCTAATGAACTCAGTTATTTGAGATCAGCTGTCATTGACCACAGATTTTCTCTCGGGGTCATTGATAGTCTTTAAAAGGGCTTTCCACATTAGCAAAGGCTTATCTTGTTTAGTTAAGGACTTTAATTCTATACTATACAATTCTTGTATAGTGGAATAACTCTCCTGACACTTTTAACTTTCTATTAACTTGACTTTTCAGTTTTCGTTAGTATTTCTGCCGAGAGATGGCGCTACCTTTGTCTTCGCTTTACTTCTTTTGGATATAAATACAAACGTGGCTTTCCCTTTTGCAGATTTCTTTGCTCCTGATGAAAAGAGACCTGTACTTGTTTGTCCTCGAAATAGGTAGAGTCTTGATTAAAATGTATGTCAAACACAAGGCTGTGGCTTTTAATCAATAGCTGCACCAGTGTCTCACAATTTGTAAAATTAACTATGTTATTTGAACTATATGACAGAAAATAGTTTTCCGATTTTTACCTCTCGCTAACCTATATACAAGAATAAGGATTGCAATGCTTTTGGTCAAAAAATTCAGTAGTGAGCTTTAATGAATAAGTACGAATCGGAGTCATAATAACACGTTTTGACTATTTTTACGATCGTCTCTCTCTCTATACCTGCACGTGTGGGACAAATTTTTCATCCGCGACAACTCTTACAGCAAATTTAAAAAAAAAAAAAAATTCTGTATTCAGTATTTAACTTTTCTGCATTGATACAAGAATTGATTAGGTTTTCGCTTAAACTGGACAACAAGAATGGGTACTTGAAGCCATACAGTTACAATCGGAAGAGGTGCATTTCTTGAAACTCCGCAGTAATCAACAGAACATATTTTTACATATCTTAAATCATAACTTTGTTGCAGTTGAAATAACACTGTTTTACTGAAACCTAATTATTGCAGAAATATACGAGCAGATCAGATAGAGCCAAATAATTAAACTGGCTTACAATTTCAAAAACCTGAACGAGTTTATCTCATGTCAAGTTTTTTTTTATCAAAATATGTATGTTTTTTATATGTTTTTTTCAAAAACCTGAACGAGTTTATCTCATGTCAAGTTTATTTTATCAAAATATGTATGTTTTTATATGTTTTTTAGACATCAAAAAGGATCGTAGATATAAAATTACTGGGCAAATGAAAAATCTTAAGTTTTTGAAATTAAAGATAAGTATAAAAAATGATTAGAAGATGAAATAATGTGCAAAAAAAGGAGGACTGAGAGATGTTTCTTAAGAAAGGTCTCAGACCTCGTGCAAAAAAATTAAAATATTTCATAAAGAATCAAGATATGAAACTCCTCCTCCTAAAAATATCAAAAAATAAAAATATTATCTTACTATATAAAATATTTATCTTTTTTTCAAGCCTCTGAAAAACATAAACCATTATTATATCTTCCATTTCCGATATCATCATCGGATATCTTATTATTCAAAAGGGCAATTTGCTCTTAAGGACTATTGTTTCCATTTTGCGATTTTGCGTTGAAACCTTTAAAAGGCTGTATCATTTTTCAAATCGTTGCCAACAAATATTATCACCCTGTATTATATCTGAAGAAATTAAATAATGAAGAATCTGCATAAATGTATGTATATATGTTTCTCGCATTGTGATAAAACAATGGTATCTACTAGAGTCATAAAAATTTGACTAACGTAATCTTCCATATCACAGTGGCTAGCGCATCGCGCAGCAGACACTCCCCCCCCCCAGGTCCGGAGTTCGATTCTCGGGCTGGGCGAGGTCGACTCAGCCTTTCATCCCTTGATTTCCATTCTTTGGTCGATAAAATGAGTACCAAGTTCGTTTGGGAACTAAATACTGGGAAACCTGCGACAAGCTGACCACTTGTTCAGGGCATATGCTTACGCACCCCACGGAAAGAAAGCAGATTTCGGGGCACTACAGGCATTAGCCCGTTAGGGCTGTTACGCCACTGAGTTTAGTTTAATCTTCATATGTGGAAGCCCTAATTTGAATTTGAAATTTGTTTTGTTATCGGTTTCATATTTTGTAACACTTCAACGAATTTTTGATTATAAAAAGCTAAACGATTTCAAAGCGAGAAATGGCAATGTTGTACAGAAAATATTTTTTTATCTCCATCGCGTGGACCTGCGTATTGGAAATTCTAAAGTTATGCTCAATTTAAAATTATTTTGCGATATTGCTCTTGAATTTCATGGATAAGTGGATAATGGCTAATAGGAAAGTGCGAGGAACATGATGTTTACATTAATAAATAAAGGTAACACACAAAATGTTAAAAAAACGCCCCTTCGGACGTAATTTAAAATCTGAAACCCTTCAAATTTTCTTTTTATTTTTTAATATAAAACCGAGTTTATTGTACTGCCACCGGGAAAGGAGGGCAGGTATATATATATATATATACATTTTCGGTATTGCCGATCGCAATAAAAAAGGAAAGGGATAGATGCTAAAGCAGTCACATATATAAATTTCAAAGTTCTACGGCTAATCGTTTTTCAGTTATGCGAGATACATACGTAGGTGCGTACTTACAGTTACCGGAAAAAACCCATTATTTAATCAATTTTGCAATCCGTTTTGGAATTAAGAGTCCTTTATTCTGTCCGTACGTACAGACGTTATGCAAAAAAATAGTCAAAATTGATTCGTAAACAGTCAAAATGGATACTTCTGCTGAAATCTGATAACCAAAAATGTTCTCCATTGTAGTTCGTCCTTCACTTCATACAAGGAAGTAAAAATATGCTATCATAACAGAGTAGTCACATCTATTTTATTTGACAAAATCAACAATATTCGAACTCCCCCCAAACCTTAGTTTGATATTTTGACAGCAAATCAAGTTTAGATTCATAACGAAACGCAGCAACAACTGTTTAATATTGGAAGAAACACATTAGTATTATTGTGCACTCATTCCCTTTTTTTTTTTCTCCTTTATCTATCTATGCTCGTTGCTATTTTTTGACACGTTTATTTTTATGCAACATTTTGAGTAGCCTAATTGCCTTTAGCCCATTCAGAACCATGATCACATTGTAGAGTCTCGTATTCTTCGGGCCCCCAAGCGGCCGAGCGGTAAAGTCGCAGAATACTGGTAGTTCGGTCCGAGGTTCGAATCCCGCGAACGGGCTGCCTGCATGGGCGTTTTCGTGGCTTTCCCCATGTGTAACGTGTATACGAGCCAGTTTCCCTTAGAAAGTCCTCCACGAAGGGATTCCTCCTCTTAGGCAGATAGCCCTCGAGGCTTTACCATAATTACACACTATATACGTATTCTTCGGTAATATCAAATGCATAAAAACTCTTAAAACTGAAACTAATTATTGTTACATCTTTTAATTACCCCAGAGACAGTGAAAGGGTGTAAAGGATCCTTTTATTTGACTAAGATAAAATTTAGCAGATGGCGCCACTCGTGTTTACAGAAGCCAACAGCTATGACTTAAATCAAAGATAATGGATGAACTAAGACAAATAAGTTAGCGGAACGGCTGCCCAAAGAAGAATAACGTGCAAGCTGGCTCTGACGTAAGGTCGGCGTAACAAGCCCAATGGCGAAAATAACGCAACGCTGCAGACACAGAGTATAAAGACTTTATACTCCGTAGCCGCAAAATACTAGGCAAGCAGAACCAACACCTCCTCACTCTCTAACCCTACTCTTTAAATACTCTCTTCTTTCCACTTCATCTGAATATCACACGTGCTAGAAATTTACATTCTGGCAGAAAAATGGAAATAAGGGAGATAGTAAATAGGATTATTGAGACCCGTGATAATACAGTTACGATTTCAAGTCGGAACATTTTAACGAAACTTTTTTAAACGACGGTAGATGGCGGCTGGAATTCTGATATGTTTTTGAATAATGCTTCATAGAGAATTTACTTTCAATGCGCTTTTGGTTCCAAGTTTTTTTTCGGGGGGGGAGGGAATTTGAACATATAAAAAACGGCACGTATTCTATTCTTTTGGGAGGATAGACGCTATAGGTTTTTTAAATGCCAATAGTTCCTTCATTTCGTTATGTTTATGAAATGTATTTAGATATACCATGGAGGTTTGCTAGTAATTTTTTCAAATTTTTAAAATGCCCCTCTTTTTGCCGACAGTGTTTAACTTTTTTTATTATTAAAATGAAACCATTTTCTTTAAAATTCGCAATTTTGTTCCGAAATAAAAAGAAAATTTTATTGCAGTACTTTCGGATACTATCAATAATAATAAATTGTACATTTCAGCTTATTTAATTGAAGTAAGAATTTGAAATGAATTTTTAAATGAAATTAAGCTTAACGAGGAAAATAGCTCGGTTCCGTGCGTACGTATACTTTCGGAAGGCGTGGACCTATGCGTCACCATCGGAAGAACAAGGCATCCAGAGTGACTTCGCTACCAAGGCAATTAGTAAGCATAACAAACCTATCTCGTGATCTTGCTTGTTTCCATCTCCAAAATCGGATTTTATGTACAAAAAATGATTTTGTACCCTTCAGCAGTAGAATTTCACAACATTCTAAGGTATGTAAGATCTTTTTTATATAAATGTCAGTATTTTATCCTTTATAAATATTTAATTGAAAAGACACTATACTCGATATTCTAATTCTCGTATTTTAAAAAAACTATGAATCTCTCGATAATCCAAAAATTAGGCCTTATCTCAAGTTTGATATTATTAAATTCCAACAATATTTTGAATTCAATTAAATTTGGAATTAATTGTGAGATGACAAATAGCATTGCAGTTAGTCAATCAGTTAATTTAATCTATAATGAAATATGTTGACATATTAAGTAAAGTATAATATTTTAACTAATAAAAAGGAAACTCATAAATTTTTCCCGCATGCTTACAAGCTTTTCAGAATATCAAGATAATAAGTATATATTATGGAATTCAACTATATGGCATTTTCTATTTCCATAAGTTTATTCCTGAATAGAAACCTAAAGCCTTGCATGAAAATTGCATTTTCATTTTACTCAATCTCTTTGTAAGAGTTCTTTGTGAATATATAATGGTAATCGATACTGAATTTGTTTTCCTTCTTAATTTGGAAAATCTCTTGCCTCGAACCAGACATTCAGAGAGTAATAAAGCATTTTTGATGATAAAAATGGAGCTTCTATAAAAAGGAATTTGGTTTCTCCAAGGCTTCGAAAGGATGCTTTGCATTCACAACTGTCTGACGGCCCAAAATATTTGCCAAGTAAATCTTCAGCTTCTGTACAAAGTACTGATGAGAGCAAAGATATAATTTACAGTTTGCAATTGCTGGAAGTTTTACCAGTAAAACGATTTATGATAAGGTGTGTATTTAATTAATTATGGCAAAGCACACTAGGGCTGTCTGCCTAAGGTGAGGGATGCCTTCGTGAAGGACTTTCTAAGAGAAACTGGCTCGTATACACGTTACACATGGAGAAAACCACGAAAACACCCATGCAACCAACCCGTTCGCGGGATTCGAACCTCGGACCGAACTACCATTGTTCAGCGACTTTACCGCTCGGCCGCTGGTGGGCTGATTTATGATAAGAAAAATTGCTTTACACATTTTCGATTTCTATTGCGCGTAAACCTAAAAACCTTCTTAATACTTGGGTAATTATTTTCAAAGACATAAAAGTCTCATTTTTTTCATTATTAATATTCACTCAGCCCTGATTATTGAAGTTTCCGTAGTATTGTAACATAAAATAATAGCAACATACAGTGGATGGACAAAAATAGGGAAACACCTTGTGAAATGCATGTTTGAAAAGAAAGATTGATTTTAATGAAATATGCAGGTGGCTCTGGCGTTTTTGACTACTGATGCCACCTATACAACATCGTAAATGTGCTAAACAGTTCAGTTGTTGTCGGAGTACTGTTATGTGAGGTTGTCATTGCATTATGTCAGAGTTAACAGACTTCGAACGTGGGCAAATTGTTGGAGCACGTATGGTAGGTGCTTCCGTAAGCAAGGTAGCCGAGGTGTTTAGTGTTTCAAGAGGTACCGTATCGAAGATTTATTCCGCATATTTGAAAAGCGGAAAAAACATCATCTGCTAAATCACAGTGCGGACGAACGTGTGTCCTGAGTGATCGTGACAGACGATCATTAAGGGCAATTGTGACGAAAAAATAAGAAGACCACAGCTGCAAAAGTTACTGCTGAAATGAATGTTGTGTTACCGAACCCTGTGAGTACCAAAACAATTAGAAGGGAGCTTCATAAACAGGGAATTGCTGGCCGTGCTGCAATTGAGAAGCCACTCATCAGTGATGCTAATGCCCGTAACAGGAAAAAGTGGTGTTTAAGTCATAAAGCCTGGACTATAGAGCAGTGGAAGCGAGTAATATTGTCTGACGAGTCTTCTTTCACATTGTTTCCCACTTCTTGCCGAGTTTACGTCTGGAGAACGCCATCTCAAGCCTATAATACAGACTGCTTGTTGCCAAGAATGAAACATGGCGGGCGTTCTGTTATGGTTTGGGCAGCCATATCGTGGTTCTCTGCTAGCCCGATGATAACTGTGTCAGGGCACATGACTGCCAAGACTTATGTGAACATTTTGGCCGATCAAGTTCATCCCATGGTACAAACTTTGTTCCCCGATGGTGATGGTGTCTTCCAAGACGACAAAGCCCCTGTTCACACAGCTCACATTGTCCAGGACTGGTTTTCTGAGCACGAGGATGAGTTGTCCCATCTCCCCTGGCCACCACAGTCACCAGACCTGAATATTATCGAACCTTTGTGGTCTACATTGGAACGGAAAGTGCGTTCTCGTTATCCACCGCCAACATCGTAATATGAACTTGTCACCGCTTTGCAGGAAGAATGGTATAATATTCCCTTGGCAAACATACATGAACTGTATTTATCCATTCCGAGAAGACTGCAAGCTGTTTTGGATGCCAACGGGTTTCCTACACCATATTAAGCAAAGAAAAATGTTTTTTTAAAGGTGTTTCCATATTTTTGTCTAACCCCTGTAAAAGCTAATGTGTAGTGTTCTTATTGGCGACTCAGAATTAAAGATAATATATAAGCAATTGTCTAAAGTAATAAATGGAGTAAACAGTTTTTATGAAATTTTATATGTTTTATTAAATATTTCTAAACCACAAAACAAGGGTTTGTTGAGTGTTAAAAAAAAAGATATTTCTTTATTCAAAACCGTTAATAATAATGAAAGTGATAAACAGAAAACTGTACCATTCATTATGAGACAACTTTCAGATCCTAGTATCAGTAAAAAGAAAAAAATCTATCCGTAAAAAGGAAGGCATTTGTTATTAATTACACATTTATATTTTCTTCGTTATTTTACATCGCATTTCTCCCTACGAATATAAATCTTTTAAAAGCAATGCAGACTGCAGGTGGTTCTGAAACTCTTGGAAATTTTGAAAGTAATTTTACTTATTTATTATTAAATATTATTTTAGTGCTTGACTAGATATTACTCGTGATTGACCTAATTATGTCATGATGTTGAAGTTAATACTCGAAATTCAAAACTGCACAAATTATATTGCATTTACTATTAAATCTAGTTACTATTTATTATGTTGAAAAACTTCTATGCTTCAATAAGTAATGTCTGAATGGAAACAAATGGTTACATGTCAAGCTTTCCAATAAACCTTTTTACGAATCATGTAATATTTTCTATGATTTGTTTACAAGTACTACATGTATTGTAACAAAATGTGAATTCAACCTAAAATTTAAAAACAATTTTATAATGATTCCTCAGAAAGAAACCTCAGTAAATGGCTTGAATTTGTTAATATAAAAAGGAAACACTAATAGACTAATCATGTCGATATTGGAGGAAAAGGGGATTTTTAACAAGAGAAACAATCTCATTTCTAACTTCTACAGCACTAACTAGTTGCGAGCGCCTTCTTTCCTTCACCTAATGCTAGTGACGTCACGATCCAAAGGCCTTGTTCTTCCTCTCTTCAACGGTCCTAAACGGGTTAGAAGTAGAATGAGGGGTTTTATTCAGGCATTTTTAACAAAAATAAAAGAAAGGAAGAAAAAAGAAGCTAATGTCGATAGCCGAAGTTTCCTTACCAGTAATACTGTTTCTGAATTACATACTTTGCTATAAAGTAGCACAGGATGTGGTTTTCTATGATGAACTGAGTTATTACCAGAACATTTTGCTAATGATACGTTAAGTAATTTCGAGACAGCAAAGCCACGATAGCTACCCGCCTAAGCGGAGTAATGCCTTCGTGCCTTTCTGAGAGAAACTGATTCGTATCCACGTCACACACGGGGAAAACCGCGAGAAAAACCACACAACCGCGTACAACACAAACAGAAGTGTACATAGCACCAGAATTTCACCTGTGGTCATACAGCTGTAGTCCCGCCGCGCAGACTGGGCAGTTCCGCTCCAGTTCTGAAGAAGAAACTCTGAGGACAGTCTCTCACCCCTCTTTCTCTACTACTAACCTCTTGAGAGGACTTTCGGCTCGCCGTGTATTTTGAGTGTCCCCTTGCAACACAGATACTATACGCGTACAAACATCTTTACCTTCTCCGCGATTCGAACGCAGGTACATTGGTACGCCGTCATCGTTATTAATCGGTACATCGGCTAACCATGTAACCAACCCGTTTGCCTAGGATCGAGCTCAAACCAGGTCGAATTATCAGTATGCAGCAGCTTTAATCACTCGGCTGCTGGTGGAATGTCCCACGAAGGAACAGAGTTACAGTATCACTAAGTTTGACAACTTTTGCTTATGCGATGTTTCTAATTTTTTCACCCCTCTTTTGAAACCGCAAGTGAGGCACGTGGGAGTATTTATTGGACAAGCAGCCTGTTAACGAAATTAATGCGTACTCTTATCCATGCTCAACACAAATTCGTTGGATGAACAATACGTGCACAACTACGTCAAATCAAAGTAATATTTTATTAATACTACCATAAAAATATTCGTAATCTCATTAATACTGTATTGCATTTAGAAATATTTCCTGAAAACTAATTCTTGGGTAATTTCTATAACAACAGCAGTCGCTCCCACAATTGGTTACTGCATACTGTTTCAGGTATTTTAGACTCGCAATGACTATTTAAATAGTTAAATAATTAGACTTTAAATGTAAATTGTGAAGGAAAAGAAGGTATCGTTATTATACATATGCGTCAATCATTTTTATAAGTTTTTATTTAGTTCACTTATGGTGTTTTACTATTAGTGGAATTCTGTTATTGATTTTTAACATGCTTCCTGATGATCATAGAATTCAAATTTTGTACACACACTATTTGCTCCTTGTTGATGACAATGGAGTGTAGTGAAGCGATTCTTTCAAAATTCGATTTAGATTTTTTTTAATGTAATGTTTAGACGTTTTTTCGTAAATATCTTCGCTTAGCAAACTAAGCATAACAGAATTTTACTGTTTGCCTCATCGTATGCAGCGGGTAAAAGATCTTTTGAATGAAACTTGTATAAAAATTATACTTTACTTTCTGAATTCACCGAATTCGCGAATTTTTTTTGAAAATCACTCGATCTTTTAGACTTGACGTTTCTGATTTTAAAATTTCAACATCTAAAAATATATTGGATATAAAGTTTTGAAATTTGCGCAGATCATGAAACAAACTTTTTGCACTCTTTTTCAAAACAAGAATGGTAGAGATATATTAGTTGAGCGAATTTCTACACTTTTTAAAAAATATATTGTAATCTGAAGCACACGGGGAAGAAGAAACTTTTCCCACGGAAGAATTGCTTTTGAGCTTGTCATCTTAGCGTATTTAATGATGAACTGGCGATATTCGTTTTTGATCTTAGATTTAAGTAATATGAAGTCTGTAGCATTGTTATTGTATCCAGTTTCTGAAATTGAATATTCAAACTCTTCATTCTCTGAATGTCGTTCAGTTATTTTTCTTTATTTTATATATATTTTTTTATAATTTATTGCTCGTTTTTTTAAAAATGACTAAAATTTCATCATTGATATAGTGTAACTGACACTAAAGTATAGAAAATACAATAAAGTTTTTAAAAAAGTTTTTATACAATAAACGTATATTTAAAATGGATGTTATAATTTATGCACTAAAGAAAAGAAAAATAATTTATAATATAATTTAAAGGGTAATTCTATTTACAGAATTCATATTTAGTTTTACATTTCGAATAATAAAAGCATGATAATAACGAAATACATTAATTTAATTGCATTTAATGTATAAGCCTATAATTTAATTGCAATTAAATTGAGCTCACCAATGGCCGAGCACCAAGTCGCTGAACACTGGTAGTTCGGTCCGAGGTTCGGATCCCGCGAACGGGCTGGCTGCATGGGAGTTTTCGTGGTTTTTCCCATGTGTAACGTGTATACGAGCCAGTTCCCCTTAGAAAGTCCTCCACGAAGGCATCCCTCCCTTTAGGCAGGTAGCCCTAGAGGCTTTGCCATCATCACACACATACACACACACACGCAATTAAATTAAATCCATTAATTTAATTGCATTTAATGTATAACCAGGAGAAATCTGAGTGCCCAACGCTTTTATTATTCGTGATATAAAACTGTGGAAGAATTGTGTGAATTATTTAATCTATTACCTCCATTAAATTATATGATACATTACTTTTCCAGTTTCCGAGCATTCATAATCATGTCCATTTTAAATAAAAGCTTATTGTGTAAAAACATTGTTTCATTTTCATTTTATTAAACAAATAACTGATAAAAACATAACCTCTCGTTATGCTGTGAATTACTGTACCCAGGGGGACCATTGTTAGAATTTTTGCCACTTAGACCTAAACTTCAACTTTACGCTTTATAGATCCCTTATTCTTAAACGAGAAAATACGAAAGGAAATAGCGCTATGTGATCGACATTTAAAAACCTTTCTATCTGAGCAATCAAATGTGACAATTATTTGCAATTGTTATCCAGCATATTAACAGCGGATTTCCTGTAACGTTCATTCAGTCGTAAAGGTTAGACGATAATGGTGCCAGAATGTTTTTCAACAGATATCAAATAACTTGAAGGATATTAGGCAACGGAAACTTGAATCGAAATGAAATTAATAGGCTAAAAACCTTCAAGATTTCTTAATTATGCCTCTATTTGTTTAACAGAGTTTCTGAAAAATTTATATCAACCAGTTTTTAGAAAAGTTTAAACCAAAGTAAAGTTGTGTCCGAAAACAGGATTCTGGAATTCAAACAAGTTTAATATCATTATTTAACAGTGGGCAGCAGTTACCTATTACTTTAGAAGCATCCCACAAATTTTGGAAAGGAAGAGCATTATAGCATACATAAATTAACTCAGAAAAATGAAACGTGTAGATGTTTCTGTTTAAAAAACCAGGCGTGATAAATATCTCTACTGTATGCAGATTACTCATTGGTCGTTGCATAAAATAGGCTTAAATGATTTTTGTTATTCCGTTCATATTTGCATTTATATTCCGCCGTTCCTTCACGTACAAAAGAAATGCGTGAAATGTAATTTATTTTTATGGCGAATATATTTTTAATCTTTGTCCACTGTAATGAAAAGATCAGAGAAATCTTTCTATAGAATGCACTTGGATTTTTACAACTGTGATAACAAAGTTGTAGGCAAATGTAAATATTACTGTAAAATAAGCGATTGGATGTCTTGAGTAGTTGCAGAGACAAGCAAAAGGATGTCTTGAATAGTTGTAGATCAACAAGAAAGTTCCATTTTACTCAGAAAATGGGGAATTTTTCTTAACAAATAAAAAAGAGACTTCACTAGGTGAAAGAGCATCTGTATTTTGCACTTATTATAAAAAACATCATTACTTATCAGTGATGTATTTTTGGAGGAGTTAAGGCAACAAGAATCAGCATAATATGCATATATTTACAGGACTAGTTTCAAAGGTTTAAAGACAGAAATTTCTACATCAGCTGCAGAACAGCAAATTACGAAAGAAAAGCCTGTGCTCAAGTATTAACAATGAGAGCAAGGAAATCACACTACTGGTGCCATCTGTTGATGAAAAGGGAAACAACTATGAGATAACTGCCCTAAAAGCTGAGAGTAAAAAGGATTAGATTTGGGATAGTTAATTAGAAATGAAAGATTTTTATGAATGTGAAACGCCTTTAGAAAATCTAATTTAAATGAAGGATTACGAAATGATAACGGAAAAGAAGATAGATATCTTAGCACAAAGTAGGATCCCTGATCGTAGGATATTCTTTAAAGAGATCCATCAGGGCCAGATTAAAGACATTTAGCGGTTTAGGGCATTTAAAAGATTTCACCGTCGCCATATATATTCATACCTCCGCCCCCCCCCCCAAATTCTTTTCTCGATCTTGCACCGTACAATTCATGGTAAGCACAGAAAAAAAATACATATGCTGAGTCCCTTAAGCAGTGTTTTGTGGCGCTGCCTTTCCTTGATACCCTAAACACGTGCTTCTTTTGCTTAGTAGTTAGTCCAGGCTCGTTATTTTACAATTTTATTATTTTCATTTTTATTTTATTATCTATGTATTATTTAGTTTCTACGTTAAACCTGTAAAAAAATTGTATACTTCATAGAAAAATATCTGTAAAATGTATCATTCTTTGTAACACAGTAACATTCTTGGTAAAAGTGTAAAAAATTCTGTGTAATGTTTATATATCACCCCATATCAAAATTTTGTATCCAAAGAATTTTTTTAATAAAAGCCGCAAAGTTAAAGTCTTTCAGAAGAAACAGCTGCTCATTTTGTGGTTTCATGTTTTTGTTTCTTCTTTCCTAACATATTACCTCACCGATCATGGCGCACATAAGGATTAATCTATTGAAACGAATTTCTGTAACAGCTACAATTACATCTGCAGAGTCAAAGGAAGTGCAGGCCACTACTTAATCTTCTACCCTCTTTCCCCCGGAAACCCTCCAATTTAGATCTCAACTTCAAACGAATGGTGATATCTCATAGCCACCTATATCTAAGAATCATAAAAATACACCAAAAGCTCAACGCGCTAGGTCTGGACCTATGCCAAGTCACATTTTAGTATCGAAAACGAAGAAGTGGAAAAAAAAATGTCTAGGCTACATCCTAATAGCTGATTCCGAGTAACATCAGTAATTTCCGTAATTCTTCAGAACACCAAACGTACTGAGCTGAGCCCATGGACTATGGACTGAAAGATATGAGCTCAAGATAGTCTTACCTCTCACAAATATCCTCACGTGATAATAGCTAGACATTTCAACATAGTAAAATTAAACCCCATATGTTTATCTGCTTAGATAAAAATGCAAACATTCCAGTGCAGTGATCTCCAAAGTATGAAATTTGTTGTATATACGCAATCCAATATTTTAATGAGTATATTCAATAGATTGTGTTATGTAACTTTCCTAATTTTATGTTAACATCCTCTTATGATTTAATGGAAAAACTCCAATGTATAACTCCAGTGTTTCTTAAGAAAAATTCGTACATTCAATTCATATTCTTCCATCATAACTTTTATCTCCCGATCCCTTTCTAGAATCCAAAAGCCCGCAGTTTAATGTCATCTAACTAAGCAAGGACCCTATAACACCACGAAATCTCATGTGATTTTATGAGAGTGTCAAGCTCTACCTGATTAGTGCATTGCGGCAATACCTACTGTGATTAGTGCATTAAGGCAATTCTGTTTGCAGAGACTTTTCTGGCATTCCATGCACTTTTACCCTTTTCCCTATTGGTGTATCGTGGCGCCTTCCTTAGTGACAGATGATAATTGCGGTGGCATAGCGTATCTTTAAGGATGATATGTGACTTTGGTAGTCGAACCTAAGTCTTGATTGATTGAATATTCGTGTCCTATCTCTTTCAGATCAATAACTCAAAAAAATACTCATTAGCCGAAGCTTTTTTTCCAGCAACATAAAGCAATAAATGAGAATAAGCGCATTTCTTAGACACTTTTAACACTTCGACTGCCACGTGAGTTTGTAAGAAAATCTCCTTTAGGCCACGAGCGCGGCTATACTCTGCGTCAGTTGTTTTCGGTTGTAGGAGTTTAGAAAGCCTAGAACGAAACATTTTGGAACATGCATTCAGTTTAAAATCTTTCCTCAAGAAAGAAGTATTTAAGAAAGTGTGTGGGATTCGAAAATTATTTCCACTTTTCCGAGTATTTTTTCTGTAGTGACACATATTTGAAATTGCTTGGTGTTAAAATTGTTGCCCCAACTTTTTGCGGTGTCTAAAAGAAAAATGAAAAAGCAATTTTTAAATTATATATATAACTAATAATTTATATATATAACTTAAAAAGCAATGACGCTATGAAGAAGAAACCTATTGCGAGGCTTACAAAAATTCGAATAGCAACGATGAGGAACAGTCGAGATTTTTCAGAAAGATATAATTATAAACAAAATTACATTATCGGATTCTGATTCAAACACTAATAAATGGAGTGATAATAAATTCGGTGTAAATGCTTTATGACCATTCTTTACAAGAACTGCTTGTTTAGGAAGAAAGAAAAGTTGATAGCGAAGAAAGACCAATTCAATTTTATGTACGGACTGAATTTAGCTGTCGGCAACAATCATTTGCGTTTCTTTTTTTCAACAATCAACAATCATTTTTTTAAATACTTACTTTACGTCATGAATACTCAAAGAACTGTCACCCGAAAACGGATGACGCGGCCTGATCAGAATTTTTGCCGTCACACGAATACCGGTAACGTGTCAATCAAAAAAAGTGTTAAACTAGTTTTTATTTATTGCTTCCTTTTTAAAAATCAAGTGTTTACGTCATACCACAGTCAGACATTTTCACTGGGCCTTTTTTTGTGACAAATCACCAGCAATATTTTATTTTTTAATTCCGTCTCCAAATTTAGTAATTTTAGCTTACTTTTCTTTACTTCGTAGACAAGAAAGGCTAATGAAATTTAAAATAAATGAATATATGCATACATACAGTGTCAAAATAAAAGCGGTGGATTTTAACGGCGTAAGTTAAGTAAATTACGTTTTGTAAAATAAATGTATTGTAATGTGTCTTAGTTTAAATAAATGCCGTTGGTTTGATGACGCTAGCTTGCTTTAGCGGATAGTAGGACTCAGTTAGCATAAAAGCTAACAGTCATAAGGCAGCACATTCGGTGATTACTTGTCGTTAGTAACGGTGATCACAGAACCGATGATCCCAGGTTCGAATCCCAGAGAAGGCATGAATTTTTAAGCATACAGTATCTGTGCTGAAAGAGACACTCAAAATACACAGTGAGTCGAAAGTCCTCTCGAGAGTTTGTTGGAAAGAGGAGAGGGTGTTGACCCTGGGACATTCTCCTTAAAAATTGGGCGGTATTGCACAGTTAGTGTGGCGAGACTATACCTACGTGACCAATGGTGTCCTGCCCATCTCTACCTGTGCCTCTCACCTATAAGGTGTCCAAGGCCTATGTTTTCAATAGACTCAGCCAAGCGCTCATGCTCATTTGTAAGCTCACTGAACATTGGTTGCTTGGTGCGGGATTCGAATTTCGGAGAAAGGGATAGATGGGTATTTTCATGGTTTTCTCCATGTGTAAATGTGTAACCTGTATATGAGCCTGTTTCCCTTATAAATTGCTTCACAAAGGCATCCGTCAGGCAGATAAACCTCGAGCGCTTGGCCATAATCAAATAAACCAAACCACACTTTGCTTAATACAATACTTCGTGCATTGAAGTTCTACAGTTCTTTCAATCAGTTCTGTTTTACATATATTGTGTGAAAGCAACCGTTTTTACAAAAGAAACAATCGATAGAATTAGCTAAAACAGGATGTATTTTGACAAGAAATGTTAATTTATAGGAAAGCGGTACACACCTACAGTGAAAGTGAAAGGTAAGAAATTATTCTGCTGTATTTTGATAACGACCTTGAATGCTCTTATTTTCTTGTTTACGTATCAAAGAACTCCGTGTTTGGTTTTAAAGGAAGCAATGAAGTAAAAGGTCATAGAATTAAAAAATATTGTGTTAATCCTATTTGTAACTTAATATTTTATCATTCAGAGATTTTAAACAGAACAATGCACTTCACCTTCATACTTTGTTTTCATAGTTTCAGTTTAGTACTTACTGTATAAAATATAAAATCATATGTTATTTTAAACCGTGATCTGGTCTTTTCTAAACGAAACTGAAAAAAAAAGAAAGCGCCTACAGAGTTCTAACTGATTTTATTAGAAATATGAATTAAGCTATTATGTTCAAAGTAATCCATTTGAATTATTTACTCCATTCAGTAAACAAACGATATATTTAAAATGTACAATTAAAATTTTCTCTTTCTTTCAAAGGTGGAAGAAATCATTTCATTTAACGGACCATTCCATGGTATTTAAATTCTGATTATTTTAAAAATAATTTTTAGAACTGTTTAAAAAATAATGCCATCTCGTTTATTAGAAATCACATAATAAACGAATCATATAACAAAATCGTTGTTACTGTAAAACATAATTTAATTCTCCATAATTTTAAATAAAACAGATTACAGCTCTTTTTCATACTGTATTTATAAGTAACTTGAAAAGTCGAAATTCTGACTTCTAAGAAGAGCACAGAAAATTAAATTCCAACCTAATTTTATATTTTGAAAGCCTACAACTGAAAGAAACACTAACATTTTACGTACTATTGCGTAGATAGGAGCTCATAATGGTTTGAATACATACAGAACAGATGATTAGGGTGATAAAATTTATTTTGCCAAAAGAAACCCTTTACATTTCTGGAACTTTCCACAAAAATACTCATACAGTTCCTCAGTATCACAGAGCACAATCAGTAGCTACACTTCAAGCTATCAAGAACGTTAAACACAGCGTAATGCAAAGCGCATCTAAAAGGCGAAGCTCACACGGAGATTTCTCAATAGAAACTGATGCTCTCTTCGGTTTTACATAGTTTTCTCCCCGCCGCCGAGAAATCGCTTGTTCCTTTCATTTCTGGAAATTAATGGAAGGCATATATGGTTAAAGTTACATACAAGGAGCGGATACAATTACAGTTATATACAGGAGTCAATGACAGTTATACAATTACAGTATCAATCACGGTTATACAGGAAGTGGACCAAAATGTCACCAAATGGTCGCCAAGTTTGGAAACATTTAAACATTATGTTAAAAATATAAAGAAAATCTTTATAAAATATTAATATATGCTTAAAAGAAATGATAAAATATTGAAAATATTTAAAAGAAATGTAATGCCATTGCGTTGCCGTACATGTTAAAAGAAATGTATTGCCTTTATAAAAATGTTTACAAGTATTTAAAAGAAATGTAATGCCACCGCCCAAAATAAAATATTTTATAAAGATAAAATAAAAATATTTTGTTTCGGGTAGTGGCAAAAATTTCTTTCAAGTTTCTGAAATTGGGAGTAAATTTGAAAACTAAATATCTACTTTGCCGAGCAGCAGCATTTTTTTTTTTTTTTTTTTTTTCTTTCTTTCTTTTATATCACTGAGTTTCCTGAGTCAATTTGAAATTCAGGACAGCCCCTTGAAAACAGAGGCGCTTGGGATACTTGTCCTTTTCTTCATGTGGAAGTGAGACCATGCGTTTGCTTTCCAAATGCTTTTAATTATTTCGTTCGACTAATCAGGTATTTTGTAATGCTTTTAATTATTTCGTTCGACTAATCAGGTATTTTGCAAATAATTAGGACGTCACAATACTATCAGAAGTTAATATTTTATACGAGCATATTTTACTCGTACTGAGGCATTTTGGCTTCAAAGTTTGCTGTTAAAGCAAGGTTCGTCTTACTATGTTTGGCACCCCTCCCAATAACCGAAAATAACAAAATAAAAAAAGAACGTATCTCAAAAGATGCAGTTTTAGTGTTCTGAATAAATTTCGATTATTGGGTGCAATACCGTCTAGATTTGGCACCCTGGGAGGTCGCCCGATTTCGTCTCGCCCTCACTCTTTTGAAGAGTTTGTTGAATTAAAATTGATATTTTTTCAGATTTTCATTGAATTCCTAAAGCAAAATTTGCTGAGCTTCGCACAGTAAAATTTTTAAATTCAGTCCGCAGAAATAAGCAGCATAGACATGCTAAACACACCGAAATTTTGTCCATGTGCAAACAAATGGAGACAAATTACCTGTTCGAAGAATTCATTTATATATATTTCACAACTAATATAAAAATATTCTGCCTAGCTTTCCTTTTTTCCTCATATTTTATGCTTTATTTTATTTTATTTTATTTTATTTTATTGCTGAGCTTTTATGTTTGATTTGCAGATACTCATTACAGCTGCATTATTATTTATAAATGAATATATTATAATCCGCACTCAGCCTTGAGTGACATGTTCTACACGCATCACGTAACACATCTGTTATCTGTAATGAAAGGCCCATGACATAAAACTACTGAAATAAAAACAGCATTAATAAAATTAAAGCTTCCGTTTAAAATTGTTAACACCAGAAGTTAACGTTGGAAGTCGTCATAATTATGTGCTGCCATCTATCGCATGCAATAAAAACTAGAAATTTAACAAAAGCTTAACATAACTGTAATTTTCGTCTATAAATGAAAATTTTTTATGAAGAAATTTACTTTTCGTTCTGCATAGAACAGGAGAAAAAAGTAAGTGCATTATATATAGACAAAAGGCATATTTTCATTGAAAGTAAAAATATTATAAGACAATTCTTATTTAGTAGAAAAATAGCCCTAGGGTAGAGAACATTGTTCTCAGAACAGAGATCATTGAAAGATTAATTAATGGACAAAGATTAAACATTTCTGAAAGATATACATTTCATATCATTTTTACTTATTATTTTATAAGCTCTATTTAGCTTTGTTATTGCTTTTGTTTATTTTTGAACTACCTGGCAAGGCGTCGACCTCAGATTTAGCATGCACACATTTTGCGGATAACAATACAATGTAGAAAAGAGACTTTTTTTTTTAAAATCTGATTAATCTTTTTACTTAGTTGCACGAAGTAAAAAGGAAGTATTGTAATCGCGAAAAGTTTCAGGCAGCATATTTCAACGAAAATATCCCATTTTGACCGCTTTCAAATGCAATTTAACGATGTATTTCCGTGATATCTGTATGTAAGGACAGAATAAAACACTCTTTTCCTCCAAAAAAACTATAAAACTGCTTTAAAATGAATTCTGAAGAGAATTTTTCGTGGCGTCTGTACGAACGTATGCACGTATCTCGCATAACTCAAAAACGAGTAGCCTCAGAACGTTGAAATTTTGTATATAGGACTGCTATAACATGTAGATGTGCACCTCGTATTTTGGTTGCAATCGGCCGCACCAAACGTATATAAATATTTTTATATATATATCCACTCTGTTACCCGGCTCAGTGATCTCAATTTCTTTACTCTTATATGTTTGTAAATTGTACATTTTTTGCTTTAAAAATGATTGAATTAGGTTATTTTTATCTTCCGGTTAAGGGTTTTATGCCTTTAGTAAATCTGTATGCAATATTTTTAGAATTATCAACAATTTTAAAATTGTTTAAGTGCCGCTAAGCCTAATTTGATGGTGGCCATTGCTCTTGTTTACATTTGAAACAGCTGAGTAGCGGATTTGTTGAAAATCTAGAGAAACTTAGCTTTGCAACAACAAAGATAACGCCTTCATTTATTATTTAAATCATGCTTAAACCTTTCTGGAATTTTTTCGAGGAAATAAGCGTCTAAGATTTACTTCGTAATTTTTAATACAGATATTTTGAATTTTTATGTATTTTTGCCTTGTCGCGAAGTGAAAACTGAATTAATTGAATGAAAAATACTCAATCGTCTGTGAAAAACTGTTTCTTTTTTGTTTTGTTTGCTTAATTTCTTTTATACATAGTTCTAGCTTTATTATAGTATTTGAATAGAACATGTGGCAAAGATTAGATAATTCTTTAAATGATATAAATTTTGTGCATTCTGAGTTAATAGGAACGAAATATAATACTGCTAAGTAAACCTAACGCCAAAGTGTCGCTATGGTAAACAAAGTGAATTTTAAAGAATGCATTTATTCTATTGTGGTTTATGCGCTGTCGGCGAAGTAGGTTTAATTCAATCTAATAAGTTTAAATGAAATGCAAGAAAAAATGCGTATAATTCAATATTCCGTACAAGGAAGTCATGTGGTGTACACATCAGATTTTTTTTTTTTTTTTTATTTTATTTATGTGGAAATGATTTTTGTACATATCTTTGATTAACAAACAATCTAAACATCTCAGAATTTTACTGTTTGCACTATCCGACAGTCTGTCGGATAGTGCAAACAACACTCACAGAAATTAGTATGAAATTTTTAATGTTATTTCTGCTCTTTTGAAGAATTTTCGAAAATACTGCGATTTTTTCAATAATTTTTTTCGACTACTATTCCTAAATTTCAGCATCTGAAAATGTATCATTTTCTAAATTTTGAAATTTTGCTCTTTTTCAAAACAAGAATGGTAAAAATGTTGCATGGGCAATTTTCTAATACATTATCAAAATAATAAATAAATAAATGATTAAAAATATAAATAAATAAATTAATTAATGAAAATTAAGAAAAAATGTATTTATTATCTCACTCGCTATGCTGCAAAGAGTTACTTGCAAAGAAATTAAGCTTACGGCAGAAGTCCTCTGCAATTTTATAAATGCTCTTCGATTTTGCTTTCATAATTCATTTCATGTTATTAATATAAAAAAGAACCGAATTTAAAACCGATTGATTGATGGAGTTTAACATTTTTTGCAGGGAAATCTACCGAATAACATACGAGCATTAAATCTAGGCGTAAAGAGAATGTTAAGAAACGTACCTTTTTTCGGTGAATTCTCCTTGTTATGAATTCTTTCACCTCATAAGCACAAAGTCATACCATCAAATACTAAAAAGATTAAAATGAAATGAAATGAAACTCTGATTTAATGACCATCCATGGATTACTAAAATTTATCTTTAAATCGAAGAATCGTGTTAATTGAATGTTCAACATAATATATCGTAAACGTAACTTAACATAACATAACATAAAGAAACTAATTTTTTTTTCTCTTTGAACTTAGTAGAGCTTTTAAATTTGGAAAACTCACTTATCTAAAAATTGCGGAATTTGGCTTTATATGCGTCCCTCTGGTGCCTGTGCTTATATTTAAGAAAATTTTATTCTCGTTATAAAAAAATGAAACACAAAAGGTTTGACTTCCATACCATAAAAATGTACCGAGAAATTTGACATGAAATATCTATTTATAAACAATTTCTAATGCTAATATATAAAGTGCCTTCGTGGTGTAAGGGCAGCACACTCTGCGCGTAATGGAGAGATCCAGGTTCCAGTCTCGGCGAAGGCATTGAACATTTTCACATCTGTTTCAAAATAACCTAAATGACTCTGCAGTAGCGCCCGAACTAAAAGGTGATGGATAATAATTCGTCACCACCAGAATTTAGCGACTGGATACCCTAACTCCTAGTCGTCGTAGTATATATAGTATTTTGTCCCTCTTTCCGGCACGCCTTCGTGGTGTAAGGGTAGCACACTCTTCGCGTATTCGAGAGATCCACAGGTTCACACAGAATATTAATAGCGCATTTCTAAACTTTGAAAACTTATAAATTTCTTGGGTAAAAATTCTTTCGTAATAAAAATGTAACAAAATTATGAATTAAAAGTACTAGTAAATCACTAAGGAATATTACTGAATGGCATTTTAACTGGGAATAAAATCAACATCGAATTATTGCAATTTATTTATCAACCAAACTCCTCAATGCAAATGAAAAATTACTTCAAAAACCACAAATTCTCAAGTAAGATATCTCAGCCAAATTTTTGTCGGACAGGAATCAAGCATTTTGTGCTTTATTTTTTATAAACAGTGCGAAATTTTCCGTATAAAAAATTAGATATTGTAATTTTACAAAATTTCTTTAAATTTAAAAATATCAAAACATGAATCTTTGGCCATTTAAAACATTTTTGTAACTAGAAGCATATGTCTACTCGCAACGGCTAAGAAAAGAAAGGCCGGGTAAGGACTTTTGTAGACACGACGTATATATCTCTTTCTTCTTCCTACATTTTTCTGTATCGTTTCACAGAAAAAGCATTTTATGTGAAACAAATATGAGAAAAAAAAAGCAGAACATGCAAAGAAGATTTAAAAGTAATATTTTCGCTGTTTCAGCTTTAACACGAAGCAAGTGTAAGCCGGATTAGCTTTCACTGAATTGGTATTGATGTTTACTGAGGCAGAGCAAACAGAACTGTGATATATCCTTTTAGTCTATTTACGTAAGATACACGCTTACTTACATTGTTCTGATAGATATTTTTTACATTTGTTTCCTAAATTTCTTTCAGAAATGTATGTTGTAATTTTTTAGTCCAAAGGGTCTTTGTCCTTGAAGGACTATTGCTTTCGTTTTGCGATTTTGCGTTGAATCACTATAAATGTCCGTTTCACTTTTCAAACTGTTGCCACCAAATGTTAGAGTCCTGCGTTATATTTCAAGAAATTAAATAATGAAAAATCTCCATGTATGTACGTCTATTTCTCGCATTGTGATAAAACAACGGTACATAGAGCCATCGAATTTTGAATGACGTAATCCTCCTCCGAATATGGGCATGCGGAAGACAAAATTTGAAGTTTGGAATTTGTTTTATTATCAACTTCATATTTTGTGAAACTTTAACGAATTTTTGGTTAGCAAACTCAAGGATTTCAAAACGAGCAATAGCAACAGTCTACAGGAGAGAAAAAAAAAAAAAAAAGAGCGCGTGGAATTTCTAAAGATAAGCTCATTTTAAAATTATTTTTGCGACATTGCTATTGAACTGAATTTTATGGTTTAAGTGCAAAGAACATGATATTTAATAAAGAAGGTAACACACAAAACACAGAACGTTAAAAAACGCCGCTTTGGACATAATTTAAAATCTGCAACCTTTCAGTTTTTTTTTATTACATTTAATTTAGTACTTCTACTGAATAGAGCAATAATCATTTTTGATTAAAATTCCATAATCGGGGTGAGCGCCAGGCTTGGCGAGAGTTTTTTTATTTGGCGCGATTTTGATTGATTGTGGTTTCCGACTGTATGTTTTCTTGTGGCAAACCTAGTGCTTTATTTCGGTATTCGGTAACAAAGAGCGGAAATTTAGTGTAGCCAGGAGATTTTTTTTTTTTAATTAATTTTGAAATACTGTGTTTCTTTTTAAAAGTTTTACTGTTTAATATTATTATTATTATATATGTTTAATATTATATTTATATAAATATTTGCAGAAGGTTAAGCTGTTGTTGGTGGGAGAATGTTAGATTTCAGATGACGTGACGTTTATAATTTATAAATGTTTTCATTTAATTTTATTTAGTTAATTATTATTATTATTATTATTATTATTTTTAGTTTCCCGCCTTTCCCAGAATAAAAGAACTGAATATAAAATTTCAAAGCCATAAATGTGCCACGTAGGGAAAAAAAAAAAAAAAAAACTGATGAAAGTTTATTGAGCTTATTTGCAGTTTGCTAAAAGATTTAGACATATATAAGTTTTTTTTTTTTTTTTTTTTTTTTTTTTTTTTTTAAAGTTCTCGTACTCACCAGGGTCCGACAGGTCGCTGAACACTTGCAGTTCGATCTATGTTGGATTTTAGGCGAAACGTTCGACTGCATGCACATTTTCCTGTTTGCGTCATATGTAATGTGGATACGAGCCAGTTTCTGTCAGAAATTCTTCCACAAACCAATCCCTACCCTTAAGCAGATAATCCTCCTAAACAAACATAAACAGCTCTGTTTTTCTTTCTTTTTTACTCGCTCTGTTGTCTGCGCTGATTTAATAATACGGTTTTTATTAGTCCATAAGGGGCTAATTATCTCGAAAAAGGATTTTGCGATGCTTCACTGTAAATGGTGTATCACGTGTTTCAAACTATTGCACCAAATATATCACCTTGTATTATTTTTAAAGAAATTAAATAATAAAGAATCTGCTTTTATTTAAGTATATATGTTCCTCGCATTGAGACGAAAACGACATGATCTAGGGCCAGCAGATTTTGAATAACGTACTCCTCCACCTAAACATATGCACCTGGAAGCCCGAATTTTGAATCTGTTTTATAGTTTGTTCCAGATTTTCTTAAACTGTAATGAATTTTTGGTCAATGGCAATACTCTTCGAAATAAAACATGTTTATCTCGTGCACGTGAGTCTGTTGCTATTCGGAAAAATGGCAGTTTTAATTAACAAACTCGGCTGTGTGAAAGCAAAGTGTTGCCGTCATATGAAATATAACACTTTTATCTTCCACGTACCAGCATGTTGCCGGCCTAAGATACCTTCAAATGTAATCTGGAATTTACTGAGTAAATTCTGCTTTTAATATTAAACGAAAATGGTGCCATTTAACGATTTCAATGACAACTGATAGCAAAAACGCAACAACGGCAATGTGAACATAAGATAGGTAACATGATTTGAAATCTGAACTGCATAGAAATAATAATATTTGTTTTTTGAAAACAATATGAATTCCTTGCTTAGCATGTATGTTTTCCACTGATAACGTTAACGCAACAACGGTGACGAATAACTAAGATGGGTAACGCGTACACAAGATGTAATATCTTACGCTTTGCTGAACTTTAAAATATTTAATTTGGGCAATGACAACACATTTCTCTTAAATCGTTCAGTTTATTTATTAAGTTTATTTCTAATGACAAATAAATATATATTGCTTTTCTCGAGTGGAAGCGCACTTTTTTTTGTATCGCCAAATTTTCTGATTAAACTTGAAATATGAATAATTTGCGCTTTGCAGAGTGGCAACACAAAACTTTTAAATCGCGGAATTTTTTTATTAATTTATTTTTATTTATTTTTTATTTCACAAGTTCGTTAAATTTTCTTAAAATATAGGTATATGAAGAGTACATATTCAGTGGGGTAGTTTTTGAGAGAAATCTTATGTAGACAGGGACCTTCTTCTTGTTTTGAAGGTCAAGTGTGCCAAGTTTCATCAATGTTGGAATAAAACTGTAGTTTTATATGATAAAAGTGTAGCTTTAGTCGTATAGATTTATTTATTTTTAATTAATTGATTTAGCTACATAAAAATCTAGGTACCGATCTCCTCTTTCATAGTTATTATCTTCTTCCGTAGTTATTATCATTCCTGATAAACGTGGGGGGGGGGGGCGGCGACAAAGAAGAAAAGAAAAGAAAATCAATTAAAAAAATTCAAAGGAAATTATGGAGTGGTTCGGTGATCAGTCAGAGCTTGCACCAGGAAATCGATCCACATATTGTTAGCGAAGGTTGAAATATACTTATGCATTGCGGTATAGTAGCTGCTGTTTAGGTGTTGTGTTTTTGCAACAACACACAACAATAATATTCAGATAATGTTAATCAAATGCCAAATTTCCATCTCTTTGTACACAAAAACATGGAAACTACATCGCTCGTTCTGTTCAACCATTTAGTGGATATGATCCAATTATTCTCGAATAAATTTTTTAACTGAAGTAAAAGTCACTAAATAAGGAATGAAGTCGCCAGGTAAAGTCAAACTAGAATATAAAAGTTGCTAAGCGTCAGACAAATATCGCCAAGTAAGGGTTTATGTCGCCAAATAACTTATTTTCGATATAAGTGAATCATTTAAAACTAGGCAGAAAAGCACCATTAAGCTGGCTTAGGTTTTGAATAATTCTAATGATTCTGAGGATGATCAGATACAGATCCCTCTTCTTCAGAAACAAGAAAATTATAATTTGCAGCGTATTTCTCCTGATCCTTAAAAAAATATTATAAAAACATCTAAGCCAGACTAAGATGTTATAGATTGCTACAGATTATTAAGTTATTTTCAAAGTGTTATAGATTCAATTAATAGGAAAATTAAATTAGTTAAAATCCATTCATATTGGAAGTATATATCTCTTATCCCTTAATGTTATTCGGTTAATGTATAAAAATTGTCACGTTTATGCTCACGAATTCACGATTCTATTTTTTTTATATAAAAACAAAACATTTAATGAAGAGCTTATGTACATTATTTACATTATTGAAAGCACAATCATACATATATTATAAATTTTCCCATCATAGGGCCAATATTCGTTTATCAAGAACAATTACCGCTATGTGGCCAAGATCAGATCATTTTCAAGGCGTCGCCCTCAAGCTGACTAAAAGAGAAGTGTAATACATTCCTTCTCTGCCGCCAGTCACGTGACCTAGTCGACGACAGACGATAAAAAATAAAAGAAAAAATGAATCCATCGGAGGGAAAAAGAAATAATTTCAACAAACTCCCCCCCGATGAACAATAGGTTCATCATAAATTTAACTAACTATTACAATATTACTATAACAATAAGAAACAAATAAAAATTACTTACATATACAGGTCACATTATATCAATAATTTCTTAACATCAAGAAAATTTTTTCTGAAACTATAGAAAAAACAAAACATTTAAATTAACATTTCTCAAGATCACCACAAATCATTAAACCAAGGAAAATAATAATGAATAAATGAAAACATTATGAAAAAGAACATTTTTTTTTCTATCATCAGTTTATCAGTCATTCAGTCCAAATTTTTTTTTTTTTTTTAACCAGTCACTGATTATTGCAATTACTGATATCATCAATTTCTAAATTGTACAATAGCTGCACTGGACGTTTGATTACCGAATTACCAGTTTTCACTTCACACGATCTGATCATTCCATCTCTACCAATAAAGGTTTTGGTTATTCTTCCTAATTTCCACCAACTTCTAGGTAAATTTTCATCATGAACAAGTACTATATCATTTACGTTGAATGTAGATTGTTTCTTCTGACCGGTATAATGAGCAGATCTCAAGCACAGGAGATATTCTTTTTTCCATCTGTTCCAAAAGTGATTTATTAGATTTTCTCGTGTACGGAAACGTTTTAACATTACTTCTCTGGAACCTGGTAAATTCAAGTCATTCCTCCTTACAGCTGGCAAACTCAAGAGTCGTTTACCAATCAACAGGTGGGCTGGAGTAAGTGCGGAGGGCTCTTCAAGATCAGAAAAGACGTATGTTAATGGACGCGAGTTTATCATCGCTTCTATTTCAAGCAAAAGCGTTTCTAATTCACTTTGAGTCAAAGATGATTTCCCAATGTTCTTTCTTAAACTAGATTTTACACTGCGAACTAAACGTTCATAAAAACCGCCCCACCAGGCAGCACGTTCCACAATGTATTTCCATGTGATTCCATGCGAAGCATAAAATTTTTTAACTTCAGGGTGGTTAATCACTTTCCACATTTGCTTTAATTCAAGTTCGGCTCTTTTAAATGTTCTAGCATTGTCCGAGTACACAGTGGAACACAAACCTCTTCGGGATACGAACCTGCGGAACGCAAGTAAAAATTCTTCAGTGCTCATGCCTTTTACGAGCTCAAGGTGAATAGCTCTTGTAGTAGCGCAAGTAAACAATAAAATGTAGTATTTGTTGTCATTTTCTTTTACATACAAAGGACCTGCAAAATCGAGTCCACAAATTGCGAAAGGTGGAGATTCATTAACTCTATCCGCTGGAAGAGGTGCAATGATTTGTTGTCCAGGACGTACATTATATTTTTTGCATATTAAGCATTTACTCAGGATTGATTTGACGTATTGTTTTCCTCTTAAGAGCCAGAATTTTTCACGTATATGCACTAGAGTATCCGATACACCCGCATGATAAACCTTTTCATGAGCGTCTCGTACTACTAATTCACTTAATTTATGTTTTGAAGGGATTACTATTGGATGTTTGTTGTTAAATAGTAGGTTTGACTTTTGTAACCGACCTCGTACCAAAAGTAGACCTTCATCTGATAATATGGGATTTAATTCGAACAATTTTGAATCTTTTGGAATATGCTTGTTTTCTCTTAGAGACTCTATAACTTCAGGAAAACTATCTTCTTGAGCTTGTTTTAACCAAAAGATTTCAGATTTACTGATTTCTTCTGCTGAAATTTCCGCAAAATTTCTATTTTCCCTTTTTACTTTTAAATTTGATATAAATCTGAAAATCCAAGCAGTCACACGATAAAGTTTTTTCAAGGAACTAAATTTTGTCAAATTCATGAGTGGAACATTTTCAGTTTTGTCTGTTTTGATCAAACACGCTAGGATAGCTTCCGATTTTCGAGATTCTTCTGATACATCATGTAATTTTGACGTCGATAGTTTGGGTTTTGGCCATTGACTTTCAGGTAACGAAAGAAATGCAGGGCCATGCCACTATTTCGAAGAATCTATCAGTTCTTTTGCAGAACAACCCTTTGTTATTAGATCTGCAGGGTTGAGTTTTCCTTCGCAATGTCTCCATGAACAAGGATCTGAAATTTCATGTATTTCTGAAATTCTATTAGCAATGAAAGGTTTCCATCTTTTAGCTGTACCTTTAATCCAATGTAGAACTATTTCCGAATCTGACCATAAAATGACATTTGAAATATGTAGAATATTTTTCAGGTAGTTGGCAACCCTAGCACCCACCAATGCTCCCATCAATTCAAGGCGGGGAAGCGTTAATTTCTTTAATGGTGCAACACGTGATTTTGCCAAAACAAATGTAGTTTCAAATTTATCTTCATCAGTTCTGTATCTCAAGTATGCGACTGAGCCATACGCATTTGGATTAGCATCACTAAAAATGTGTAACTGAACAGTGTCCCTGTCTAAATTTGGTACATGAAAATAATATCTGGGAATTTTCAACATTTTAAGTTCTTTTATTTCAGAGAGCCATATTTTCCAGTCATTTTCGAGTTCTCCAGAAAAGATCTCATCCCAAGGTACCCCTTGAAGCCATAGCTGTTGCAATAAACATTTAATTCGAATTACAAAGGGTGCGATAAATCCAGATGGGTCAAAAATTTTAGCTGCTATTTTTAATACATTACGTTTGGTACATTCAGTGTTTATAGAGGACAGTAAAGGTGTTAATTCTAGTCCTAAGACATCTTCATCATTGTTCCACATTAAACCTAGTACTTTTAAGGATGTACATGGAGTGTCACTATTGAGAGAGATTAACTTTTCCTCAAGCCATTTCTGCTTAAGCTCTAGGGAATTGGTTTCGAATTTTCTTAGATTTAGACCTCCTTCAGCAAGAATTTTAACAGATTCATTTGATAGATTAAGCGCTTCTTCAACAGTTGTCGCTCCAGAAAATAGGTCATCCACGTAAAGATTTGAGTTAAGCATTTCAAAAGTCTTAAAGTTAGAATTCTTGTACTTATCAATGTGATGTTTTATTGTGCAAGCAAGGATGAAAGGACTACAAGTTACACCAAAGGTTGCTCTTGTCATTTTGTAAGAAATTACACTCTCTTTTCTATCAAGGTTTTTAAAATAAAGAAATCTCAGATAATCTCTGTCTTCTTCTGCGGTTGATATTTGAAGGAATGCCTTTTCGATATCTGCCGAAAAGGCGATCCTATTTTCGCGGAATTTCAAAATAACGTCCAAAACATTTGGATTTAGATTTGGCCCTGGGTGAAGACAATCATTGAGAGAAAGTGCATCATTTGATTTTGAAGAAGCATCGTAAACGATGCGCACCTTTGTTGTTGTTTTGTCGTCTCTAATTACAGGATGGTGAGGCATATAATAAGAATTAAGTGTTGAGCTGTTTTCAGGGCATACTTCTACAATTCCTAAATGTTCTTGTTCCCTGAGAATATTGTTGTATTCTTCAAATAACATTTCATTACACTTAAATTTATTTTCTAGACTAGCAAATCTTCTTTTAGCCACTTCAAGATTATTTCTCAATAAATCGCGAGATTTGCTCCATAGTAACCTTGCCTCATAACGACCATTTTTAAATTTCAAATTATTTTGAAAGTAATTTATGATTTCTAAATCACTAGAATTCTTTTCGTTATTCTCAACAATACCCATGACTTCTAAATCCCAAAATTTCTTCAGTTCATCATTTTCACTCTCAACTGATACACTACAACAATTTATTCTTCTATCTTTTGATTCTATCTGCCCCTGAATAGTATGTCCGAAAATAGTTTCTGCAATGTATAAATGCTTCCCAATCTTTCCTACAATACCTAATTGAATTTGCCATAAAAAGTCTGACCCTAGTAAAATAGTTATTTCCCGTTCATGCCCTGTATCAGCGGGATTAAATCCTCTCATTTTCAAGCGTTGAATCAAACCTTTGTCTGGAATTTTGACTGTAGCGCCAGTTATTTTTTCAACTACCAAGGCTTCAATATTTATGGAATTGTTTGTTTGCGAAACATTTTGTAATTCAAGAGAAACTACGTCAAATGATGATTCTTGTGGTTTTCGTCCGCCAAATGAATATACTAATAAATTTTCTTTTCTAATAGGCTTTAAATTCAGTTTTCTTACTAAATTTTCTTTTATAAAGCATTTTTCTGAACCACTATCACACAAAACCCTAGCATGGATTCTGTTTTCACCACCAGAGACACATACAATACACGTTTGGAGTAATGTAGAAATAGTTTTATTTTTCTGTTCAGAAACGCAAGACACTAAGGTTGTGGATTTATCTGCGTTAATATTTTCAGGACTTTCATGTTTTTCTGATTTATTACAGAACAGCTCATTGTGAAATTTATTACCACATTTCGAACATGGAATTAATTTACTTTTGCAGTTAGAAGACATGTGTGATTTTAAAAAAACACTTGTAACAGCGTCCTCCCTTCTTCAATTTAAAACGTTTCTCTTGGTCTGTATACCTTTTACAACCCAAGCTTGTATGATCCGAAGAGTCACAAAATACACAAAATATTTTTATAGAAGTGTTCAAGGCAGCAGCCGAAGGAACACTTTTCTTAGAAGAAAAGTTCTGATTATATTTTTGTTTGGAATTAAAATTAGTGTAAGTGTCATGTATTTTATTACTAGAAGAATTATTTACTAATATTGTGGCCTCACGGGCACGTAAATCTTCTCTTATAAATTCCAATAGGTCATTGACCTTATACTCATTTTCTGTATTATTTTTCTTATGAAATTCTTGAACCATGTTTTCTGGTAACAATTTTAACAGTATAGGCAAAAGTAGATGCCCGTATGAACCTGTTGTTACCCCCATTGACTTGAGATTTCTGATATGTATTTCACATTTATCATACAGATTTCTAAGTCCCCTTATATTATTTGATGATTTTACTGGCTCTAAGTTCAAAATTTTATTTATATGACAGTTTATGATTGTATCACGCCTACCATATCTTTCGTTTAACAATTTTAGGCATTCATCATAATTTTCATCAGTGAGATCAAACCCTGATACAACATTATATGCAGTACCTGTCAAAAGAGATTTCAGGTATTGAAATTTACTTATTTTTGACAAAGAGTCATTGTTATCCACAGCATTCTTGAAACAGTTAATAAATTCTAAATAAGTGCTGGGATCACCAGAGAATTTTTCAATATTTAATTTCGGCAACTTAACTGCCGCAACAAATTTACTTTCGATTACAGGAGTTACAGGTACATTTTGAACTACGTTAACTTCGGTATCTGCTTTACATTTTCTTAACCTATTCTTAATTTTGGATTTCATACTCAAAATTTTATGAGAGTATTCTTCAACCGATTTTAATTCTTTTTCATATTCAGCTTTATCTTCAATCAATTTATCTATCTCTTTATCAATTTCATTTAAAGAATTTCCTTTTTCTGACAAAATATCCTGGCACTCTAACAAGGAATCTGTGTCAGTTCTTTCAATCGCTGCTACCAGCAAATCTTCTGCTTTATTTATTTGTTTAGTGATTGCAGATCTGATAGCAGCTCTTTTCGACTTTAATTTGTCTATATTTTCCATATTTCAAGTAATGGAATATAACCTTATAAAATTCAACAAATAATTGTAACAAAATTTAAAGTACAGCATTTCAATATTTTAAGCACTTCCTTTAAAAACAATATATTTATAGTCCACAAATTTCCTTCGATTAAGATAAATTATTTTTTTAAGCATCAATGAAGTATTATTCTTTCAAGTAATATTTCAATAAAACAACATAAATATTCAATACTTTTATTCAACTCAATCATTATTTTTCAAGGTTGAATACTTCAAGAATGAAAGAAAATGGCTTACCTGATATTTTCAGGTATCCTTCCATTATTCCAGCATAGAACTATATTCAACTATATTCAGTTTCGATTTTAAAGTATCTAAAGGTCCCGGGTTTCGGCACCAAAATATGTGTATAAAAATTGTCACGTTTATGCTCACGAATTCACGATTCTATTTTTTTTATATAAAAACAAAACATTTAATGAAGAGCTTATGTACATACATTATTTACATTACATTATTTACATTATTGAAAGCACAATCATACATATATTATAAATTTTCCCATCATAGGGCCAATATTCGTTTATCAAGAACAATTACCGCTATGCGGCCAAGATCAGATCATTTTCAAGGCGTCGCCCTCAAGCTGACTAAAAGAGAAGTGTAATACATTCCTTCTCTGCCGCCAGTCACGTGACCTAGTCGGCGACAGACGATAAAAAATAAAAGAAAAAATGAATCCATCGGAGGGAAAAAGAAATAATTTCAACAGTTAATGTTATCAGAACAGTCGTGGACGAACGTGATCACATTAAGCAGCGACTACCGTCAGAGCTGAATTAACCGTTAAGCACGTACTTAGGACATCAGACAAAGGAAGACCACAAAATGTCCTTAGGTATACAGAAAAGGTGGCACCACAAAATTTCCCGTTGACGATTCTACCATAGAATGCATAATGCAGCTAAACCAAAACCGAGAGATAGAAAGAAATGATTCTTCATTCTTTTTTTATCTCTCGCTTTTAGAAAACATCTGGCGTAAACATATATGCAGCCATCACCTCCCCCTTCTTATTTTGGCCTCTTAAAGGTCGTAATCCGGTCCTGCCTACTAGATTCGTTTCGGACCCCAGCGATACTAACCACCTGTTGCACAGAATTTTAAGAAATAAACTATCGTACAATTTGACTCAAAGTTTATTTGCTTTCCACAATAAAATAACATGTGCAACTAACTTAACATCTTCACTCTAAACGAGATTTTATTTATCATCGGCTTACATAACGCCGTATGCATTCCCAAAAATATTCTAAATCTCTGCTTTTCCCAAAAATATTCTAAATCTCTGCTTAAAAGCAGAAATTCAAACATTTGCATGTATTGCTAATTCGAGAATCCTAACATCAAAACTAAATTAAGGATACTGTAAATGGATAATAATGGATACTGTAAATAAATAAAAATGCTACATGGTTTACGTAACACCATTTTCGGGGCAGCAATAACATAACAATTACCTAATATGCTAGCAGAGGGCGCCACGAGACGAGGACAGGAAAGCAAGTTGAAACAACACCTAGATTAACGATTCTTAACTGGTGATACGCAAGAGAAATAAAGTATATTTATTTATTTAATTCAAAAATCTCGTGGAAAAAAGAGCAACTGATAGAAATTTCCCGTAATCGTACTCGAACTGAAGATTAAAAAATAACACACTTGTTAACTGGCTGAACGGGGGGGGGGAGGAATTAAATGCATTTCAAATAAAGCTATCAAATTTTTATTGCCTTTTTGCGCAACATATTTGTGTGAATAAGGATTTTCTTCCATGTTATATTTGAAAAATAACTACAGAATAAAATTAAAAGTGGATCCTAATTTACTGTTAAAACTAAAGGAAATAAGGCCAGACGTAAAGAAATTGATCTATCTTAAACAGATCCAAATTTCGTTTCAGCTACAAAACATATCTACAGCGAGAAGTTAAAATCAAATCTACTTCCAGCAGAAGCAATTATAGAAATCCTTTCAATTTTCAAAGATCCGAAAGTATTTATTAAATAAAGTCATTTCAATAGCACAGAAAATTAAATACGCACAGACTACAACTAATAAATTGATTCTGATTTTATTGTCAATTTAGATTATTGAGCTATCTTTATTTTATTACTTTTTATTTTATTTTTTTTTTTAAATTATTTTCTTTCTTTATTTATTATTTTGATTTATTTACTGTTTTTTTTAATAATTTTTTACTTATTCGCAGTGCTACGATACAATTAATTATTTTGTTAGTGTTAGTGGTATAACTTACTTGTGTAAGCTTTGTGGTATACTTTGTGAAACACGAGGAATTAAAATTAGAATTCAATAATAATAATAATAATAATAATAATAATTTATATCGCTATTTAATTTCTTAACTAATCCTTGCCCGGTTAACATTCAGGCTTATTCCGTACACAGAAACCTTTGCCGAAAAATTAAAAAAATGAATAAATATATAAAAAATCTGAAAGACTTTAGATTTTAAATTACGTCCAAAGAGGCGTTTTGTTTTAACATTTTGTGTGTGACCTTTATTTATTATATATCATGTTCTTCGCACTTAAACCATAAAATTCAGTTCAAGAGGAATACGCAAAATAATTTTAAAATGAGCATATCTTTACAATATCGGATACACAGTCTCGAGAGCTGGAGATAAAAATGTTTTTTCTATATAACGTTGCCATTGCTCGCTTTGAAATCCTTGACTTTGTTAATAAAAAATTCGTTGAAGTTTTACAAAATATGAAATCGATAATAAAACGAATTCCAAATTTAAAAATTGGGCTTCCAGATGCCCATATTCGCAGGAGGATTACGTTATTCAAAATTTGATGGCTATAGATACCGTTGTTTTATCAGAATGCAAGAAACATACATAAATTTATGGAGATTCTTCATTACTTAATTTCTTTAAATACAATACAGTGCGCTAATATTTGGTGGCAACAATTTGAAAAGTGAAACAACGCTTTTAGTGAATCAATGCAAAATGTCAAAACGAAATTAGTAGTCCTTCTGGGAAAATTGCCTCTTTGGACTAAAAAAAAAAGGTCTCTCACAGGTCAAGACAAAAAAGCAAATAATTATTTCTTCATAAACGTATCGCGGAATTTCAGACGCATCATTTTGTGAAAACATTCTGTATAAGGCATATTAATTTCAAGGAAGTTAAAGTTTTTTTAGTACCTTTCTGTTTGGAAATACCATCTTTTTTTTAGGAAAGTTATTATCAGTTATCCTCATTACCTACCTCTCACTGATTTTCTGGTAGGATAATACTATTTTAAACAATAATTTTACTTTAAACGTATTTTTGCAAAACTCATATCGAGAAAAGTTTATACCTTATATTTAGATACGCTAGTTTCATTCCTGGCTGTGAAAATCTGTTAAAGAAACGATATACGCATAACAACTGATAACGGTACACTTATGAGGTTAAATATTTGTTTCTATTATGTGTTTTATCCTAGTAGGAATTGCAGAGATGTGTCTTAAGGCAAAGGATAAAGATAATATGACTTAATTAGAAAATATATCCACATCCATATTGTTACGAATTTGGTATTTAAAAAGCTAATATTAGTTCAATTATAAATTAATTGGTTTTATTTCTCGCGCAGTGCAGCGCGTGACGTATATTAAAAGAAGAAAGCTAAGCCAGAAAATTAAAAATACAAGAGCGCGTGCATTAAATAAATAAATATCTCTTTTTGATTTCGAGAAAGTACTGGAAAATTCTAGCGCGTGATTTTAAAATCTTATAAAAGGAGGAAAACATCTCAGTTTGTAGTAGTTGCTTAGTTTGTTGTTGTTTAGAAACTGCTCTTGTTGATTGTATCGAATTCGCGGATTAGCGTTCTTTAGCTGTTTTGAATGACGTTCTATTGGACATTTGAGTAGTTAAAAGATAACTACTGTGAGATATTGTAATACTGCATGATAATTTGAGAAACTTTAAGCATTTTTTTGTTGTGATAATAATAAATTTTTGTTCATTTTCCATCGGACTTGTGCATTCATTTCATAACGAACCCGTACGCACGCAACAATTTTTGCTGTCAGTAGTGGGGTTTGAATGCCAATAACAAGAGCGATGGAAGAACAATTCAGGCAAATGATGACTGCATTTGCTGCTTTCCAAGAAAAGATGGAAGGAGCCGTCAACTCCGTTAAAGAAGAAATTAAAGGCGAGATGAAATTGGGCCAAGAATCCGTTAAGGAAGAAATGAAGGCCATTCAAACTGGTCAATTAACTTTTAAAGACGAAATAAAAGTTGTTAAGGAATCTGTTAAAGAAGGAATAAAAGCTGTTCAAGTCAAGATTGAAGAAAGTCAATGCGAAATGAAAAGAGAAATTGCCTGCATAATAGAAATCAAATTCGATGCTATGGAAGGCAGAATAGATGTGGTTGAGAATAAAGTGGGACAAATTGAGGAAAATGTTTCTTCTGTTAAAGAAGAAATAGAAGAAAGAGTTTGTTCCGTTCAGAAACAAATCGAACAACAAATTGATGACCGGGTTTGTGCGGTTGCCAAAGAACTGGAAACTTTAAAGAAATTCGTAGCGACGGCTGGGAGTAAGAGTGATGATTTTAAATTCTTACCGATGCCTGCTCGTCCATCTCTGAAGCTATCCACATATGATGGGAAGACATCCTGGCAAGTGTATAAGACCCAGTTTTCTATCGTGGCGGATGCGAATGGATGGGATTCCCAAGCTAAGGCCTGTCATCTCGCCGCTTCTCTGAGAGCAGACGCAGCGGATATCCTGCAGACGCTTCCCGAAAACAAAAGGTTAGATTTCGAAGCTCTGTCCGGCGCCTTGGAGTTGCGCTTTGGGGAGAAGTGTTTAAAAGACTACAGCAGGCTCCAATTAAAATCTCGTCAACAGAAGCCTATCGAAACACTTCAGGAGCTCGCCGCGGATGTTGAAAGGCTGTCCCATCTCGCCTTTTCGGAATGCCCGACAGAAACAAGGGAAATCCTGTCCTTGCAATACTTTATCGACGGCATCCGAGATACTGAAATACAGAAAGCTCTACGAATGGCGGATGTAAAAGATTTAAAAAGTGCTCTAGTGTACGCCATGAAATTTGAGGCAGCCCAGCAAGCCACTCGTCGAGACCGCCACCCAGTCAGAGCTGCTCAAGTCCAGGAGCCAGGGGATCAAGTCACCGCTCGACTTGACGATTTAACTAGACAACTGAACGCCTTGAGACGGAATATTGGTGAGAAGAAACCGACCGTTAAGTGCTGGAACTGCGGTGCTGAAGGTCACATACGACGAAACTGCAAAACACCCCAGGGTACTGATGTTAAGACCGCTTCTAACAAGCAGCAGGGAAACTAATTAGTGGCCATCTCGCGGGGCGGAGATTGCCAGATAATGAAAAGCCCCCGTTTAAAGCGCTTCAGATTTCTGCAGTGAGAGGCGGCAGCAATGGACTTTTCATAATAGGACATATTAATGGAGTCCCGTGCAATATGACTATAGATACAGGAGCCAACGTCACCATCATCCGAAAAGATTTGGTTCAACAACTAGGAAACAAACTTAACTGGACGCCGCCCTGCGTTACCCTCCAGACTGTGTCCGGTGAGAAGATCGACATCGACGGAAAAGTAAATGTTAACATCACGTTTGGAAGTGCCGCTTACCATCACACGGCATATGTAGCAGAGATCACTGATTCTTGCATACTCGGATTGGACTTTCTAAGGAAATACAATTTTTCCTTGGATTTTAAAAATAACGAATTGCATTCTACATCTGAGGACATAGCGTTATTTCTCGTTAATGATGAAGAAGTTAAATCTGTCCATAAAATCATAGCACAAGACTATATTACAATACCGGCAAGAACAGAAATTTTACTTCCTGGATCCATAGCCGAAAATAGAAATTTCCGCTACGGCATCATAGAATATCCCAATAACTGTAATATCCCAAAAGGAGTATTAGTAGCCTCAACACTCGTCGACCTATCCAGAACGGTTATCCCGGTGAGAGTCGCCAATGTAACTGAAAAGTCGAGAGTTATTAAGAAAGGTGAAGTGGTTGCGACATGTACTCCAGTAACCAGCGTTGAAAGAAAGAGTAACATCCCAGAATCCGTGTCCTCAGAGTATATTACATCGGAGTTATTGCAGAATGCACAATTAAACGATAAGGAGAAAAATACTGCCGATCGCGTCATTAAAGATCTTCAAGTTGTTTTCTCCCGCTCGTCTTCTGACGTGGGTCGAACTAGTTTGACACAACATAGAATAGATACTGGCGATCATCCCCCGATCAAGCAACATCCTAGACGTCTACCGTTTGCTAAACAGGAAGAGGTGCGAACACTGTTAAAAGATATGGAAGAAGGCGATGTCATCGAGCCTTCAGCGAGTCCATGGGCATCTCCCATCGTTCTCGTCAGAAAGAAAGACGGCTCAACAAGATTTTGCGTTGACTATCGCCGGTTGAATGAGGTTACGAAGAAAGACAGTTACCCTCTTCCTAGAATTGATGACATTCTAGACACTCTTTCTGGAAGCAAGTGGTTCTCAACACTTGATTTAAAGAGTGGGTATTGGCAGGTAGAAATCCATCCTGATGACCGAGAAAAAACGGCATTTACTACGGGACAAGGACTTTGGCAGTTCAAAGTGATGCCGTTTGGACTGTGTAATGCGCCGGCAACATTCGAACGTCTTATGGAGACTGTTTTGAAAGGCCTTTCCTACGAAGCCTGTCTGATATACCTGGACGATATCATCATCGTCGGAAAGAGTTTTGAAGAGCATCTAGAAAATCTTAGAAAGGTGCTTCAGAAACTGGAAGAGGCCAATCTGAAGCTGACTCCCGCTAAATGCAAATTGTTTCGAAAGGAAGTGACTTACCTGGGACATGTCATCTCTGCAGAAGGTGTGCGCACGGATCCTGAAAAGGTATCAGCGGTTAAATCCTGGACGCGTCCCGAAAATGTCCATCAGCTGAGAAGCTTCCTAGGGCTTTGCACCTACTATAGGAGATTCGTGAAGAACTTTTCTTCCATCGCAAGACCACTTCACAAGCTAACAGAGAGCAAGCAAAGATTCTTGTGGACAAAGGAATGCGAGGATGCATTTAACAACTTAAAGGAAGCTTTAACATCTGCTCCAATCCTGACGTATCCTCAGCTCGACAGACCATTTATTCTCGACACCGACGCGAGCAATGAAAGTATCGGTGCTATTTTGTCCCAAGAAATAGACGGCCAAGAACGGGTAGTAGCTTACTGGAGCAAGTGCCTGTCTAAACCGGAGAGGAATTACTGTGTCACAAGGAAAGAATTACTCGCCATAGTCAAAGCTGTAGAACATTTCCATCATTATCTATACGGGAGAAAATTCCTCCTCCGCACGGACCATGCCTCATTGGCCTGGCTTTTAAATTTCAAAAATCCTGAGGGTCAAATAGCCAGGTGGATACAGAGACTCCAAGAATATGACATCACTATCCGTCATCGTAAGGGATCATCACACGGAAACGCCGATGCCCTATCTAGAAGACCTTGCCAAGAAAGCTGCCGATATTGTTCCAGGGTGGAAGCGAAATACGAGCTGCTGACTCCGGTCGCAAGAAAAATTACAACATCAACATCGGCTGATCGAGACCCGTGGAGTGATGATGAAGTCAGGAGAGACCAGCTGGAAGACCGCGACATTAAACCCATACTTGATTTAATAGAGTCATCAAACAGAAAACCTACATGGCAGGACATTTCTATCTGTAGTCCTACAACAAAACAATTCTGGGCACTCTGGGATTCACTTCACATTCGAAACGGCGTCTTATACCGGAAATTCGAGTCGGATGATGGGAAGACGTTCCGATGGCAACTGATACTTCCAAGATCCCGGATTCCTGATGTCCTCAAAGAACTACATAACAGCCCTACAGGAGGTCACTTTGGAATTATGAAGACCTTACAGAGAGTTCGTGAGCGCTTTTACTGGAATAATGCAAAGAATGACGTGCAAAAGTGGTGCCGATCGCACGATGCTTGTGCAGGTCGAAAAGGACCGAGGAAACGCAGCCGAGGCAGACTGCAACGTTACAACGTAGGTGCGCCTTTTGAACGTATCGCCTTTGACATCCTGGGACCTCTGCCACGAACTGCTGATGGCAACAAATACATACTCGTTGTCATTGATTACTTCACCAAGTGGCCTGAAGCTTATCCTATTCCTGATCAAGAGGCAGTCACAGTAGCTGAGGTAATGATACAGCGCTGGATTTCCAGATTCGGAGTGCCTCTTGAGTTACATTCCGATCAGGGAAGGAATTTTGCCTCGGCAGTAATCAAAGAACTATGCAAACTACATGGCATTGACAAAACTCAAACGACGCCATTGCATCCCCAGTCGGACGGCATGGTAGAGAGGTTCAATCGAACCATCCTTAATAACCTCTCATTAGTGGTTTCCAGAAACCAACAGGACTGGGACAAGAAATTACCACTCTTTTTACTGGCTTACCGCAGTGCTGTCCACGAGACTACCGGCTACTCTCCATCACAGATGCTGTTCGGTCGTGACCTTCGTCTGCCTTGTGATCTACTGTTTGGCCGCCCTCCGGATGCTCCTTCATCGTCTGAGGAATATATTCAAGATCTCCAGGCCCGGTTTGAAGTGGTGCACAATTTTGCACGAGAGCGAGTCAACTTGGCGACGGAGAAGATGAAGACCCGATACGACACAAGAGCTACTGAACATCAATTCCACGAAGGAGACAAGGTGTGGTTGTGGAATCCGACTCGACGGAAAGGACTTTGTCCGAAATTACAGTCACCTTGGGATGGGCCGTACACAGTCCTAAACAGGCTGAATGACGTCGTGGTTCGGATTCGTAAGTCTTCGAACTCTAAACCTAAAGTCGTTCATTACGACAGGTTAGCTCATTACTATGGCCATAGTACATAATGTAAATAATTGTAAATAGTATCAGACCATGGTCCTTTTTTGTTTTTAAATGTGTATTTGATTTGATTTGCATTTAGTATTTGATTTGAAGTTGATAGCATTTGATTTGTTTTATGTATTGCATTTATTGTTCATGTTGTTTATTATTGTAATGAAATGCTTATTAATGCATTTATGCCACAGTTGTAAGGTTAGCTTCCTGTCCAGGGATTGTACTGCCCGGGACGTGCAGTCCTTGGGAAGGGGGCAGTGTTACGAATTTGGTATTTAAAAAGCTAATATTAGGTCAATTATAAATTAATTGGTTTTATTTCTCGGGCAGTGCAGCGCGTGACGTATATTAAAAGAAGAAAGCTAAGCCAGAAAATTAAAAATACAAGAGCGCGTGCATTAAATAAATAAATATCTCTTTTTGATTTCGAGAAAGTACTGGAAAATTCTAGCGCGTGATTTTAAAATCTTATAAAAGGAGGAAAACATCTCAGTTTGTAGTAGTTGCTTAGTTTGTTGTTGTTTAGAAACTGCTCTTGTTGATTGTAGCGAATTGGCGGATTAGCGTTCTTTAGCTGTTTTGAATGACGTTCTATTGGACATTTGAGTAGTTAAAAGATAACTACTGTGAGATATTGTAATACTGCATGATAATTTGAGAAACTTTAAGCATTTTTTTGTTGTGATAATAATAAATTTTTGTTCATTTTTCATCGGACTTGTGCATTCATTTCATAACGAACCCGTACGCACGCAACAATATAGATAATAATAATAAGCATCAGATATAATTCGTTCGACACAATCAAAGAATAATCACAGGTGGAAAGCCAAGTTAGTAGCCAGTGGCGTAGCTAGGATTCCAGCGCTCGGGGACAACTGCAGAATTTACGCCTCTTTCTGTGTGCCAAGAATGGAAAACATTTCATTAAAAAATTTCGTAGCACCAATTTGGCGCAGCGTTGGTGCTGCGCCCGGGGTCAGATGTCCCTCTTTGCCCCATCCTAGCTACGCCAGTGTTAGTAGCAAGCATGTCAGTTCTAAAAAGCCAGCCGGTATTACGCGAAATAAGCCAACACTTTCTAGATAGTTAGATTCTTCGAGACGGTGTTGTATAAGAGCGGTCAGTTCGATGATTCACCAATGACTGCCAGATGGAATTGTGGATCAGCCACAAATTCTTTTCCCTACAAGATTACGCTCTACCTCTACCTGTTAGAACCCAGCCTCAGTTGTTATCTTTCTTTTCATACGGTTAGTTCTTGCAAATCTGGAACAATTTTGGTGACGACGGAAGTGATCGGTAAAACAAATCAAGGTAATTTTATTGGTTCTATCGAATTTAATTGTATTTGATTTACTGAATTTATTTTGATTGAAATGGAATCGTTAACTGAGAAACGGAAACCTGTCAGAGCGTCTTTTAAGAAAGCAATTAATGAAATTTTGCAGGAATTAGAAAAGGAAATTCCTGATGAAGAATCTGTAAAAACGAAACTTGTTACTTTAGAACGTTTATCTGTTGAACTTAATGCATTTGATACTCAAATATCAAATTCGGAATTTTCTTCAAATAATCAGTTTGAAAATGAATAGGCGAAAGTCGAAGAATACAAAGAAAAATTAGATTTAATACGAGTAAAAACGGAATTATTTTTCAATCGTCAAATGATACAATCTACTAGCAGTATTCCGCCGAATTCGAACAAACGGAAACTAAAATTACCTAAAATAGAGTTAAAACAATTTGGTGTGGTGTAGTGGTGTATTTTAATTATGGCAAAGCACACTAGGGCTATCTGCCTAAGGGGAGGAATGCCTTCGTGGAGGACTTTCTAAGGGAAACCGGCTCGTATACACGTTACACATGGGAAAAACCACGAAAACATCCATGCAGCCAGCCCGTTCGCGGGATTCAAACCTCGGACAGAACTACGAGTGTTTAGCGATTTTACCGCTCGGCCGCTGGTGGGCCTAAAACAATTGGGTGGCGAAATTAAAGATTGGTTACTGTTTTGGGGGCAATTTCGGTGAATACATGAAGATAAAGAAATTCAAAATGAGGATAAAATGCATTATCTCGTTCAAGCGACCGTACCCAGTACGAGACCACGTGATATTGTAAATAGCTTCCCTGTAACTGCCGAAAATTATGAAAAGGTTATAGAAAGCTTAAAAAAATAGGTTCGGCAGGGAAGAATTGTTGGTAGAATTCTATATTCGGGAATTATTAGGTTTGATTATTAAAAATGTTACTAATCAAAAGGGACCTTATGCAAGTGCAGTATATTTGAGAAGTCAAAGTAAAGAAGTCAAAGTGACTCTAGTGCAAGCCAAAGCACGAGGCTTTCTTGAAAAAAAAATAAGTATACCACGACTTGAATCGCCTGCTTGTCTTATTGGGGTGCGATTAGCCTCATTTGTCAAGAAAAACCTTAAGGTCGAAATTTCAAAGGAATATTACTGGACCAATTCTTCAATTGCACTATTCTAGATAAAGAACGTAGAAGTTCGGAGCACTTTTGTGAATAACAGAGTTTCAGAAATTAGAATCCTATCGGACCGTGAAAATTAGCATCATGTACCAGGTGCGGAAAACCCAGCCGATATGCCATCAAGAGGATGTTCTGTGAAGAAACTCATTGAATCAAAATGGTGGGAGGGCCCACCTTGGTTGGCATTGAAGGAAGAAGAATGGCCTCGTTCTATCCCAATCGATAATAAAGAAGAGGTTAATACCGAAAAACGTAAAGCAGTTATAGTTTCGTTAAGCAATGTTAGCGATATGTCTTCACAATTCTTTGGCTATTTTTCAAAGTATAAGAAAATACTTTGAAAAATGATTGGGTGGATACACAGATTCATAGGAAATACCCGAAAGAGGAAAGAAGAAAGAGAAGCAGGAGAGCTAAAAGTTTATGAATTGACAAGGGCTGAGAAATCTATTGTGAAGATTATTCAACATGATTCTTTTTCATCTGATGATATTAAGAAGCTGAAGTCAATAAGCGTGTTCAAAGATGATGAAGGCATTTTACGTGTCAAGTCTAGATTGACTGAAAGAAAAGACCATGAAAATTTTATTTATCCGACGTTACTTCCAAAGAATCATAAGACTGTGGAGAAACTGATAATTGATAAACAAACATCTATCTATGTCTCATGCAGGAATTTACATACTGATGTCAACACTTAGACAGATGTTTTGGAACCTGAAAAGCAGAAAAACGATTCAAAAAGCTTTATTTGCATATGTCAGGTGCAGGAGACATGGAAGTAAACGACTACAGACTGTGCCTGCTACTCTACCAGAAAACAGAGTTAGAGATGCTCGTGTTTTCGAGATTGTCGGCGTTGATTTGGCTGGCCCATTATTTTTGAAGGATAAAAAGGAAAGCTTGGATTTTACTTTTCACATGTGCTGTTTTCAGGGCGGTTCATTTGGAACTCCCTTTCAACTCAAGAACTTTTACTTCGCCTTAGAAGAGTTATTGCTCGTGCAGGGAGGCCATCGATAATTTATAGCGATAAGGGAAGCAATTTTGTCGGATTCAATAATCTCTTGAGATCGATTAATTCGAATACCATTGAGATAGAAGCCGCCATAAACAAGATCGATTGGAAGTTCAGTCCACAACGCAGCACCATGGTGGGGTGGCTTTTAGGAACGATTTGTTCAAATGATTAAGAAGCTTTGCGTCGAGTTCTAGGCCAGTCATGTCTGAATTATGACGAATTGATGAGCAAAATGGCCGCAAAAAGTAAGAATCCCGTGAAGAATTTTTAAATCACAAAATTTCGATCGAAATACGTGTTTTTGTGTCCTCTGCTGGGCCATTTATATGATAATGTCTCCATCACGCAGATTGCTTTAAAAGTGGCGTGAAAGAAAATTAAATTGAATGCCTGGACAAGTGTACAAGTACTGACATTATCCCTTAAAACCTGAAATAATTCTGAAGAAGCTATGTACTAATTTTCAGCTCTAAATTATTTCTAATTGATCACTGATTCTCTCCTTTATGATATTTAGAAACCAGGATTTTATACCAACAAAACACAGAACGCCCATAGGTTTCCTTTTTTCGCAACGGCCGGACATTTTGCTACTTAAGCATTCGTAGGCAATGGCCCAAATCTATCCATCATTTACCCTGTCAATAACCGAGAACATTACCAGGATGCATTATTATCAACCGTACTGTTGATAATAATGCATCTCGGCAATGTATATGATAATAATGCATCCTGACATGTATGCAGTGCACGGTCGCTGCACTCCATATATGTCACAGTGAGACCACTGCAAAGACGCATCCACGTCACGTCACGCCATACAACGATAAAGTGATCTTGTAATTAGGGTTTAATGTTCACTTTTTGTAACGTCACAATGCTATGTAGATGTAACGTTGCACTGAGACGTTGATGTGGTGTCATTCTGGAATATCGATGTATTATCACACTGTGGCATTGATGTGATGTCACAGTGGAAGACTGATACGAAGTTACATAGCGTTGTCGACATGACGTCACAATGCGACAATATGATGTCAAACTGTGAAGTTGTGCTATCACATTATGCCGTATATGTAACATATTTTAGAGATGTGAATATAAACTGGGAAAATGATGTGTTTAGGGTAATTTTTTAGAATTGAACATTTTTATTTTTTAAAATATTGAAATTTTCCTCCCAAATTCTGGTAGAAGCTTAAGTCCATTTCATGGCTTAATTTGTTGGGTTTTGTTTCCCTTTCATTAACTAGTTTTATGAAAGGTTTTCCAGTTTGACGGTATTTTTTTATTATTCCTTTTTTTAAAATTTTACTTCACTTATTTAAAGTGCACTTTTTTATTTTTCTATATTTCTTTAACTGTTTTTATTTTTCATAAAATAAAACAAATCTTTAAATTCTATAACAATCAAATGCATGTTTTTCTTTATGTATGAGGAATACCCAGTTGATGTTTACCTTTTTTTTAATATAAAAAATACACAAATCAACATAAACTTTGGCTAAAATCTTTATCTAATTCTTCCGAATGTCATGTAATGAGCATTATTCAAGGAATCACTATTCCTGCATATGCAAAATTAGTGGGCTGCTATAACGGTTAGAAAAAATATATATCACATCAAATTTGAACTTTATAAGATAAACTGGATATTCATTTACGTCACAATTTTTCATCATCATCGTAGTATGATTCACAATGTAAACGTTATAAATTCAAAAATATGCAATACAATTTAAAATAACTGAATTAAACTCACGAGAAAGAGGAAGTTCAGTTGAAAGTTTGGTGGAAAAAGTTTGGTAGAAGTTTGGCCCCTAGAAAAGAATTTCCTAAGCGCACATTTGTATGGCAATTACAAGAGTGGCTGCTGTAATGGACCAATCCGGCAGGAAACATGCATGTTTTGTAATGTATTGCATAGTGACTCTGGGGCTTGAGATAAAAGCTCTCTTGAAAGATGGAGAAAGGGGTGTAAGGCAAAGATTGGATAAGACTCTCGGATCTGTCCTCCGAGGGCAAATTTTCTAACTGTACATTGTAATCCAAATTGTGGGAGACGCTTCGAACATTTGACCAATACGTTTTGTAACAATCATCTGTAAGTGTCTGCTGTTATTCGATACTTTTTGCTGACGATTTGAACTTTAGGAAATGAATTACTCGTATCGTTTCACCTTTTCACAAAACATCATGAGAGCAAATTTTGCAGTGGTTCATTTTAGACTGCGATAGCAATGTACACTCAGGAAATTCGCCTTCGGGATATGAATGCGTATCCAAGGCCAGTTGTGATATCGTCATGTCAACAAAGCGGTATATGTCTTTATCAATTTAGAATTCACTTGTGAGAATATATAAGTGATTTCCATATTGAATTTGCATCATGGATAGCCTACTTTCCCTGACATCTGAAAAATACGACGTAGCTTTTGAAAGTATCTGAAAGCGTTTCAATTAAAAGCAAACATAAGCTTAATTATGCTAAATGACTTGACATGAATAAAACTATTTGTGGCAACTAACCACTTTATGAAAAATAAATAAATTTTAGGGTAGTCATAAAAGAGTTAATAGCATCACAAAATTTAACTCTAGATCTTGTGAAATAATTCTAGTGTCTCCCAATTTTTTCTTATCGTGGAACACATTTAAATTCTAAAATTTATTTAACATTCTAATTTAAATTTTAAGGAACACTAAATTTGAGTTTTTAGTTATATTAAATAATAGCACAGATATATTAGATTAACATAATAAACATCTACTCTTTTTTTATAAAAGAAACATTTTTCACCATTTAATTTTACAAAAAAAAAAAAAAAAAAAAAAAAAAAAAAAAAATTACATGCAAAATTAATTAGGTGAAGAAAATAATTCTAAAAAATTAAAACACTTTTTAGCTTTCAACAACTTAAGATGTCTTTGAATCTTCGAATTACAAATTCTTTTAATGTGAAGCACAATATTAGAAACCTGAATTCTGATATCAAGTCGGGTTCTGTATTCGGATTTTATTATAGCGTAATGTGAAAAACGTTTTTTGCACAAATACGTTGTTAAGAAAAGAAGTGAAATTTATATTTTCTCTTTAAATTTCTCTTAAGAGGACATCTCTTATCCTCTTAAAAGGAATTTATATGTACAAAAAAGAATTTTAAATTGAATTAAGTTTTAACCGTTTTATTACTGTCTTTCGCTATAAAATGGTCATTTAAATGCATTTTAAGAAAATTTAGATTTTTGAAAATTCTTGAAATTTTGTCAATTTCTTTTTAAATTTTTATTAAAACAGTTTTCATAATTTATTTATATGATCACGATACTATTATATAGAGAGTTACACATGCATTTAGTATTGATAAATTTTTGCGTAAATTATTAGCCTTTCCTTTAATTAACGACTAATTAAAACAAAAAAAAATGCCTAAAATTCAATGAATTATTTATTTTTCAGTGGTATTTCATCTTATTTTAAAATCAATTCACTGCTTTACTTACCATTTAATTTAGATTGATTACACAAAACATTGTAGATTTCTGATTAAATCTGATTCACAAGGGACTACATAAATGCAAGTCTAAAGACACGAAAATAACTGCAATAATTAAAATTTTTCAGCAAAGTATTAGCTCTGTCACTATGAGATATATTTATATAAAATCACGCATAATACACATAAGCCTGAAAAGTTTTAAATTTAAACACACACACACACAAAAAAAAAAAAAAAAGAATTTTTTTGAAGTCCCTTGTCTTCTTAAGCCTAGAATACGAGTACTAACCTTTTACATTTAGTAAATGGTATTTCCTGCTATAATTATATTATAAGCTATAGCTTCGTATTTAAAGAAAAATTACATTTTAACTGAGTTGAAATGGTAGGTTTATAATGTTCTGCGCGAGATTTTTTTAATTATAAATCTACTTTTGTGTGTTGTGTGGTAGTGTTAGCATTTAACGCAACGAATTATCTCTCACAAATGTACCAAAGATACCAAACGATTGAAAACGATCATTACCAAACGATTGAAAATATTGAATGCATGAGTTAAAAATTATAACCGTAACTTCTGAAAATACAGAAGAGAATTCTTTTGCTTAAAGAATGTTTTGATTATTGATGAGTGTGTCAAAATCGGTGTTTACTGCAGAACGGATGAGTGTCTGAATCTGGATTTTTTTATCAGTTGGAGTGAAGAAGTAAAAAGAGCGTTATTGAGTGGTGTATGGAGAAACGTTTGATAGCAATATCGTATAAGTGCCCAATTTGCGGAACAATATGAAACTGAGCGAAAAAACAGTATAGACGGTTTTGAGCGGATGTGTAGAGTTATTGGAGGCGAATGTAGGCATCGAAATTCAAGGTCTGTTCGAAAGAACTCCTGGTTTCTGAAGAGTAAATTCGACAACTCAAAACAATGGAGTTGATTACGCGCGAGTTTCTGCAATTCTCTGATTTTTTTTTAAGTGAAAGCAGATTTCTGAGTATATGAGCAATGGAGAATTTATTCAATGTCTGATTTTTTAAAAGTAGATCGATGTGCACATGGGCAAAGCCAATGTGGTGCGCAATGCCGAGGTTGTGCGCGATGCCGGGTTTGTGCAATTCTGGGATGTTTTTTAGGTGAAAGTAGATCGATGTGCATATGGGCAAAGTCAATGTGGTGCGCAATGCCGAGTTTGAGCAACTTTCTGATTTTCCTTTAACCCCCCGAGCGTTACGGGTTTTTTCAGGAAACGACGTAAAAATAATCGTGTTTTCTTACCAGGTCTGTCGCAAAAGCGGCAAACATTTTTACTGAAACTGCTTCAAAAGCGGGCCCCCCTTACCATGTGGATATAATTAAGCTAATTCTCCCCTCCGTTGAATTTAGCGAGTGAAATTAGTTTTTCTCCCTATGGTATCTTCGTCACAAGACTGGTTGCGAAAATAATATTTTATCTCCTATTTGGCTACTTTATTATTTGCACACTAACACATATGCTGTATATTACTCGTACCTTAAATCAAGATATGTGCCGAATACAGAAAGTTAGTCAATATACATCAGTAAGAAAAACTACGTAAAATGCTTTAAATTTCCAGTTTCTTTAAGAAATTGCTTCGATAATGGTGAAAAATTAATCTTGCATTTTTTTATCCTTATTTTCTGAGGAAATACTTTTTAATATACAAAGGGAATTTGTGAGAATTTTTTTCTCTCGTGTTGCAATTTTTCGAATACAAATTATTCGCAACTTATTTTAGTATTATGTTTATATTTAATTTTCAAATATTATAAGTTTATTCCAGTTTAAAGTGTTAGATTTAAATAATTCTTTAGATTGCATCATAAATTTATTAGTAGTTGGTTATTTATGACACCGTTTTGACTTGTGAGAAATAAATAAAGTATTGTAATCGCGAAACATTTCGATTTTCATATTTCAAAGGAAATTTCCATTTTGAATAGTTCCATCATGACGTTTACACGCACGTATGTCGCATAACTTGACAGAAAATGTTGAAATTTTATATTTGGGACTTATGACTAGTTTTAGCGCGACGTATGTCCGTACGTATGTATGCATGTATATCGCATATCTCAACAGCAGAATAGATGAAGTGGCTGATGAATGAGATCAGGCAGTTCGGCTTTTATAGAGTAAAATCACTTTGGGGGTAGCAACCAGTAAATAGCTTGGTTAAAGGAGCTTCTTGAAAAAATAAATGTATTTTCGAGTTACAACGCAATTTCCTTGTAATTAGCTATATATGAGTTACAATACAAGTATTTATATACTACGTGCATTATCGAGATGTTAATAGAAAGAAAAAAAATTCTTTGTAGCAGAATTGTTAAAACTATGGAAAGCGCAATATATTTGTATATATATATATATATATATAAATTTAAGCAGTTTATTTCGTGAAAATTTATCACATTTTTCGTAGGAATTATTAAAACTGTTTTTGTATGTAAACTATATATATGTAAACACACATACAAAACACTGTGTATACATATGGTGATGTATGTTTGTATGCATGTGTGCGCGTGTATGTTATATTTCCCTATTATATATCAGTATTTTATTGAAAGTAGTTGTAGACGACATTTAATAAAAAAAAAAAAAAAAAAACAAAAAAAAAAAAAAAACAAAAAAAAAAAACTGAAAAGTATAGTAAATCTCAAAATGATAGTGCCATTATGAAACTGAATATTACATGAAATCGAAAATTTATGTGAAGCAACTATGGAATGAAAATAAATTCTAGTTAGGTTTCACAGCATACAAAATAACACTTTAATCTAACCACTTGAGTAAAACGAATGCCAAGAAAATATCCTGAAAATGTATATCGGGGGAAAAAATCTCCGGAAAATGCCTCACGGAAAATATGCACCTGGTTAAAAATATCGCTAGAATAATAAACAATATAAATATTTTTATCAGGTACATATACACATGCACCTTGAAAAATATTTGTAATTTTTATACTTTGTAGAGATATATAGAGGATTCTTTAATATTAAATATATTTTTCATTTATTTATTACAAAATATTCTTTCTTACTAAAAATATGCTTAATGATTACATCGTTTATATATCCTAATTAATTATGAATATTTTTTTAGTTTCTTGTTATTTGTGTTTCGTTTCTGAGAATTATTAAAATTCAAGCAATCTGAATTTTACACAAAAATAAATTCTTTCCTTAGTAACAATGGTGAAAACCACGAAAACACCCATGCAGCCAGCCCGTTCGCGGGATTCGAACCTCGGACCGAACTACCAGTGTTCAGCGACTTTATCGCTCGGCCGCTGGTGGGCCCCAAGACTTTTTAAAGAAACTTCTTCACAAGATAATAAATAACTGCAATATATATGAACCCGAGATAACTCGGGATAATCAGGCAAGCGGTTAAATGGTCAACGTGTAAGTTAAGTGGGTGGCCAAATCAAGTAAATGTTTTGATGATATATCTAGCATCTAGATATGATTCGAAATTTTTTTGAATTGGAAAGGCAACGATCAGTTTGCAAACAAACTTAAAAATAACTGAACATAATATTCATTTTCAAATACTAATCTAATTTTCGAAGTTAAAATGCCCAACAATTCATATAATGCTGTCGTGCTAGTACATTTATAAAGACTTACTGGTTTACCTTGCGTCCTGTGGTGGTGCAAGTAGTAGAGAATATAAGGAATGATCTTTTTTTTTTTTTTTTTTTTTTTTTTTTTTTTTTTTTTTTTTTTGTGCCCTTGTAAGGTAAATTGACAGCACGTCTAGATGAATAAGTTTGAAGATTCATGATTGTGATCCAAGCCTCATCAGTGGTTAAGATACACCTCTGAATACTGGCACTTCGAACTGGTTTGGGTTCGATCACAAACGAACTTACCGGCTGCATGGTTCGTTCTTATGTTTTTCTCCCTGTATAATATGCTAGTTTCCCTCAGAATGTTCTCCACGAAGGCATCCTTCCTCATAGGCAGGTAGCCCTCGCAGCTTTGCGTTATTTAAATAACTGAATCGATCATGATTTTGATCCTTCCAAGGACGTTTTGAGTTTACCTGTTTCATGGCTTTACATATTACTATTATTAATGAATTCCTCTCAGGATGTTATCCAAAAATATATTAACAACTCAGATTTTTCGAGAATTTTTTTTTCTATCCGAATACCCAGTAAAACATCTTTGTTATGCATAAAAACTCTTATTCATCAGTTTCGACTGAGGGATGGTATATGATTATTTTCTAAAGCTTAAATGTGAGCTTTAGTATGGAAGAAGAAAGATACTAGGATGCTGAAACAATGAAATTTTTATTAATTACATAAGAATAAACTGGCGGTTCTAGCTTCATTGATCGTTCACATTATGCTATTTGTAATTATTCAACTTAGAGTGGATCACTTAGTTTTAAAAAACAAGTGATTTATGCATTTACAATTACCAGACAAGGTATTTTTTAAAGCATAAAGATAATTAAATGTATTTTAAGAATTGAGTTTGTAATCAAGTTTCGCTATCTATGAATAAGATATGGCTTGCAGTTAAGTTATATTCTTTCTTAAAAAAATATTTCTTTCGTTCACCTATTAAAAATAACAATCAGCAGCGTGTGTTTTTGAAAATATCCCTAAATGCAACATAAATACGAGGCAGATTTCTTTAGGGAATCCTTTACGAAGACATTTTACCACTTAGGTGGAAAACGTTTTGCTAAATTAAACTCTAAATTTACAAAGGCGATTTTATGAGAAAACAGAAGGAGGACTCTACATTGGATTAATAATTAGCAAGTTACTCATCAGTGAAAAATAATGGCAATCTTGTATAAAATGAAAATCGGAACGATATTATTGCAAATTCTTCAATAAAGCATCTAATATATTGCAAATTAAAAATTTTAAAAAGCGTTCTTTATTTTGTGAGTTTATTTGTGAAACTATCTGAGAAATAACTTCATTTTATCTTGTAATATTGGAAAATGTTTTCAGCTGTCATTATCTATCACAAATTAAATACTTTGAAAATGGATTCATTTTAAGCTGTTTAAAATATTATTTGTGTTCGTGCTTAGGGTGAAGAAATGTTTGTGTGCTGTGTTCATTCTTAAGTATATGTATTTCGCCAGGAGTTTGATTTTGCACTTCCCATTTTTTATCAAATAACATAAAATTAGCATTTCATGAAAAAAAAAAAAACAACATTTTTTTATTTATCTTTAATTTAAACAACAAAGGGATTAGAATTTTTGTTACTTTGCAAAACATACTTAGTAAAAAGATGGATTTCGAATTTGAAATGTTTTTGCTATTTGGTTAGTAAATTAATTAATATAATGTAGTTACTATGTTTAGTTATTATGTTACTATTACTACTTAGTTAACTATGTTTTTATTGGGAACCATTTAACCTTTAAAAGACGGGTGACCTAAGAATCGGCTAGAGCTGCAGTGTCTCCAAAAAACGGCTGTGGCCCTAATATCGGCTGGAGAATCCCCCCCCCCCCCCCATCCTTCAGGGTGCGGAGATCATCATTGTCCGAATAACCTCCCTTGCCACTTAGACAAGATGACCTTCGCGATGAACAGCAGAAAAGAGAACAAATTCAACAAATTCTTTTATATTATTCTCTAGTCTCTTATCTGAAAATTAACAAAGGCGACCCCCAAAGGCGACCTACAGGAAAAGTTGCAAAAGAGTAGTAGTTTCCCTTTAAAATGGCAGCTAAAAGAGGGGTGGAAATGCATTTGGATTTCCCGTCTTTTTAAGTGAAACCTTTCAAAACTGCCCCGTCTCTTAAAGGTTAAGGACATATTATAACGGTGGAAATTACTTTTGTGCTTTTTGAAGTTCCTCTATACATTATAAAATTAACCAATTGATCAAAATTTGCATTATACAATAAAATAAGTACTATAACACAACAACAACGATAAATAGCCTTCTTATATAACAGCCCCAATTAAAATTACTAACTAAAAACAACGAACGTGGAGACATTTCTATTATGTAGTAAAGTAAGCTTTAAAATATTTTGGAAGAACTGGTCAGAAATTATGTGAAAGAAAGTGAATCGAATTATTTTGATTAAAAAAAATTTTCTTATTATGTGTCAGCTTATTTTAAGCCATTTTATCTAGTAATAACAACTTGATATTGTTTCAGATTAAAAATAATGAATGCTATATCATCCATATTTCGAAATGGGCTTATTAGTTATGCTGTTATAACTACTAATAACTGTTGATAAAATATTTCCACAGCAACATAATTTTGATTTGCTATGCAAGTTTATTTATGTGTTTATTTTTTTAACAAATATTGAATCGTCGAATGTAAAAAAAAAAAGCATTAATAAAATCTTTAAATGCTTGTCTTTGAATTTGAGTTCGAACACAGCATATTTAAAACAAGAGACTATTACAAGACTTTGCTAGGATCCTGCTAGCTGCACAAGACACTTTGTTAGAAGGAAACAACTGATTGAAAGCATGTGTTCAAATTATCACATCTGTCATTTATCTGTCGAAGAAAAGGTAGGACTTTTGTATGAACTTGTTTCAAAGCTTGTTTTTCCGTTCTGTAAGTACGCCAATCCCCAGGGGTGTAATTACTCTTTTACGACAAATCTGAACTACTGCAGTTCCTCCGATATATTTACGATGACATTACTGAATGATCTCAAAGCCATCTGCTATTCTGAACTATTTTGTACTTTAAAAATACAGAAGGTTATAAGTACAGGTTTTTTTGCACATCTACAGTTATTGTTTTTTAATTACTGTCATGTAACATAAATGCAAAAGCATTTAATATTTATTTAGTCTTTCGCATAATATGTCAAAACAAATTTCTCTTAAGTCATCTGTTTATGGCTGAAGTTGCTATGTGTAGTTCTTTAATTTATGCTATGGAAGTTAAAAATACAGCGATCAATAAAAAATATAAAAATTCTGCACATGTGAAAATAAAATTATGGTAAAATGCTTGAACACCATCTCCAAAACAAGAGACTAAATAAAAAAAATCATGTTTGAGCTAAAATATTAATGTCTTGCAAAATCTTTTCTAACATACGTGACAATTTTCGATAGAGGGACAAGCTTTTTTTTACTGCTTAGACCTAAAGTACTTTTTTTTTTTACTTCTTACTAGACAATCGTAGATCCTTTCCCAGATTTTACTAATCAGGTCTTGCTGGCCTAAGATGCAATACTTTGATAAAGAAATTCTAAAAAGTTTAGCTTTTTTTATTTCAGTAATTCTGAATACTTATAAAAATTCGGACTACTACAAATTTTATTAAAACTCATCCTATAATTCAAAAAGGTGCTTCGGACCGCTGACGAAGTTTTTAAATTAAAAAGAAACTGTATTTGATATGGTAATGAAGTTAAAATATCATTGCACCTGCTTAGACAATATTCAATCTAAGAATACTACTATTTTAGAGAATTATATGCATTTCAAATAAAAAATAGCACAAATAATTATTATATATTCAGATTATACACGACTACTGCGTCATTCGCCAACAACACACATTCAAAAAACAATAAAAAATTTTTAAAAAAATCTGACAGGTTTCAGATTTTAAATTACGTCCAAAAGGACATTTCTTTAACGTTTTGTATGGTACCTTTATTTATTAAATATCATGTTCTTTGCACTTACACCATAAAATTCAGTTCAATAGGCATGTCGATAATTAATTTTAAAATGAGCATATATTTAGAATTTCCAGTACACAATTCCGCGCCCTGGAGATAAAAAGGTTTCCACCCCCGTAGAGTGTTGCTATTGCTTGCTTTGAAATCGTTGAGTTTGTTACTCAAAAATTCGTTAAAGTTTCACAAAATATGAAATAGATAATAAAAGAAATTCCAAATTTCGAATTTGATCTTCCACATGCCCATATTCGTAGGAGGATTACGTCATTCAAACTTGGATGGCCTTTTTTCAAACCATTTTTTTTATCACAATGCGAGAAATATACACACATTTACGCAGATTTTCATTATTTAATTACTTCAAATGTAATGCGGCACTCTAACATTTGGTGGCAGCAGTCTGAAAAGTGATTCGCCGTTTATAGTGATTCAACGCAAAATCGCAAAAACAAGAACAGTATTAGTATTTAAAACAATAGTCTCTCAAGGACTATTGTTTTAAATACTAATACGCCCCTTTGGACTAATAAATAAAAATATGAAAGGTTTCAGATTTTAAACTACATCCAAAGGAGCGTTTTTAACGTTTTGTGTGTTACCTGATTAAATATCATGTTCTACGTACTCAAAGCATAAAGTTCAGTTCAACAGTAGTATCTCAAAATTATTTTAAAATGAGCGTATCTTAGAGTCTCTTGCGCTGGAAATAAAAATGGGATTTTTTTCGTACGGTGTTGACATTACTCGCTTTGAAATCGTTTAGTTTTTTAATCAAAAATTCGTTGAAGTGTTACAAAATATGAAATCGATAATAAAATAAATTTCAAATTCAAATTAGGGCTTCCACATGCCCATATTGTATGGAAGATTACGTTATTTAAATTTTGATAGCTCTAGGTACCGTTGTTTTATCACAATGCGAGAAACATGCGTACATTCTTGCAGATTCTTCAATATTTAATTTTTTTTAAGTATAATACAGAGCGATAATATTTAGCGGCAACAATTTGAAAAGTGATTCGCCGTTTATAGTTTTCAATGAAAAATGCCAAAGCGAAATTAAAAGTTCCTTCAGGGCAAATTGTCCCTTTGAACTAAAAATAAAGTAAGTAAATATAAATAAATAAATTTCTGTGCTTCTTTTCTTAATAGTATTTCGTTTTATTTATTTACTGCGGCTTTTTTTAACTGAAATTTGTTACTTTTAGAAAAGTTGCGGGTTATATTTCGGACATTCAGTTGTTAGGCTGTAGGTTGGTTATTTTAATAATTTATATAGCAAAATACAGAAATTTTAACACACCCTTGCATTTCTGCTTGTAGTTATTTTGCGTTGAACAATGTAATTACAATTATGTAAGAAAATCAAACTTATTGAATTTTTTTCTAATAAAAATCGCATTGAAATCAATGTACAAATTCATTTCAAATAATGGAATATTTGAAATGAATTTGAACAGAACTTCATCAAACCAGTATAAGCCATGAATATTGTTCCAAAATGAATAAATAATTCGCCATTATTATTTTTACTATCAAATTAGATTATGCTTCATAAACCCGTTCAAAATACGCTTATTATAAATTACTGTTGATGGCTAATTTTTATTTGAATTATTGCTTAATTATGTTATTCTTTACATGTAATTATATATAATTCATATTAAATGCAGTATTAAATTAAATGCAGTAATTAAATGCGCTATTCGTTTCGCTCGAATAATTAAAACTTATAACTTGTCGGTTTTAATCATGTATCTATATATCCATAAGTAAATTTGTTTAAATATTTCCTAATGCTATTTTTTAATTGAATTCACGAGCATTTCGCATATTTCTGAACATTCAATTTAAAAACTAAAGGATATTTTATGAAAATGTTATCTGTTTAAAGAGAGTATTGAAAAAACATGCTTACATGCTACTTTTTTATTTCGCGAAGAATGTCCACGTTTGTTTGTTGTTTATAAACCACTACATGCTCAAGCGTTTTCTTGGCGATTAAACATATCGGTCTAAAACGAAAAAGAGCAACCCTCTTTCCCTCCTACTGAGAACTGTCATTTAGAGATCTCCAGGGTTCCAGAAATAAGGGGGCAGGGGACATCTGCGCGGCCGCTTTAAGGCGGTCATAATGCTTTCGAGGTCTTCACCACTGACCGCCTAGAACCGTCAGTAACGCTTTCGAACACTTTTCGAGTGACCGCCTAGAAGCGTCCGTAACGCTTTCGAGGTAGGCCGTCTTGACCGCCTAAACCCGGTCATAACGCTCAGAGGGTTAAGTGAAAATAGTTCGATGAGCACATGGACACCGAGTTTATTGAATTCTTTGATGTTTTTCGAGCGAATACTGATCGTTGTGTAAAAGGGAAAACCAGGTTGTGTGGGATGCCGAGCAGTAATGTAACTTTATTTATGTGCAATGTTTAACATATCGTTTGTGTATTTTAAATTTGTATTGTTGATTTTATTGTGAATTATATTTAACACATCATTTTTCATTTAAATTGTATTTTTAATTTTTGGCTTTGATATGTTTATAACGCTTTCCGACTAGCAAAATTGTTAACTTTAACTCTTGAAGTAACGTTTACCTCATATTTTAATACGTAGTGTTTGGTATCGTAATTACACTTGATAATATGAGTTCATTGATAATATGTGTGTGTGTGTGCGTATGTTAAGCATTGCTTAGTGTTCCAAGTTTGTAGTATTTCTTTTATTATATTATTTTCTTTCATTTTGAGGAATTAGATTTTTTTATTTATTAATGCGTAGAATTCTAGCATGCGTACACAGAATATGGCGTGCTTTAGGAATTTTAGAAACTGATATGAAAGCTGTGTAATGATGTTCATATGCAATAAAAATATTCTTCTTTTTTTATTAATGTAAAGTTTAAAATTTTTAGAAATAATGAAAATTGTCTAACTATTGGTATGTAAGGAATTATGTCGTTACGTAGCAAGAAGGTAATTTGTAAAAATGATAATATTTAAATGTTCCACAATATGAATTTAAATTTATTTTTTATTTTTATTTATTTATTTTTTTATAAATCCTTTAATAAAAATCTTTGAAAATATTGAAGCTCTACAAGTATTAGAGACTGCGACGTTGTTTTTCGTTTTAATAAATGGTAGAATTCGCTCACTGTATCATGGTAATTTTAAATATAAACAATTTATTATACTTATTATCAGTAACGCCTAAGCTTAAATGTTATAAATGTAAATTAAAAGTAAAGAATTTGATATTAATTTACAATAATAAACAATTTATTATTGTTATTTTTAAGAGAAAATAGAAATAACGCATAGTGTAAATGCGAGACTACATTGTGACGTCACAAGCTTAGTCCCACCCATTTATGGACGTCATACAGCTCCGCCTACTGAACTTTGTTGATGCAGCCTATTCTGCGCTTTCACCAACAACGTGAACAATAAATGCAATAAATAAAACAAATCAAATGCTATCCAATACAAATCAAATACTAAATACACATTTAGAAACAAAAAGGACTATGGTCTTACACTATTTAAAATTATTTACATTACATACTATGGCCATAGTAATGAGCTAACCTGTCGTAATGAACGACTTTAGGTTTAGAGTTCGAAGACTTACGGATCCGAACTACGAGGTCATTCAGCCTGTTTAGGGCCATGTACGGACCATCCCAAGGTGACTGTAATTTATGCCTGACTCCTTTTCGTTGAATCAGGTTCCACAACCACACCTTGTCTCCTTCGTTGAATCTGTGTCCAGTAGCTCTCGTGTCGTATCTCGTCTTCACTTTCTCCGTCGCCAAGTTGACTCGCTTTCGTGCAGAACGGTGCATCACTTCAAACCGGGCCTGGACATCTTGGATGTGTTCCTCAGGCGATGAAAGCGCATCCGTAGGGTGACCAAACAGGCGGTCACAAGGCAGACGAAGGTCTCGAACGAAGAGCATCTGAGATGGAGAATAGCTGGTAGTCTTGCGTTTCTTTTCGACATTAGCATGATTTCGGCAGCTTCTCGAACTGGTTCTTTCGGACAAAGCGCCGGCATTTCCAGGTGAGGATCCCTTCTGAGGATGGATAGTCATGTCTTCAGATCCTGAAAGCAGTGTATTGTTTTTGAAGTGTAAGGAAATATTGTACTTCCTTAAAACGTCCAGTCCGAGTATGCATGGATCTGTAATATCCGCCACATATGCCGTGTGATGGTAGGCGGCACTTCCAAACGGTTTAACTTTCCAGCTATGTCGATCTTGTCACCAGACGCAGTCTGAAGGGTAACACAGGATGGCGTCCAAATAAGTTTATCTTTAAACTGTTCGGCTAAATTTTTCCTAATGATGGTAATATTAGCTCCTGTGTCAATAATCATATTGCAAGAAACTCCATCAATATGCCCATTGATGGACAGTCCGTTACTGTTGCCACTCACCGTAGAAATCTTGAGTGCTTTAAAACAGGGTTTTTCATTATCTGGAAACCTCCGTTCCTTGATATGGTCATTAATTTGTTTCCTGCGTCGTTGCTCAGAAATGGTCTCAATTTTCGTACCCTGGGTTGTTCTGCAATTCTTTTGTACGTGGCCTTCAGCTTCACAGTTCCAGCACTTTAGTTTCTTGTCAATCTTTTTCCGTCCCATGGCATTTAATTGTCTGTTTAACCCGCCTCTCTTATTTTCTGTGCTCTGGGGTGTTCTGCAGTTCCTTCGTATGTGGCCTTCAACACCGCAGTTCCAGCACTTTATGGTTGGTTTCTTCTCATCAATATTTTGTCTCAAGGCGTTCACTGGTCTTGTAAAATCATCCATTTTATTATCCGTGCCCTGGGGTGTTCTGCAATGCCGTCGTATGTGCCCTTCAATACCACATTTGCAACACCTTAGAGCCACTTTGTTCTCACTCCTACTCCGTATGAAAGCATTGACTTCTCTGGCTAAATCATCTAAACGAGCCATCAGTTGATCCACTGGCTCATGGACTCGCACAGCTCTGACCGGGTAGCGATCTATACTAGTTGCTTGCTGGGCTGCCTCGAACTTCATGGCGTACAACAGAGTGCTTTTTATGTCCCTCACATCTGCCATTCGAAGAGCTTTCTGTATTTCAGGATCCCGGATGCCATCGATAAAGTACTGCAGGGACAGGATTTCCCTCGTTTCTCTCGGGTACTCCGCGAGGTGCCTTTCAACACCCGTGGCGAGTTCCTGGAGTGATTCGGTGGGCTTCTGTTGACGGGATTTTAATTGAAGCCTGCTGTAGTCTTTTAAACATTACTTGCCAAAGCGCAGCTCCAATGTGTCGGATAGAGTTTCGAAGTCAAGTCTTTTTTCTGGAAGCGTCTGCAGGATATCCGCTGCGTCTGCTCTCAGAGAAGCGGCGAGATGACAGGCCCTAGTTTGGGAATCCCATCCATTTGCATCCGCAACGATAGAAAATTGTGTCCTATACACTTGCCAGGAGGTCTTCCCATAATATGTAGATAGTTTCAGAGAGGGATGAGCAGGCATCGATAAAAATTTAAAACTATCCGAATTGCTCCCGACCGTCGCTACGATCTTCTTTAAAGTATCACCTTCTGTCGAAACTGCTGAAACCTTATCATCAATTTGTTGTTCGACGGCTGAAATTCTCTCTTCTATATGTTCTTTTACAGAAGAAATTCTTTCTTCTAATTGTTCTTTTACCGAAGAAACTCTTTCTTCTGTTTGTCCAACTTTAGTTTCAACAGTCTCAATTCTGCCTTCCATAGCCTCAAATTTGTTTTCTATTATACAAGTAATCTCTCTTTTTATTTTTTTCTTTTTATTTCCTCTTGCCCTATTTTCACTTCCTCTTTAACAGCTTCCATCTCTGCCTTAAAAGATTCATGAACAACATCCATCTTTTCTTTAACGGATTCCTGGCCCAATTTCATTTCTTCCTTAACGGAGTCAACGGCCCCTTCCATCTTTTCTTGGCTAGTTTTCATCTCTTCTTTCATTCCTTCTTTAAACGAGGCAAAGGCAGATATCAACTGCTCTTCCATCGCTCTTGTTATTGGCATTCAAACCCCAGTCCTGACACCAAAAATTCTTGCGTGCGTACGGGTTCGTTACGAAATGAATGCACAAGTCCGATGAAAAATGAACAAAAAAATTTATTATTATCACAAAATGCTTAAATTCCCTCAGATATTCTTTCAATTTTACAATATCTCACAGTAGTTATCTTCTAACTACTGAAACGTTCAAAAGAACTTAATTCGAAACAGCTAGAGAAAGCTAATTCGCGAATTCGCTACAGTCAACAAGAACATTTTCTAAACAACAATAAACTAAGTAACTAACTACGAACTTATTTATTTATTTCTGATTCACCTCAGGTATACAACTACTTTGAGTTTTGACCTGTTCAATCTGTGCAGTCTATGAAGGCCATTCACGGTTTTTAGTACATTAAGGTGCTACTGCACCTCGCCCGGGGGCGTGACATTAGAACAAGGTGCAATCATTCCGTGGCGAAGTCAGGCTGAATATACGAAAATTAGGAAATTAGTACTTGGAAAACAAAATCATCCAGCATTCAAGTCCTTGCATGATGCATTCGGTCCGGATAGTAGCGTAAGGTTACTGAGATAGGTAGCGCAGTCCAGCAGGTAATCAGGAATAGAACCACAGCAGTGGGCGTGGTGAGATCACACAATACACAGTGCTTAACACATAGTAATTAATTCAGAGTCTCTAGCCTGCTTCCAGGAAAATAGCTAATTTTAGCAGTAACACAGTACTTAGTTAAATAAGGTTAGATATAGATAGATACACAAAACACAACTTCATACACTATTTACATATTTACATCACCACCGCGCATTATGGTGAACTGACCGAGGTCTCTTCACCACGCTGTCCACCGTAGGGTCATAATTACCGAGTTCTCTTAGCGAGTGCACTGGAGAATTATCCATTTTTTCGAAGAAGTTGTGCGCCTCCATGACGATTTGTTCAGGAATGGGCTTTATTTTCAAGTCTGCATGAATGATGCTATTGCGTACAAACCAGGGCGCATTAGTGATGGCTCTCAAAATTTTGTTTTGAAGGACTTCTTATTGGCAATTGCTCACGCTGGGGCGGCGTAGAGCATAACTGACCTATTCCTAGTGAGTTAGATCATGCGTTTAGCTTTTAAGCTCAATTTCGATTTCCTACCTATAACAGTATAAAGCGACATGAAAACTCCGTTTGCTTTATTTACTTGGTTTGTTACGTGCTCTTTGAAGGTGAGCCTATCATCTAGGGTAACTCCCAAGTACTTTGCGGACGAGCAAACTGGAATCACATCATTCTCTATCTTGATATCCGTGTTCGTAGTGACATTTCTTCTGTAGCGACGGAATTGGACAATTTTACATTTCGCGGTATTAATTTTAATAACTACGAACTGAGAGGTTTTCCTCCTTTTATAAGATTTTAAAATCGCGCGCGAGAATTTTCTAGTACTTTCTCGAAATCAAAAAGATATATTTATATAACCACAGCAGTGGGCGTGGTGAGATCACACAATACACAGTGCTTAACACATAGTAATTAATTCAGAGTCTCTAGCCTGCTTCCAGGAAAATAGCTAATTTTAGCAGTAACACAGTACTTAGTTAAATAAGGTTAGATAGAGCACAAAACACAACTTCATACACTATTTACATATTTACATCACCACCGCGCATTATGGTGAACTGACCGAGGTCTCTTCACCACGCTGTCCACCGTAGGGTCATAATTACCGAGTTCTCTTAGCGGAGAATTATCCATTTTTTCGAAGAAGTTGTGCGCCTCCATGACGATTTGTTCAGGAATGGGCTTTATTTTCAAGTCTGCATGAATGATGCTATTGCGTACAAACCAGGGCGCATTAGTGATGGCTCTCAAAATTTTGTTTTGAAGGACTTCTTATTGGCAATTGCTCACGCTGGGGCGGCGTAGAGCATAACTGGCCTATTCCTAGTGAGTTAGATCATGCGTTTAGCTTTTAAGCTCAATTTCGATTTCCTACCTATAACAGTATAAAGCGACATGAAAACTCCGTTTGCTTTATTTACTTGGTTTGTTACGTGCTCTTTGAAGGTGAGCCTATCATCTAGGGTAACTCCCAAGTACTTTGCGGACGAGCAAACTGGAATCACATCATTCTCTATCTTGATATCCGTGTTCGTAGTGACATTTCTTCTGTAGCGACGGAATTGGACAATTTTACATTTCGCGGTATTAATTTTAATAACTACGAACTGAGAGGTTTTCCTCCTTTTATAAGATTTTAAAATCGCGCGCGAGAATTTTCTAGTACTTTCTCGAAATCAAAAAGATATATTTATATAACCACAGCAGTGGGCGTGGTGAGATCACACAATACACAGTGCTTAACACATAGTAATTAATTCAGAGTCTCTAGCCTGCTTCCAGGAAAATAGCTAATTTTAGCAGTAACACAGTACTTAGTTAAATAAGGTTAGATAGAGCACAAAACACAACTTCATACACTATTTACATATTTACATCACCACCGCGCATTATGGTGAACTGACCGAGGTCTCTTCACCACGCTGTCCACCGTAGGGTCATAATTACCGAGTTCTCTTAGCGAGTGCACTGGAGAATTATCCATTTTTTCGAAGAAGTTGTGCGCCTCCATGACGATTTGTTCAGGAATGGGCTTTATTTTCAAGTCTGCATGAATGATGCTATTGCGTACAAACCAGGGCGCATTAGTGATGGCTCTCAAAATTTTGTTTTGAAGGACTTCTTATTGGCAATTGCTCACGCTGGGGCGGCGTAGAGCATAACTGGCCTATTCCTAGTGAGTTAGATCATGCGTTTAGCTTTTAAGCTCAATTTCGATTTCCTACCTATAACAGTATAAAGCGACATGAAAACTCCGTTTGCTTTATTTACTTGGTTTGTTACGTGCTCTTTGAAGGTGAGCCTATCATCTAGGGTAACTCCCAAGTACTTTGCGGACGAGCAAACTGGAATCACATCATTCTCTATCTTGATATCCGTGTTCGTAGTGACATTTCTTCTGTAGCGACGGAATTGGACAATTTTACATTTCGCGGTATTAATTTTAATAACTACGAACTGAGAGGTTTTCCTCCTTTTATAAGATTTTAAAATCGCGCGCGAGAATTTTCTAGTACTTTCTCGAAATCAAAAAGATATATTTATTAAATGTTAAATGCACGCGCTCTCGTATTTTCAATTTTCCGGCTTAGCTTTCTTTTAATATATAATAATAATATTCGTCACGCGCTGCTGACGAATAATAATATTCGTCACGCGCTGCACTGCGCGGGAAATAAAGCCATTTAATTTACAATTCAACTAACGTTAATTATTTAAATGCTAAATTTCTAACAGTAGTATGTATTGTAATGTATTTTGCAGTAACTTACAAAACAGACAATCTTCTTAGTAGAACATAAATTTTATTTCTAGTTCTCGGTGATAGACAAAGTTTATACATATCTTAAGTGGCAACATTTTTTTAATACTACTCCTAGCTGGCAAAATCTTCAGAATACTAATCTTTTTTTTAACAATATCTCTCGTTGCTGAGTAACGGTTTGATACAAATATGTCGTTGCCACTTCAACAATAATTATACTTATTTATTAAATAACAAGATATTACAGTATATCTGAGTGATATTGGAGCTAATGTGCAAGGCTTAGAAGTTACGCGTGCATTTCATTGTTGTGTGAGTAAAATTTACTCAGGTTAGCATCTGGGGTTAATAGCTGTTTTAAATTGTGTTAAGCACATAAAAATAGCATTGTAATGTTGCTCAGGTTTGTCATTTTTCGAGGAACACGGTTTAAAAAACGCTATTCTAGATCAGCAATCTCCAAACATTTTTTATCACTTACGTCTAAAGACGAATATAATTACCAGAGCCAGGCCACGCCACACTACAACACGCAGATTTTTAACAATCGCCCAAAAGTGCTCTTTTAAAGCTTAAGACGATTTGTAAGCTTTAAAGCTTAATACGGTAATAAAGAGTGATGACCTAGGTGGAATAGCGAAACATTTTATAGGATATTAGAAGAATATCACTTAACCTAACATTGAGAACGTTATATCTCTTCTGAATATTTAAAAAGTGAGGAAATATGTAATCCAATTCTATAAAAATATTGAAATACTTTTTAATAAGTCGTATCATGAATGAAGTGCATTTGTATTGAAATGAATTCGATTCAAAAGAAAAAATAATAATCTTAAAAACAAAACTGTATCTATTGCTTTTAAACAGTTCACTTTGTTAATTAAAAAACAGACAGATTAAGTATGAAAGAATACTATCTTACGTTTTTATAATGGTAACAGACTCGAATGAAAAGTGAAACAACTCATTTAAAGTGAAAAATGCAAAATCGTGTTTCGAGATTAATAGCTCTTGTGGGTTAGTAATGTAATGTAATATAATATTACGTAATATAATGCAATATAATGTAAAGTAATGTATTATTATTACTAATTTTGTTATTGTTATTATTTTTATATTATTCTTCAGCTAGTTTGCATTTTTAGTATACCCCTACTGTGGTTCATTCTTTACATTTTGAATTCTGAAATCATGATCTCATGCATTTTCCCTTCCGTGGGTAACCCTGGTGGCCTATTGGTAAAGTCGTTGAACAGTGGTAGTTCGACTTGGGCTAGCTTTCAGGCGAACAGGCAAGCTGCATGGGCGTTTTCGTGTTCTTCCCAATGTGGATACGAGTCAGTATCCTTAGAAAAATCATCCATAAATTATTTGAATGGTATTATTTGAATTAATATTAGCAAAATAAGGCTTTGAGTCAAATCTGTCAATCGATTTGAAAATTTGTCCCTTATAACATAGAATAAAACATTTCAATGTTTCATTAACCATACGAGTTTAAATTTTTAACCTAATTTTGTAAGAAGTCAGTACAATTAACTCGACGCAGCTCATCACTTGTAAACTGCTAAGTACATTATTGTTTTACAATCTTTCAAAATTTATAATTGCAATAACATACTTATTCAATATATACTTAATATTTGATTTATTTTTGCTCTCCAGAAAGCAGAGAAAAGCAGTTTAGAAGAGCTTTAATTAGAAGTGTAAGATACACAGACGCAATAAATAATGGGAAATTTTTCATGTCGGTTGAGTATAACTGCACAGGTACTAATTAAAGTAACTTACATTTCATTGTAAAAAAAGCTCCTTAATTATCTACATGTATTTAAACGATATGCATAAATAAATTAAACTCGGACTTCAGATGGATAACTACCAATTATTATGCCTTAAGCAACTAATTAAGAAAAGGAAAATAATTCATCTCGAAAGGAAACTCAATCTCATTTTTCAAAAAAAGAAATACATTTTTTGGAGTGTTACTAGTTGGCTAGGTTATTAATATCGCTGTTGCAAAACTTACTGCATTCAAAACTATTCCACTCTTTAAATTTATTCTTCATTATTTCCGACGTGAACTAACTAAATTCCAATTAAAAATACATCATCTTCTTTATAATGGAAGAGATTAAATCTTGCTCCTACTTATCACTGAGTTTAAGATAAAAATAAAATATTTCATTTCATTTACGAGCTGCTTAGAATATGTTACTAATAACCTCGAATAAAATAAAGTGTTTACACTCTTATTATTCAGTTTTGTTTTAAAATTATTGTATAATTTGAATCTGAAGCGAAGTAAAAAAAATCGCATTGGTTTGGTTTGGCTTGTGTGATTACGGTAAAGCCTCGAAGGCTATCTGCTTAAGGGGAGGGACAACGTCGTGGAGGACTTTCTAAGGTAAAATGGCTCATATACACATTACACTTAAAAAGTCGCATTGGAACTTCAGAGTGTTGAGCATAGAAATGACGACATCAGAGTTGAAACATTGTACTAATTGAAAGCAAATCATGAAAATAAGATTATTCTCATCAAATGTCGTTTACGATGGATGTGGTGAGCAATATCCATAAAGAAAGAAATTCATTAGATGCTTCATGTTTGTAATAAGTAAGTTCGAAAGTTAGCGCAAATAGGAAAGAAATTTCTCTGAATTCGTGATACTTCGGAATGGTCCTAAAGAAAAGTTTTCTTTTCTTTTTTTTCTTTTAAGTAACATCTGAAAAACCTTGTACACCTTTCTTAAACACTCAGTCTAAAATTTAACATCATTAATAATATTAGTTATAACGTATCTTTCAGCTTTTATACCAAAAATAAAATATACGATACAGGATAATACTCGCCAAACAATTTTCGGCACTTGCATAGTATCATCTCGTCGACCATAAAAGTTGGCTGAGATTCGATCAAAGTTACGTCAGTCGTTTTTGTGGAAATTTGAAGGAACTGAAGCATCTTTCCTTAGCAAACAAACAACATTCGATACGCTTCGTTTTTGCGCTCAGTAAAAAGTGCTTTGATTGATTTCTACTACTCTTAGGCCTTTGGATTATGCCCGAAGGTTTGTTTAGAACGTTTATGAGTACAAACTTCCCGTAGGTAATTCGTTGTTCTAGTCTATTACTGTTTCGTCTGCAAAATTCAAATGACGAATCGAATCCATTAATGTGTACTTTTTTTTATCTTATAACTTTGAAAATAATCTGTTGCAGCTATCATTTTCTTCAAAATGAAAAATATGTATATAATAATAATTTTTTTTTCTTATAACAGACAATTTATAAACTTGTTTAATTCAGTTGACAATGAATAGGGACACGTAATCTTTACCAGTGGTTAACAGGTATTGTTCCCCATTCATATTAACTATATTTAATTTTAAGTAATGTTGTACTGGTTAACTACTGGTTAAGACCAGAAAGGTGGCTTATCGAGTATTAGTCGGGATTATAGATTATATCAGATAAAAAACGCTGATATTATGAGAGTGTTGTGACGTCACGCTCATCCATTATTAGTGCTAAATAGCGCTGATTGGCAACACTTTCACGTTTGACGGGATAATACGCAAGTAACCAAATTTATTTAGAAATTAATGTGAGGCAGCTTGATACTTCCAATGAGAAAATATATCTTCGTCATCATTTCGTTTCGACTGCAGTAAAAATTTACAAACCTTAAGAAATATTTTTCATAGATTAGTTATTTCATTAAACAAAAAATAAAATACGATATACAATTTTAAAAAAATTTAATGATAATGTTTACTTTAGAAGCAAGAACACTATAAGAAACAAGAAAGGTGGCTATTTTAACTAGGGTCAATTAAAAGAATTATTGCTGCATATATTTTTTCTGTAAATTACACATATCAAGGTAAAGTAATTATAAAAACTGAATAGGGCATCTTTTTATAAGGAACAGTGCATATAAATGCTAGCTAACTTCATTATCACAGTTACAGTCACGGTCACAGTTACGGTCATATGATTAGCAAAGTAGCAGTGGGTAGCGATCTTTAGTAAGAAACAGCTACAATATATATTTAAAACAATGGTCCTCCTTTTTTTTAATTTAGTGAAAACAGCGAAATATTGATGATTGTTAACATTTTTTGCAATTTAATCTATATCTTCGCTGTCATAATAAATTCCATGGCAGCATGTAAAAATTCTTTAGCATATCACATATTAATTTTTATGATGTAAAGTATTTTTAAAAATTTACATCATAAAAATTAAATGCAAAAGTTTATCGAGATTTCAACAACTCTTAAATTTTAGAAGATTTATAGAATATATTCAAAATTTTAAATCATGCCGTTAGATGGTTCGGCTTATTTGATTATAGCATAAGACTCCAGGGCTATCTGCCTAAGAGAATGGATGCCTTTATAGAGGACTTTCTAAAGGAAACTGGCTTGTTGCGCACAGGGAAAACCACGAAAACGCCCATGCAGCCAGCCCGTTCGCCGGGATTCGAACCCCACCCTAACTACCAATGTTCAGCGACTTTATCGCCCGGCGGCTTCTAACGCTCACGACGTTAGAAGAGACGTCATTGCACTTAAGCATAACAGATGAAATTTAGGATTTCTTTCTAAATTTCCAAATTTTTTCATAATTGCCTTAATTACAAAACTGCACGCAAGTGTTTGTATTTCTTACATTTCTAAAATAATGCATGTATTTTTATCAAGCTAAAAATTTAACTAAATTTAATTCATATCATCTTTTGCGAAAGATTTCTAAACGAAGTTACTTGACTATAATTATTTTCTATGTAGCTTTGAATACTGAAAACAATTTTGGAATAATATCGTTATTAATAAACCTGAATGAAAATCTACAGTTTACTCATTAAATGTTGAGATTAATTTATTTTTCAAAAATGTCGAAATGTGCCGTACATAATTTTGTTTATTATTAAATGTATCATAATTTGAGAGAATTTTAGTTACTTTCTTAAAAATGTCGAGTTTAAATAATATAATCAGCTTATTCTGACTTACTTCCAAAAGCCGACTGTCAATAAAATTTATCACAGGAATTTACTTTCTCTTTTGTTAGTATTATTATTTTAAAAAGTAATAGAAAATCCTATTTACTTTGAATTATGCTGTGATGCCAGTTTCATTATCTATTTTTGAAAAGAATTTGACTGATACCACGTCAAAACATATAGTCGTTTTCTCTTTTCACTGCTACAGAAGCAATCAAATTTTAGGAAAACAAAAATATTTGAGAACTAGAAGTGTATTATTGTTTGTAGCCGTAACATTAGATAGTTAATTTGAACTTTACTTTTGTCTTGTCCTTGAGTTGACATAGTTACTTTGGATGACTGAATTTAAAAATAACGGTAATCAGTAATTATTTCGCTAAAATTTTGCTTTCGTGAGCACAGAAACATTGTTTTTAAATTTACTGTGTTTTAACAAAAATCAATAGGGAACTTACAGAGAATGCGTTGGTGTAAAGTCACGAATATTAATGAATCTGATGGTGCAAACAATAAAATTCGGAGCTAGATTCTGAGACACAGATAAATAATTTGCTCATTAAACAGAAATATGCAAGAAAAATCGTTTAAATTTAAATTTCAAAACATCTAAATCGAATTTTAAAATAACAGCTTCGTCAGTTTGTGCGCAAGGTCTGTCACTAGTGTGTTTCACCACCACAAATAGTGTTTACGCAAGATTTGAGCTCGATAGCCTAACAAGAAGTAAAGTTTAAGAAATAAAGACAAATGTCTGTCCATAGCGTCATAAGTGAGACAAATAAAAGTTTATAAAAAATAACTTGTACTTTCTATGCAATGCAGCGTTTTTGAAATTAGCAACCTTTATTGTTTTTAACTACACAGACATCTATAACTTCATACAGAATTTGTTTTGACAAAAATTTGACTAAAAGTTGTTCCTGTTACAAAATTATGCAGAAGTTAATTTGTACTAACAGTGATACAAACAGTGATACAAACTATTTTGTATACAACTGTATAGGTCTGTCTATATATATCTCATTTCTTGTGTCCAAAATGCACTGACACAAACTAAACTACTAAACAAAATGCTTTTTTTTTTAAAATTTTTTTTATGTGTGTGTGGTGTTCGCACGTAGCAAATAACTTTTTATAATGATGTCTATACATTTTTTTATGGGTGATACCGTAATACTTTAAAGTTTAAAGCAACAAATGCATTAATAATACGTTGCAAAGTCATCTGATAAAAATTTGGTTATAAAGTAAAAAGAAACCGTAATTCCTCGTGTATTTCTCCTCCTGGATTTTAAAGGATAGTTTCTGGAAACTTTGAAAATATTCCCTCAGGCCCCCCCCTTCTTCTTTTGTACACAGTTTTTTTTTTCCTTTGAGGGCTAGTTTATCGGAAATTTGTATTGCAATACAATTTTATTAATAAAAACTTATTATTATTATTATTTATATTCAGTGTATAATTTATATTCGAATTTTTTATATTTTTATTCAGTGTATTCAATTTATATTTGCATTTTTTACTTGAACAGGTTCTTCGTTAAGCTATATGGAAGTGGCAGGTTTTCTCACACTTTCAAAATATAATATTTCATCTTACTTCTATTATTTATTTTCCAGCCCATTGTAGCCTAGCTACTGCTGTTCTCCATCTTTTAAAATCCGGGTCTTTTGTTTGCCCCCTTTTCCTCAATTCCTCCGACGTCCCTCTTGGAATTGCGGTCTAGACTTACGAATGTGAGGTGCCCCTGGGACTTTACAGCGTAACCTAGCTTAACACGATGTAGCTGCCTTAATTACTATCATATATCCGTTCAGTATCAATCAGATATTGTAATATTACTTTTTTTTATCAGAATTTGGATTTCTTTTAAAGAAAAAGATTGTGGTTACCAGGAGTTTATTCTCGACTACTTTTTCAGTTGTTGCCAGTAGTTTTTATCCTTGACTACTTTTCATTTGTTGCCGCGCAGACGTTATAGTGGTTAGGGAAGCCTAACTGCGATAACGAAGGGCCTGGGTTCGAATCCCGGAGAAGGCATGGTTGTAACTGTCCGTCCCTTCATAGGAGGTGATGGTGGCCCATCTAATAGGTGCCTCCATAATAAAGGGACCACCATGTCTGGCCTTGTATAGATTAATGGACTATGTTACACTGTAATTGTTCACAATCTGCCATTGGGGAGGAAAAAGAAAATTTTTAGTTTGTTTTGTTCTTACAGAAACAGCGTTCTTCGAAAATTAAATGGCTCGCATAATTTTACCTTCTTGATTTTCGAACGAAAAAATAGTGAAATAAAGGGGGGGGAGGGAATAGGCGAGGAAATATTATAATGCTTTGAACCCCAAGGAAATTAAAAAGATTTCACATAAATGTAAACAAGATATTAAGGGAAAAATCTGAAAGCTTTCAAATTTTACATTACGCCCATAGGGGCGTTTTTTAAAGTTTTGTGTTATCTTTATGTAAAAAATATCATGTTCTTCCCACTTAAACCATAAAATTCAATTCAACAGCAATATCGCCAAATAATTTCAAAATGAGCATATCTTTAGAATTTCCGATACACAGTCTGGCACCCTGAAGAATTTATTTTTTTGTTCCTTACATTGTTGTCATTGCTCGCTTTGAAACCGTTCAGTTTATTAATTAAATTCTTTAATGTCTGACAAAATATGAAATAGATAATAAAACAAATTCCAAATTATTGGTCCCAGATGCCCATATGCGCAGGAAGCTTACTTTATTCAAAATTTGATGGCTCTATGTACTGTTGTTTTATCACAATGCGAGAAACATACATACATATATGCAGATTCTTCATTACTTAATTTCTTTAAATGTAATGCAGGGTTGTAATATTTGGTGGTAACAGTTTGAAAAGTGAATCAACACAGAAAGTGAATTGACGCAAAATGCCAAAACGAAATTAATAGCCCTTCTTGGTCCTTTGAGCTAATAAATATTGGTAAAATTTGGAATGTAAATTTCAGATTCTGCACGAATTTAACACTTTCTGCAAAATCAGTTGACAAGAATGCTTATCACGTCTGAGACAGTTTTTTCCGGTTGAAATCATAAAGTTCTAGAACTACTCAAAAATTAATCTAATAGGAATTAATAAGATTCGGTATTAGTCTACAAAGTTGCAATTCATCTAGAATTGAATTTTAAGCCCAGAGACATGTTAACTAGTTATCGGTATGTCTAAAATAGTCAAAAACTTGCGAAGGTTTGAAATTAACCTTTTATTTAATCTGAACGTTTAACATAAAGAGTACGACTTGCGCTACTGTCAAAAACCACTACTCATGGTTAAATTAAAGCCCACCAGCGGCCAAGCGGTAAAATCGCTGAACACTGGTAGTTCGGTCCGAGGTTCGAATCCCGCGAACGGGCTGGCTGCATGGGCGATTTCGTGGGTTTCCCCATGTGTAACGTGTATACGAGCCAGTTTCCCTTAGAAAGTCCTCCACGAAGACATCCCTCCTCTTAGGCAGATAGCCCTCGAGGCTTTGCCATATTCACACACACACACATGGTTAAATTAAATTAAGTAGTAACTGAGCGCCGCCTGAGATAACCATTGACTTAACATTTTGTAAAAGTCTTACAGTGTTAATAGTCATCCTGGAAGGGATTATTTCTTCCGTATAAAAATGGGCCTGTGTATAAGCATACATATGTTAATTACAAACATTGTCTTGTACAAGTTACATGTTATAGTTACATAAAATCTTGACAGTTATGTGCACATTTAAACATTATCTGAATTCATATTTACAATACTTTTACTGAGATATTCAAAGTAAACTTGTAATTCATTTAAACATTGACTGAATTTTCAAAGTCATTTTTAACTGCTTTACAACATTATTTTTTAACAAGTACATACAAATTGGATAGTAATAAGCTTACATTACAATAGTTTTTGCTCTTACAGTCCTGCTACTATTCTACGGGGTGAGCTATTTTTCTAATGTTGATTTTCAGTTGTTGTAGTACTATCTGGCTTAAACTCGGTGAGGAGTTATGTGACTCAATTTTCTGGTACTCTTGTTGAATTACTTGGAAAAGTTGCAACTGCTATTAAAGTTGTAGTACCAATCAAAGGGAGTATCTTTGTTACTGTTCAAATTAAGTAGTAACTGTCAAATAAATTTAAACGCTGATAACACAATAAAGAATCGGCTACGAGCGAAAGAAGTTATAATGCAGATCATAATAACTGGTTAGTTTAGCATAAGAACGTTAGAAAGCTCTTATCAAAAGTTTCAGAATGCAATTAAAAAAGTACCGGAAATTCTCGTATAGTCTATATCACTATGACAAAGTTGTGTAACTTAACAAAGCATTAAATATGAGTAACCCCAAGAGAGGTAAAAATGTAGAAAGCGATTACTCAGAATGCCTTCTGTAATAAAAGAAATCGTGTGCTAAAAGTTTGAGATAATGCAAATAATATTCAAATCAATCTCTGTTTTCATAAACTTGCACGCTATATAAATATCGCATTATTTTCTCTCAAGCAACAATAGAGTGGTAATTATCTAAAAACAAGTTTCTTCGAGACTGTCATTAATGATCAATGTGTTGTATTCCTTTCTTTTTATCTAAAGTCCTTCCTCAATCTACTTTTCTGCAAATGTTTGGAGGGATCCACGCAGACTGTTAAATAACGCATGATATTTTTACATTTTGTTCGTTTTAAGATATTTCTTGGAAAGTTACTTGACTTGTTAGAAGCTTCTAAATTTTCCTTTATCTTCTTTTTGCTTAACTAGGATCATTATTTTCTCTCTCTCAAAGAAATTGTGAAAATGAGAATTTTTTTTAAAATACTTATATGAAATTGGAAACATTTCAAAAGTTGTAAAACATTTGAAAAATCAAAATTCTACAAACACTCTTAAAGTTTATATCATAAATTCATTCAATAATTTATAGTATAACTTTAATTTATTTAATACAATATTCGAAATAAATCATTTTGCCTCAATATGTTTTATTTCATAATGTTATTGATATATAGTAGATCCTTGCCGAAACCGGGGGGTGTTACGTCACTAATATATTGCGCAAATTTGCGTTCCGCAAAGTTAACTTTATCTAGAAAAAATGGGTTAGGAATAGTTAAGAAAGTATGTATAATTTATTTAAATCTAAATATTACTGTAATTAAAAGGGGAAAATGAAACAAATGATGATTGAGTGATCACTATTTACTGCTTAAAATATATAGATGCACGATACAGTTACTTTTTTAAATAGCTTTACATTTTTACTTGTGACTATATCTGACACAACTCATTAAACGTTTCGCAGTAAGAAGTGCAAAGTTTTTCAATACTTGTCATAAAGTACGCTCTTCTTTCTTCTTTGGTCAATCTTTATTACAAAATCAATCATTTCCTATAACATTCTTACGAATTCTTACGAATCCTTTAACTTAATATACTTTAAAGGCTCCATCTTCTTCACAATCGCGGATTTCACCGTCGACTGGTATTATAAGATCATACAATTCTTCATTTGTGGTTTCACGATCATCATTCTCAACTAATTCTTTGATTTCTTCTTCCGTATCTTAAAATCCGTTGCTGCATATTGCTTTTTTTGTATGATTTTATTGACTTCATTTTCAATCCATGGAAATCCTTTAACATGTTGGCAAGATGTAGCCAGCGCTGATCCAGAAGCATTTATTGTTGATAAATTCACTCGTTCGCATGTGAGTCTAAGCATTTCTGTGCAGTACTCTTAAGTGGAATTTCTTCCAAAATACCTATTAGCGTGTTGTGCTTTCCTTCGTCTAGTACTTTGTTTGCATAGATGGAAACATGCTTGACACTGAAAGTTTTTATGATTCCTTGATTCACTGGTTGGATTAAGAAAGTGGTAATTCGGTGGAAGAAATAAAACCTCTGCATTCGGATGCAATTTTGTGAGGTCTTCAGTACAGTGTCCTGGAGCATTATCGATAATTAGAAGAACAAAGCTCAAGTTTTGCTGTTATAAGAAATATGTGACTTCTTAAATGAATAAATTTTCAAATTAGTCGTCAAAGAGGACTATCGCGACCTCTGCAGTTCGACAAGTATACTTGAAATTCTTACTAAACGCCTATAATTGAATAATAATTGTTTGTTTGTTTAATTCAACGCCTATAATTGAAATTCTCGCGTTGGAGAAATTAAATGGAGACAGCCGAGACAATATTTATTCGCAAAATGATATTCCGTTAAGTCAATTAGGATGCAATCACACAGCTCACAAGAAGGCGAAAATATAGAAAAGGCAAAGAAATATAGAAAAGTGTTAAATTCATCAAATCTAATGAGAGTGCACTAGCGAAGTAAAGCATTGCGGTTTTACATAACTTCTGTGTAAGCTATTCGTACGAATTGAATTTAAACGAACGAATTGAATTCTTGCATTTAAACTTGTATTCCAAATTACGATTTAACTTGAAATTAATGTAGATAATTACTGAGAGAATTAGACTTTTGTAGCGTAGGTTACGTGAGATGAGATCACTTGGGGTCACGTGATATGAACCGGCGAATCAGGATGTTGAACCATGACAGCGTAGTAAGTTCTTAAATTAATGTCTTTATCTATTGGCTTTTTACAAAATTTTAAACAATATAAAAATGTTTATGCCTTTAACATTTGTTAACATTTTTTATGTGTATACTGTATGTTGTCGCCAATAAAGTTTGCTTGGCGATATTTGCGCCGGCGAAACGGAAAAGTACCGATAAATCTTTTAACAGAAAAATACGAAGTCTTCAAAAAGGCATCTCTACCCTTCGGCACATAGCCCCCGTGAGCTTTGCCATATTGTGCTAACCTAACCTAATCTCGAGCATTAAAATGAGCTGCAGATAAAAATCTCAAAATACATCATAAACCAATACAGTTAACAGTATTTCAACTTACAACTGGATATATAACAGGCACACAAGGAAAACTAATTGCAAGCGGAACTAAGCCTCCTACTGAACTTCTTTCACTTGGCAGAAGTAAAAACGAATTCTGTGTCTGATCCCTCATGAAATCAATGATTATTTAAAACCTATACTTATGTTTTATTCAAAACTTAAGGGGACTCGGTACCCCAAAATCAATGAAATTACCGTTTTTTAAATTTTTTGCTGAAAACGTACCGTAATACCCTTACTACACTGAAGAGAAATTTTGAAATGATCTGACGATAATAAATGCTATAAAAAGGTTTTTAAAAATTTTGACACCCCTTTAAATGCCACAGCCCCTCTGTTTATTTATTTATTTTTATTTTACTTCTTAATTTTTTCAGTAACTAATTAAAAATCAGTATAAATGAAAAGAAGTGTAATTAAATATGACTCCAACTATCAAAAAGTTATGTTTATGTGCATATACTGATTTATTTAAATACAAATTGAAGTTGGAAAAAATTTTTTTTTCACCTTTAAACTCACCTAAAAGTTTATATATTTATACTGAGCTGAGCAAATAATTTTATGTGTATTATTAGTCAACTTTGCTATGCTTATTCAAAAATTGAAAGTATCCGTGATTAGATACGAACAGAAAGAGGAGGTGTAATGAAAGTGATAAACTGTCTGTAGTATTTTTGAAATAGTTCTGGAACAAACATTAAACTCTTTAATTAATTGAAATGCACATAAATTGATTTAAAATGCAATTTATATAAGAGAACAAATGGCTAAAATAAGAGAAGAAATCACATAAGCTGCTGAGTGGTTTTAAATAAAATGTTTTATGTCTGTTAAAATTTCAAATTTTGCTTTTTTAAAAATTAATAAAACGACAAATTATTGATAATGATTATAAGTGTTTTAGAAAATATATTATAATTAATTCATGCATTAAAATTGTTTTGAGCGTGTTTTAAAAAACAAAAACAGGTAAAGAAAAATTGAACTTGCATTTTATGATTTTTTTGCAATATTTCTAGCCAGCTAAGGTTTTAAACAAAAGCTTGCAATTTATGTTCATATTAATCAATTGAGCAGTACTAAGATTTATTTTATATATATATATATGTATTGAAATTCAGTAATAAAATTTTTAAGAAATTTGAAATGATTTAATGACCATTCACACAGTTTACATTCTTTAAACTGCGATTTCTCAGTTTGCAATTTTTCAATATATGCTTTTACTTAAAGTCCTAAAACTTGTTTAGATATGGCCCAAATTAATTAATAATTTTACTGGTTATTTAAAATTATATACTAAATGGAATTAAGGATAGGATTTGAAAAATAGTAAAAAGAAAAATTATTGGAAGTAAAAATGTCACTGAAATCATATTTTTTTAAAGTTTTTATATAAAAATGTGCTTTATATTTTTTTCTCAGAAACTAATTCATTAGTTTCAAAATCGATCCGTAAAGTTATTAAGAGCATTATTATAAATACAATAAAAATTTTGAAGAAAAAATTTTGAAAATTGTAGAACAAGAAAGAATTTTTAATTGTTGAATTTAAAAAAAAAATTTAATTAAACAAACATTAATAGCAAACAACTTTTTTCAACTTAAAACCATTTTGTCTCATAAAATCACTTAATATTATTCATAAAAAGTAGATGAAAGTTTCTAAATAAAAAAAATAATTCAAAATGTACCGAGTCCCCTTAAGACAAAATAAATTTACTTTTTGTTTAATTTTAAATTTTACGTTGGTGTGTTTCTCTCTCTATTTGATTGTGATTATTTCTAACAACTGCGGGTATTTTGCGCTGCAAATTGAAGTATCAGGCAAATCCTGCATTAGAATTTTTTTTATTGTTGTGACCAATCTCGCTTGTCTGATATCAAAACAAGCACACGATTTCATTGTGGCAAGGATGCAAGATTGCTCCTACCATTCGCAAGAATCTTTGACACCATATAGGTGACAGTAAGACTTTGCTCAGTTCCTCCCCCCCCCCCAGTTTTGAAGAAAAGCACCCCAGGGGACGCCTGCAAGGGTTTCCCACTCCTCTTCCCTTACCATTAACCTCTCGAGAGAACTTTCGACTGGCCACATATTTAGAGTGCCCCACGTCGCACAAACACGATACATTTACAAACATCCACGCCTTTTCCGGAATTCGAACTCGGGCCCTTCGGTACGGCAGTTAGAGTCACTAACCACTATCCACTTTGGGCAGCTTACAGTTCTGTAAACTATTTAAACCTACTCAAATATAATAGGATTATATAATTTCAAAATGTATAATGTTTGTTACTGATGGCTCCTTAGACAAGAATGACGCTAGCACCGTTTGCCTAGTTATTCCGAGTTAACTTGGTCTCTGAAAATTTGTCGAAAATAATGATTGAACTCAAGATTCATGGTTCATGACGTACATTTTTTTTTCATTCCGAATAAAATTGAAATGTGTTTTGTGGCTATGCTGGTGACTTTCATGATGTTTTGTTATGAGAATACGCGAGTTTTATGCCAGATCTCTTTCGACTCTACATCCGGACACTTATTGAGTGGCGTTCGAGGGTTATTTTTATCTCTGACAAGCGCTTTAGGTTTTTAATTCAACCTGTTTTGCAATTTGGCAGGAAATACGCGAATTAGAGCTTGTAACTTCATTCTTTTAGGACTTAGTCTAAGAATCTTGTAGAAACACGGTGTTTTTGCCCAGATTGTAAGACGCCTTTATGTGTTATGCCATGCTTCAAGGTCTCCCACACTGTTTCTAATTTGAACTAAAATTTTTGTGTATTTTCATATTTTATTTCTTTTCAATCATTTCTTTCATATTTTCTCTATACAGATAAATATTCAATTTATCATTATTAAAATAAAAATTTATTTCGAAATTATTTTTTGGGTCCGTGTTTAACAAAAACGTATTAACAAATTGACTCGATAATTATTAACGATTTATTTTGCGTCATAGAAATAATAAAAAAATACAAAAACTGTGGAAAAGTATTTATAGATTTTTTTGTCTTATTGCTCTTATTATTAGTTCATAGTAAAAAAAAATATTGATAATTTCTGCATGGCAACTGAAAAATATAGAGTTAGTTAAGGGGTTGATCTATATTTCTGAATAATCTAAATATACAGATATTGGGTACTTGCGTATTTTTAGCAAGTGCATTGGCCCAGTTTGGCGAATTTTACGGAAGAAAACGAAGAATTACTTTTATTGTAAAAAATTATATATTATATACATACATATTCTGCGTTTCAACTATACATTTATTCCAGAAAGCAATAAGTAAATCCAGTTACAAACGAGTTTGTGCTTTTGTTATGGTGGACATTTCGTCGCTATGAGAAAAGTTTGGGTTGGTTAATTTGATTACGGCACGAGCCTCGGACCGAACTACCAGTGTTCAGCGGCTTTACCTCTCGAATGCTGGTAGTCCCCGCTATGAGAAAGAATTCGAAACATGATTCCTTTAGCGATATTGGGCAAAATGATGCATTCCTGCAGAAATTTCACCTCTCTTTTCGTCTGTTACAAGAAAATCCTATAAGCACGAATTTTAAAATATAGTTTAAAGAAAAAATAATCATAATTTTTCTAAAAAAGGCCATTGGAATTCGGAATACAGCAAAAGGAAGGCATACGAAAATGACGACGTTGGAAAATGAATATTTCTAGTGCGCATGGCTGCCTGAACAATTGTTATGCGTATGATTACCAGAGTTTCGTGTATTCTGAAGTTTTGGCGTTTTCTACTAAGGTGGTTGCGATAATGCGTATGTACCGGCTATAGTTATTGATAAATAAATGTAAGTAATTGAGTCTGTTCAACAATACAGACCCCCCTTAATGCAATCGTGGTTATTGTTATCATTCGGACATTGTTATAGAATTACCGAAGCTCCGTCCGTTTGTATATGAAAATATGGAAAATACTTCACTTATTGTTATCAACAATTGACGTAGAGTTTAGAATTAACTTTTCCGATGCTGAGAGCGATCAGATACAGGTCCTTCTTCTTCAGGAGCAAGGAAAAGAAAAATTATCCGTAAGTTCCCTCCCCCCTTTTCTTTGCTGCTAAAAAATTCCATGAGAACATCTACCATGGTAACTTTTGTTTTGCCTGTTTGATTTAAAAGAACTTGCTTTGGAACTTGATGTAGATGTCCCTTCTGATATTAAAATTGTAGGCTTAAGATATATGATTTTGAATAGTAAGAATTATAACGAAGACTTTACTAAACAAATGCTAGATAGAATTATAAATGATCGTTTAGACAGGGAAAAGTTAGAAATTTTAGAAAAAGAAAAAGATAAGCAAAGAGCATTTGAACTTGAAAAATTGAAAATAGAAGCGGAAATCAGAAGTAGTAGTGTAAATGATTCTGTTCCTTCTAATGTTAGTAGAAGTAATATTTGTGATATGAGTAAATTAATGCATAAGTATGATTTGAATGAAGGTGATATAAGTTTTTATCTAGTTTTATTTGAGAGACAGGCACGACGTATTGGGTTAGAAGAACAAAACTAGGTTTCTCAGCTGTTGGGTCTATTGCCTTATGAAATAACTCAATTAATTGCCCGTGAATCAGAAGAAAAAGCTAACGACTATGAGCACGTTAAACAACTGCTACTGAGAAAATTTAAGTTAAGCCCTGAACAGTTTCGGCAAAAGTTCGTTGATCATATTAAAACATTGCGTAATACGTGGAAGGACTTCACGTTTGAATTAAAAAATTATTTTGAAGAGTGGCTTGCTGGATTAAATGTAACAGATTTTGACTCTTTAAAACAACTTATTATTACTGATTAAAGAAAAGGGTCCCCGCTGCTATCCGAGACCATTTCAATGATGATTGGTCTAAATTCATTAATCCTGAAGAGTTGGCTGAAAAACTAGATGAATATGAAAATATTCGGGTAGGGATAAAAGTACTTCAAGTAGAAAATAAAACTTTTAGGCATAATTCAAAGCCCAAATCTGGTTCTAAATTTTATGAAGGATCCTATAATCAGTATTCAAGACAAAGAAATGTTAACGATTCCATGCAGACAGATGGTAATTTCAAAGTGGGTTTTAAAAACAGTTTTGATAATAAATACAATCTGAGAGATAAATTTTATAAAACAGACGAAAGGAAAAGGGAATATAATTCTGGCATCCGCAATGAAAAGGGTGAGCCGAAATGCTTCAATTGTAATGGACATATAGCGACGGATTGTCCTCAGCCTAAAAAAGAAATTATTTGCAGGAAATGTAATGAAAAGGGTCATACTTTAAAAAAGTGTACGTCTAAGAATCCAGACTTGACAAATGTTAAAAATAATTTATCCGTGAACCAGAATTCAGGTGTTTCACCAGCTGTATATTTAAAGTATGCTCGCATCAATAATGGAGAAGAAATTACTGCAATCATAGATACGGGTTCTAGTTCGTGTTTATTGTTCGTGTTATTATAGTTCGTATTTTTAGTCTGCGGCTAAGAGACTGAATCTTATTGTAAAACCTGATGTGGAAGAATTGTTTGGCTTTGGGAACCAGAATAAACCAGCCGCTAGAACATTGGGAAAAGTAACTGTTAACTTAGAGATTGATAATGTGGAAGGAAAGGACATTACAGTTCTAATTGTAGGAGATGAAACGCAACCATGCGACTTATTAGTTGGTCGAACATGGATTGATTTACCGCATATTGCATACGCCAAGATAGGAAATACCTTGCACATACGCTATGCTAATGACTGCCCATTTTCACAGTTGCAAAATGATAGCAACACTCCGCGAATTAAACTGAAGGCTTCCCAAGAAACTCAAATAGAAAGTAATACGGTTAATTTCGTGAAAGTTAAAACTGATGAAATAAATAACGGTTATGTTTTAATAAGTGGATCGGAAGATGAGTTAGGCTCATTATTGGAAATAATACAGGGAGAAATAGTGATACCAGTCACTAACTACAGCGATCGAAAACTAATTTTGAAAGAGAATCAATGTATCGGTAGAGCGGAAGTAGCAGAATTAGTTGAATCAAGTTCAGATCAGAAAACTGAAAATTCAAGTCAAAAGGAAATACTGGTAATAAATGAAATTAAGAAGTTTAGGAGACCGATTACTTTAGAAGAAATTAAAGTTAATAACAATATTACGCCAGAGAGAAAACAGGAAGTTTTACATTTGATAAATGAGTATCGAGATTGTTTTGCATTAAATATAGAGGAATTAGGGTGTACAAACTTAACAAAAATGGATATTAAAGAAATTGAAGGGAGTAAGCCTATTTGCATGAAGTCGTATAAAACCAATGCCGAAGAGCGTGCTTCTATAAAGAAGATAATAAATGAATGGAAGAAATATGGAATTGTTACTGAAACAAGATCTCCGTATGCTAGTCCAGTTTTACTCGTAAAGAAAAAAACAGGTGAATTACGATTATTGATAGATTATAGAAAGTTGAATTCGAAAACTGTTAAAGATAAATTTCCACTCCCTAGGATAGATGATCTTCTTGAATGTCTTAGTGAGTGTAAAGTTTTCACTACATTGGACTTAGCTCATGGATATTTGCAGATTCCTTTAACTGAAGAAGCGAAACTGAAAACAGCTTTCATCACTCCAGATGATACTGGTCAATTTGAACGTATGATCTTTGGGTTAGCTAATGCACCTGCAGAATTTCAGAGACTTATGAATCAAGTTTTAGGTTCATTGCTTAATAAAGAAGTTTTGTGCTATTTGGACGACATATTAATTCCGGCTAAATCTTGGGAAGAAATGATGGAAAAACTTAGGAAAGTGTTTGATAGATTGAGAGAAGCAATGCTGACATTGAAACTGACAAAATGCGAATTTGGAAAAGATGAAGTTGTGTATTTGGGATTTCTAATAAAATCAAATAGTATGCAACCTGGACCAAGAAAAGTACGAGCCATATTAAACTTTCCTAAACCAACCAATGGACATGAAGTTAAACAATTTTTAGGTCTTTAAGTTTCTTTAGAAGGTTTGTACCGAAATACGCAGAGAAAGCTGAGCCGCTAACGAGACTGACGAGAAAGGATGAAACATTTCGTTGGAACGAAGATCAGCAAGAAGCATTCAGTACTTTAAAGGATCATTTAACTAATGAACCAATACTAGCATTATATAATTCCGAAGCAGAGACTGAAGTGCACACAGACGCGAGCAACAAAGGACTGGCAGGAATGCTGTTGCAAAAAGGTGAAGATAGAAAGTGGCATTTCGTTTATTGTGTAAGTAAAGGAACAACAGATACAGAAAAGAATTATCATTCAAGAAAATTAGAATTAATGGCTATAGTTTGGACTTTGACACGACTTCGACAATTTTTAATTGGAATCCGATTTACGGTAATTACAGACTGCCAAGCTTTAGTTTATTTAAACGCGAAGAAAACTTCAAATCCTCAGATAGCAAGGTGGAGTAATCTGATCCAGGAATACAATCTTGAAATAAAGCACAGGCAAGGCAAAAGAATGAGTCACATAGATGTTTTGAGCCGATCGCCAGTTGATCAGTCAGAAGAAACTTTAGACTCCATAATTGAAAACAACTTGGAAGTTTGTTTAACGCTAACGATAGATGAACAAATTCTTATGATTCAGCATTCAGATCCAGAATTACACAAATTAATAGACATTTTAAAGAAAAAGGTAAATGATAGAACGAATGCAGAGAAATATGTAACTGAAAATTACGTCTTGAAGAATAATCGATTGTTTCGTAAAGTGGAAGATCAGGAAAAGGAGAAATTGTTATATGTCATACCTAAATCGATGAGAAAAGGTATTGTAGTAAGATTTCACGATCTTTTGGGACATTTTTCAGCAGACAGAACTGTTGCCAAAATCAAGGAATCATACTGGTTTAAAGGAATGAAACGATATGTTATGCGTCACATTTCGATGTGTTTCGAATGCCTAGTAAATAAAATGCCTAGTGGTAAGAAACAAGAAGTACTGCATCCAATTAGACCTGGTAGAAGACCTTTTGCAATTATACATATAGATCATTTAGGACCATTCGTAAAAAGTTCAAGAGGAAATACAGAATTATTTGTAATAATTGATAATTTTACGAGATTTACACGCTTATATCCTATGAAAAGTACTGCAACCAAGTATGTGTTAGTTGCATTGAAGAGTTTTGTAGATGATTTTGGGTTACCAGAAAAAATTATCAGCGATAGAAGAACATGTTTCACAGCGAAGGAATTTCGAGAGTACTGTCAAAATAATGGAATCAGTCATACACTCAATTCAACTCAGCATCCAAGTGGTAATGGAATGGTGGAAAGAGCAAATCGAACAATTTTGGCTACGATTAAAACGAGTATGGAAAATCCGAATCAGAGAGACTGGGACAAAAAGATTAAGGAATGCGAAAGAAATCTAAACAATATGATAAATAAGACTACAAATAAAACTCCTTTCGAAATGCTTCATGGTTATTCACCAAAATTTAACGACGGATTGATGAGGATGATTACAGATGAAGACGCAAATGAATGGGAGAATCCAGTAATCTTACAAAATGAAGCTAGAAAGAGAATTGAAGATATGCAGATGAAAATGAAAGCAAATTATGACAAGAAGAAAAGGAATTCTTTAACATTCGAACGAGGAGAAATAGTAGTTATGAGAAGAGTACCTAAATCAACTGGAGAATCAACCAAAACACAACAAAAGTATCGAGGACCTTTGGTAGTTACAGAAGTTTTACCAAGTGATACCTATAGAGTGACTCAGTTAGAAGAGAAGGTGAAAGGACATTTCTTTAGTACGACAGCTCATGTGAGCCAATTAAAGTCATGGCAGTGTCAAGCTGAATCAGAAGAAGACGATGATGATGGTGATGACATTAGTGTTACTGGGGATAACGATAACAACACGCCGCACATTACTAAAACTAGGACACGGAAAAAGAATAGAAAACGACGTTGAATCTATATGACAGCTAAAGACTTTCGAACTATAAACATTAATATTACAGATTTAAATTTTTAAATATAAGTTCTTAATGTTCCGAAATCGTAACTAAGTCAGGATGCCCGAATGTAAACGCAACGTATTAATTTTATTTAAAATGTATTTTCACGATTGGCAACAACAGTTTTTTTTTCAGAACGATAATAATTTGAACGGTAATGTTTTTTTTTGAGCAGTAATGTTGACGGTAATGTTTTTTTTGAGCAGTAATGTTGACGGTAATGTTTCTGAATAAAGCAAGTATTTAACAATTAATGTTTGACGGAATGTGTTTTTAATAAACTAATTAAATGCTAACATATGGTACAGCCGATTGCATCCAAAAATGAAGCTGCACAACTACGTGTTGTAGCAGTTCTATATGCAAAATTTCAACGTTTTGAAGTTACTCGTTTTTGAGTTATGCGAAATACATACATACCTGCCTACGTACCCACACCACCAAAAAAAATCTCTTCTGAATCCATTTAAAATCTTTTTGCAACCTGTTTCGGGAAAAAGAGTCCTTTATTCTATCCTTACGTACACATGTCACGCAAAAACATTGTTAAATTGCATTCGATAGCGGTCAAAATTGATATTTTCGTTGAAATATGATACCCGAAAATTTTTACGATTACAATACTTGCTTTTTACTTCGTACAAGGAAGTAAAAATGGTTTCGGATGTTAAGAAATTATATGATGAGTATTTCTGCGCCGATTTAATGTGCAAATTATTCACTTGTGTAATATTTTTTAAACTGAGATTTTATTCACTGAATTTTATAGATTTCATGTTCTAGAAAACACTGGCAGACATCAGTATTCGCAGCTAGCCATCTCGTGATATTAGTTTCAATCATTAAAAATAAAAAAATATTTGTAATTTAATGAAAAATAAATAATTTTGTAAATAAATAAAAATACCAATTATTAAATGCCTTTGTTCTGACTTGTTTCGATTTGTCAAAGGCAGGGTTTGTTTTTGTCCCATGCATACCTTTCAAATTTTGAAAAGGACGGGCGGGATGCTAAACGATCATCATCCCTCCTTTCCAAAATTTGAAAAAACATATATATGTAGGGTCATCCGGAAAATTCTGCTGTTTTTCAATCCACGATGTGTTTTCTTCTAATAGTTTCTTATTGCTGATAAGGAGGGATCTTGATTGAAACTGGTATTTAAATATGGTAGCTCATGTTGCTTAACTCTTGCATGTACTGTTGTTTATTTTTTTCCCATTGTAGTGCTAAGAATGAAGAATCCCGGAATTCATTTTCATCATGTTATGCTCTTTTATTAAAACAACTAGAAAAAATGTTAGATTGCCTGTAAAATTTGTGCTACGTACGATTTGAGACGTTTAAGCATGGAAATTTCAGCTTCGAAGATGATACTCGTTCTGCATGACTTTCCCGTGTAAAAAGGACATATCAAAAAGAGGTATCCCTGAAAATACACGTTATACAGTTCAAGAACTTTCAGATAGTCTAAATATTCTAAGAACGCATCTTATACGATCATTTGAGGAAGATTTGGTATATAAACCGCTACGATGTATGGGACCCCCTACTTTAGCAGAAATATGTTTTTTAAAGTTTTAGCATGCGATTTTTTGTTGGGCAAAAACATAAAAAAAGTAAGAAGCTCCTTTTTTGAAACGGCACATTACCGGAGATGAGAAATGGATACTACACAAGAATGCTACAAGAAAAGGATCACGGGGTAAGCCAGGAGAAACTTCTTTAGTAGCATCATCAAGAATTGGTAGCATCAAAAAAAGTACTGCTTTGTGTATGATAGGAATATAAAAAAATTGTAAGCTAATAATTTTTGCAGATAATAATTTTGAATAAAAGTAAACATTAGATAATAATTTTGGAAAAATACTGTTCACAAATGGCTATTTTAAAAGCAGAAAACGAAGCAAAGCGCTCAGAACTAATTAATTTTCGAGGTGTTCATCCAACATGACAATGCTGGGCCCCACACTTCGATGATTGCCAGACAAAACCTTATTCAGTATAATCGAGATGCTTTGTGTTACCTCTAATATTTATTAGATCTTACCCTATTGATTTTTTATGTTTTCAGATCACTTCAGAATTCTCTGAACGGCATGGAGTTCACTTTTTAAAGTGTGTCAAGTAGAACCTCCATGATTACTTTATAAATAAAAAACAAACATTTTTTTTAAATGAATTTTCCAGCAGCCAGACAAATGTCAAAAAGTCATAGAATTATACATTGCTTATTGTCGTCAACAAATTTGCTTATGTTTTCTGTACCCCTTCATTTGTATTTATTATAAATAAACCACAGAACTTTCCGAATCACCTGTATTTATCTCGATTTAGAGGAACTTTTTAACGTGTTTCATAAATTAAACTATAAAAGCTGTAGAAAATGTTGATAAGCGCGACAACTTAAAAAAAGTAGGTTTTTATACTCATAAACTAAAACTAAATATTTAACAGCTAAATAAAAGACTGACTGAATTCTCTCCCAGAACTATGAAATCCCCTGTTCTGGTCAAAGGCTTCTCATGAAATTTAGTGTACCTACACATCGCACTAACGTTCGAAATAATTAGATGTATTTCCAAATTTAAGTCTCATTCGAATCGGCTCTAAGTTACAAAGCACTAGTAAATATACATCGGATTTGGATAATATATTAACCCTTCTTTCTCTGTGTAAATCAAACATGAATAAAATGGACTAGTGTGAACGTTCTTTTGAAAATGTTTAATCTGATTGTAGAACACAAAATAAAAACCAAAAGAAATTTTGCCTTTGAAGAATATTTCAACTAATTTTCTTTGAGAAGCTTCCACGTTCTTTCAACATTCCAAAAACCTGTAAAATTTATGAACGAATTTTTTCCTCTTAATATGGTCAGAGTATATTTTGAGCTTACAATAAAAACGTCGAGAGGTCATTTTTATTGGAAAAAACGCTGAAAAGGAATTGGGACATTTCTTGCGCGATTCACAATGGCGCAGAACTCTTGTTGCAGAGCTGAGTGACATCTTTTAGAAAGATTCTTTATTGAAATTCTGGAACTCTTTAGAAAAGTCTAGATTTATTTTTTATCACTTTAAAGAAAATGGGACATGAAGAACTGAAAAAATATCTTTGCAAAAGATGTCAATAAAAATTTGTTGTATCAAGCTTTCATAACGGAAGAATTTTATTTCTGTCCTGAATTTCATGATATGGTATGATAAAACTACTTTAAATTAAACTTTGTACTAAAAGCGTGAATTGCATCGTATAATAAACGATAAATTAACGCATGAGCCAAGCAAAAAGAAAAAAACTATACAATGATTTAAATGGAGCCAATTAATGCAATTTTCACTGTTTCTAGTAATAAATAATAATTCAAAAGAAACTTCGTTTATATCCATAATTAAATAATGAAGAATATGTCTGTCTGTCTCTCAATGTATGTTATTTACATTCTGAAAAAAAAAAAAAAAAAAAAAAAAAAAAAAAAAGGTGACAGCTACACCCATTAATGCACATTGTTGTCCATCTGAACATGTTCATGTCGGGGTCCGAAGTCTGAAAAGTTTTATTTATTTCAAATTTTGTGCAAATTTTAAGTTTTTTTTGTATAGTATGTTATTTAATAGGAGAATATATCTTAAAGAAAAATTAAACATCTTATGTATTGCTGAACGTCTAAACGCTGCCGCGCAGAAGATAAAATATATTTTATTTCAGGCAGTGACAGTACATTTCTTCTAAATCGCTAAGTTCGTTGATTAATTCAAAAGAGTTTGTTTAATGGCAACGTACTTCTTTTACATCGCCAAATTTCCTAATTAAATTTACAAAATAAATAGCTTACGTTTTGCAGAGTGGCAGCACAAGACTTTTAAATCACCGAATTTGTTAATGAAAAATTCATTCAATTTACATAAAAAGTGAAATAAATTAAAAAAAAATTCAAAATTAGGGTTTCGAGAAGCACATGTTGGGGTGGAGGGCTATGTGAGTTTAGAACTAGACGTCTCTAATTGCCGCCGCCGTTTATACATACGTATATACATATCAATTCTTTATTATTCAATACTGGAGATTTAATCTGCCTTTCTAGTAAAGTTTACGAAAATTAGAAATATAAGAAATATTTTACATAACAAAATAATATGCTAATTAATTAGCGCTTTAATACATTAGATTTATAATTTTGTTTTAGATAAACTACTTTAATGCCAAGCAAAATATAATTTCTCCTATTTTCTTTTTTTATTATTACCGTATTTCCCTGCGTATTTTAAAAAATTTTCACGCTATTTTTCCCATCCACAGTGGGTTCACAGGAAGCGCACCCCTAAATTTTTAATGGATTCGTCCACGTAGCAATTTGTCTTACTAGGCGAAAACAATCACTACGTGGACGACAAACGCTTGCAAACTTCCTCGGAAGGTCACGTTCAACCTTTCCCTTCTAACTGTGGAACTATAGCCAGCCTAATACATAAACCGATCCATCACAGCGCAGCAAATACGAATTGACATTCGGCCTAGAATTTTGAGGAGTAAGGGTGAACATTCGTCTTCTTTAATTATTTATGAGTGATTTGAGGCCTAAGGAGTAGCAGAGACGACAATAAAAACGGGTGAGATTCAAGTTACACGGAAGCAGAAATGAAGATATTGCTGTTAGATATTCTTATGATAATACTACTATGTATTCTTATTGGAATGTAGATTTCGTTTAAACGAATGATAATGTGACACTTATCTGTAGTTTAGCCATGACTACTTTTCATTTCTTATGTTCTTACTGTAACCGTCTCTTTCGGAATTAAAAATGTTCGCGCATTTTCCTCCTCTCGAATATCGGGCGATAAATTAGTAAAAAAAAAGAGGAAAAATATTCGAGGAAATACGGTATTACTGAATGAAAGATTAACGTCAATCTGAATTCCAATTTTGAGTTTGCGTTCGAGAAAATTTGCTGATTCGTTTTCTCTGTGATAAAAAGAATATACTATTATAATTCTAAATGTTCCATGAAAGGCTTTTCATGGTTGGCGTATTTATTTGCATTCTCAATCTCATTTATTTATTGATTTCTGATACCACCGCCTTATTTTTTTAAATTCCTTAAGCAGTGGAAAAATAATGTAGTGATTATTTTAAACTAGTATTTTATATAGACAGAATAGAAAAGAATAAGGTCCTGTAGTTCTTTTGCTTATATACGCAAACACATAAACTGCAAGATTTTATTATCAGAAAACTCTGCGTTATAGTGCTATAAATCCGATATGCAAACTGGATTCAAGGGAGAAAAATTTTGTTTTACGATATTCTGAAATAAGAAGTTTGCACTAATCTTAATTCTTTCCGGTAAAATATTAAAAAGAACATAAAGGCCGCGGCACAGTAAATTTTACTTAAACCTGCTCCAAAATTTATCATGAAATTTCATGCTGCGCAATAAATTTTACTTAAAACTGGTCTAAAATTTCATAAAAGTTTATGTGCCTAGAAATGAATGCTAGAGTTTTCTCGAAAATATTAAATTTGATTTGAAATAAATATATTGTCAGTGAAGTTAGTTTTCAACGGAGAGTGTTTTTATACGCAATGACTTATCTTGTCTCAAAAAGTGTAAAAGGAAATAAATTTTTAAAAAATGAGATTATCTTATATTATTTTTTTTTATTTCAAGACACGACGATATGTTTGCAAGATACATTTAAAAAAGTTCGTTCCAGGAAACAATGTGTTAGAAAACTGCATTTACCTAAAATTTGCCTTGTGAAAATATAAAAGTTTTCGGTGCGTGTTTAGCCATGACTTGGTTTCATGTACTGTAGAACTGTGCGTGTGAAATTTCTTTTAATTTCAGGGCGAAAATTAACTTCATTCATTAGTTTTATGTGATTTGGTATGTCTTATGAATACCACATATACAGGAAAAAGGTGTAAAAGACTCTTTTATTAATCCAAATAAAGTCTAACAGACAGCACTAACTTGTGGTTACAGAAACCAGCACTTCTGACTTAAAATCAAAGATAATGGATAAACTTAAAATTGACGAAGTTTAAGTATAGCCTAACAGCTTCACAGTTTGACTAGAGCGCAAGCTGACACTGACCGAAGTCGGCGTAATGGCAAAAATAATTCAGCGCCGCAGAATTCTAATCGGTAGCGGATCAAAGCTAGCAACGCGACATTCAAGCAGGCAGAGCACGCTTTGATTTAATGCTCCAAAGCCTTTCTTTAAATACTACTTAATTTGAATATCGCGCGAGCTGGAAATTTGCATTTTGGCAGGGAAATGAAAGGCAACTTAGTAGAAAAATAATTTAACTTGAAAGAACGGGTTAAGAAATTAAAATGAACCTTACAATTTAAAATGTAAAACATTGCAATATCGGATATATTGAATAAAAAATGGCTTATGACAGTTAAAACAGTTAATTTAAAGTTAAAACAGTTAATTTATTTATATAAACCCTGAGTTATGACATGTTATGATAGTTATGGCTTATGACAGTTATAACAGTTAATTTATTTCTAAAAAAATTCATTAACAGTCATGAAAATTTCATTATAATTTGGTACTTATATTCATATTATAGGGATTTCAAAATGCAGGGCGCATAACTGACAGTGCATTAAAGATCGAATTCTGATTGCATTAGGTTAGGAGATTTCATAAATATAAACTTTGAAAAATTAGATTTATATCTGATAAAAACTTCCTGCTGAACTCTAAAACTTTTGCGTTCGCTCCACGGAAAGTCAATTTTGAGACTTTTCATGAAGTTTATTTTCGATTTTCCTTCCTTAAAATACATTTAATGTGCAAAATGTTTTAGAAAATTATATAATGTTACGTAATTAATAACATTGTCGGTAATAATTTTTGAGCTAAAGATTCATCTCCATCTACCACGACTACTAAAAACAAATAAAAACAAGAATTTGCCGATATGAACAAAAAATAGAAAACTTTCGCCTCCATATCCTGTGTTAACTACTGCTCTAGTAAAACTTTCGACACGCAGTGGAACCTAATAAAAATGGACAAAATCGAATCTAGATTTAACGAATAAAAATTTGAAGATTTTTTCAGTTCAAGGAAAGTTTTTTCTCAATAAACGGCCACCAATAAATTTCGATTCAATGAACATTGCATTTAAATTTAAATTTTCTGTACTGTTTTTAAACTAGGTATAAGCTCTCTTTACATGCAGACAGGAATCAAATACTGAAATAGAAAAGATCTTATTTTCTCATAGAACTTCACATTCTGGGCATGGAAGTAACTCATCATTTAAAATTAAATACAGAAAATGTCAGACTGCGTTTTAAAAGATAAACATCAACATTTAACGTTGGTTGTAGTCACACTCTGAGAGTCAAATGGATGTTGAAGAATTTGGAAATGAAATCTATTTAGAAATTTAGAAAATTAGAAATTTAAAAATGAAAATATTTAGATTCAGATTTGAGTTAAAATAAAATGTCGAATAAGGATTATTGGAGGAGTTAAAGCAATTAAATGAGAATCACATATATGAAGCGCGAGAAATTAACCTAAAAAATTACTCGAAAAATTCGATTGCATAGATGAAAAAATATAAAATATTATTCTTTCATATTTAATCTATCTGTTTTTAACAAGCTAAACTATTTAAAAAGAATAGATGCAGTTCTTAAGAATACTTATTTTTTTTTAATTTTTTATTTTCATCGATTTTAATAAAATGCATCGATATCATGACATATCTAATTAAAAACATTCAATTTTATAGAATCATATTACATATTTTTCCCTTCTAAATATGCATAAGATATAGAACATTTCCATATTAGTCTAAATACATATTCATCTAATATCCTATAAAATATTTCGCTGTTCCACCTGGGCCATGTTTATTAATAATCCCTATTCATAAATCATATTAAACCTTCAAGGAGCCCCATTGCTGAATGGCTAAAATTTGAATCCTTTCACTCGCCCTTTTTTCCTTTTTCTAATTTTTTTCCTGTATTACTGTAACTTGTTTTCTATTCTTTCTTTCAATATAAAACTCTGAATATTCCTTTGATTTCTTCAATTTATTTTGTTAGAGAAAGAAGCTCTCAGAATGTATTGTTTGGTTCCTCTTTCATTGTTTATAGTTAGCTTTTGTATGTTTAATTGCTTGCATTTAAAACTTCGCTATTGGATTTCATCTCTTGCTAGATGGACAATTTTTCCTTTTCTTGGCTTAATTTCATAGCTATCATTAATTAAATAAGTTGCCGCTAATTATGCTTCCGGCGTCCTGGTTAATGTTACAGCTTCCAACGTTACTAGTTTTGCATTTAGCAATGTCAGATTCGGAGATTAATTGTAGAACGCTGAATTTGCGAAATAATAGTTAACTGAATTTCTAACGCCTGTGTTATGTAATTACATTTTATGTTAATCCTCTTTCAGTATGTTGATAATGAATGAATACATAATAAAAACTAAAACGAAGTTTTTCACTTTTAAATGTGTAAAAGAATTTTCAGAAAATAGTATTCACATTCTAGAACAAAAAATAATAAATTAGAAACAAATTATAATTACCTACACTCATATGAAACCAATGGTAAAAATTAAATTATTCATGCCATAAAATTAAATGATACTGTACACCTGCTTCGTAATAAAATGCCTAATTAAGCTCAATTAGGCATTTTATTACGAAGAAGGTGACGTGAAAAATGCGCTATACTCTTTCTGGGATTCAAGTTCTGGACCTTCCGATTCTTAGATGGACGTGCTTTCCAGTTACTTTACGAAGACACATTGTATAGAAGGAGGAAGAGCCCTGAGTATTTTTATATAATAAAAGTATTTTGTTCGAAATTCTAATAAAATTCTTATTGTGTAAATATGCCATGGCGGTCTAATAGGGGTACTTACGTAATAACGCAACCACCTTAGCGCAGTTTTTACAGCCGAAAATCCAAAAGTTGCTTATTGGGTGCAAGTTGGTGGTTTTTCGCATCCTTTTGTTTTCGAAAGGTTCTCAAACCATCGATATTTATTGTAAATTGGTAAACATTATCTGTATACTAACACATACTTTAGCAATTTAAAATAAAAATTCGGATCATTAAATTAGTGTTACGGGATACATTGCAAAAACAGATGCTGAGATACTGAAGGATTGTTATGAGCATGCTCGCCGCAAGAAGAGTTATGCACACGATTGCTAGAGTTTGACACATTCTGAAAAATTTGCGAACTCTCCTAAGGTGCTCGCTAATACGTAAGTAACTAATGGCAACTTAGACAAAAATGGAACATACAGATGTTCACATTCCCTAAAACTATTGCCAATGTTCGAATATAAAATTAAATTATTGTTCAGTGTAATAGTAATCTCAAAGATACGATTTATTTTGCATTATACGTATCTAAAGTTGTAAAAACACACTGCTTTACCGGCGTTTGCAACATTTACATTATATATATTGTTTATATACAAGTATTGAATTTTTTAATATAATTTATAAACAATTAAAGATTACAAAGCTCGGCGAAATTAAAGTTGTGGTTTAAAAGTATTTGCTTTAAAATTAATGACACATATATTAATATTTTAGATAATAATGTAAAAGAATGTCTTTATGCTTTCCCGATAATCCTCCAAAATTATGTATTTTTCACTAAAAGAAGAACGCAGTATTAAAATAATTAAATTGTTTTAATTCAGAATTATTTGAGGCCGCTCAAATAATTATGGTCTTTAGTTTTGGTGGCATACTTTGTGAAAGATGTATTTGAAATTTACGTGAAACTAATTGACTGATACATATACTACCAGGTGAAGGTAAGGTATACTGAACTTCAAAATGAATTTAAGGCTTGTACAAAACAAAACTTTAAGCATCAAATATGTTTGTAGTTAGACTATATAAGGTATTAAAGTATTGTTACAGGAGGGCTGTTGTGACTAAATGACATTCCCAGCTAGGAACTGAAAAATTAGTGATTCGATAGACGGCGAGGGCATAGTTAAGATATGTTGGCTCTTATTCCAAAACTCAAGTAGTCTCTGTAATGCAATTTTATTTACTATCATTCCCAAGATATTAATTAAAAAATTTTCAGTTTTGGACAAAATCGTTTTAGTATGAAGCTGTATTTTCAAAGCGATGTTACTGCTATTACTGTTGTTATCGGAGCCGGAAAGAGGGTGAGGCAGGCAAGGCACTTGCCTCAGGTAAATAAATAAAAGGCGCGCCAAATTAGCCCCGAAGATTCAGAAATTTATTAAAAAAAAAGAAAGGTACTATTCCGTTTTGAGGACCGTAAAAAAATTGCAGCGAAAATGTATGCGCAAAAGCGCCAAAGCTAGAGTACGAGCTGATTTCAGATTGGGTAAGTTTATATAGTTCTAAGTTTCTTAAGACGCCATTGAAATACTAGTTTAATTTTTAAATCCTTTTTTGATTTTAAATTCTTTATTGATATCCTATGGATTTAACAATTTGGGAATTGCCCATGACGAAAAGTGTGCAATAGAATTTTGGGTAAAGTGCAGAATCACCCACCGAATTGCACATACTAGGTATCCATGTACATATCGATCTATTTTCACTTCAAAAAAATCCCAGAATTACACAAAAATGGCACTGCGCATACCCTTGACTTTATCTATGTACACATCGACCTATTTTCACTTAGAAAGTAAAAGAAAATTGACAAAAATCCAATTGTTTTTACCCTTGTAAAAAGCGGCAGACAAACAAGTGGACGATTCTGCACTTTACCGATAATTTTTTCAAAGAAAAGGCATCATTCATTATAGAAAATTATGTTTGAATAACCAACGAGATGAAAATATGCTTTAGCGATATCTCGGTAGCGAAAGGGCGATGCAGGCATCCATTCAGTTATGTTTAGCAATTTTTATATAAATTATAATAATGATTTGAAATAGTTATTTACTCTTATGCTTCCATTCAGTCATGTTTAGCCTTTTTATATAAATTATAATAATAAAAAAGTATTATATGAAATTAACTTTTCATCTAAATTAAAACATCAATCTTAGATAGTTATTTACTATTATACTTCTTTTCTTGCATTAGGGTTGCCGCAATTATTTTTGGCAGCACTTGCATCAACAATATTTTGGCGATTTTTTACGGCCCTCAAAACCGAATAGTATCAAAAGAAATTAGAAAATTTTTTAAGTTTTAATTTTGGAAAACCTAAAAGAATATTAAAAAGTATGTTATAAACAATCCAGCTAAAAAGGAATAATAATATTTATTTATTCTCAAAAGAGATGAGCATTCAGAGTAGTATATTATTTTCTAACATTAAAACTTATTACTGGAAGTAGCATTATGAAACTAATTTATACTTTGTGTAATGAGTTGTATAAACTCAACTTTCATAGGAAGTATCGTGCTGCTGGCATTACTAGCTCTTTACTGTTTTTCATTAATTTAAACTAAGCTCTTATTCTGCTTTTACTTCATCTTAAGAAGCTTTCTTACTGAGCGTAGACGACGTAAATCAGCTTTATAATTTAATTTAGTGATAACATCTTACATTTCTAGGTCAATGTATGTTACATGGTTTGCGCAACGCAGATGAGGCAGCATATTCCGAACTCGAATTCAAAATTTCAGTACCAAAACCTTAACGGGCCCACCAGCGGCCGAGCGGTAAAGTCGCTGAACACTGGTAGTTCGGTCCGAGGTTCGAATCCCGCGAACGGGCTGGCTGCATGGGTGTTTTCGTGGTTTTCCCCATGTGTAACGTGTATACGAGCCAGTTTCCCTTAGAAAGTCCTCCACGAAAGGCATCCCTCCTCTTAGGCAGATAGCCCTAGTGTGCTTTGCCATAATTAAATACACACACCGACACCAAAACCTTAACCTTCTCTTGGTGAGTTTCCATACTGGATTAATTGGACACTTTAGCTTCTACCTTTGTTGCCGCTCGGATGCTATTTTGCTCTGCTTTCTTCCTATAGCAATGTAAATGTTCCTGAATAAGCACGAATAGAGTGCCTACGTAAAATTGCTGCATTGGTATGAATTTATAATACATTTATATTTGGCGTTTTCTTCAGCATAGAAAATCATAGAATTAAAATGGTTTTCTGTTGTTTTATTACTTAATTAAGTCGATGGATGCGAAAACTTCAGCTGAAGAGACGTGAGATATTACACCTGATCAGAAATGTTGATAATATCGAATATGAACTTGAAGGCTAATGCTTCAGATTATCGAAGCAGCTATTAAAATTAATCAAAATTGAATTGCATTTATATCAAAAAAAAGATTACTTGTGAATAAACATAAATCTGTATAACTGAAATTTAATCTGATGTCAAATGAATAATAATTTTTTAAGTCAGAGCACATGATCTCACTAATTTTTCTAGTTAACGATGCTTAGTACTATTCGACATTCACTTATTTGTAGGAGCCAATGCATTCTTCCTCGTTAATGTGTACATTCTTGCTTGCATAAGACGGCTTGATGTACTTCTTTCTTTGTTGATTTGTCTGTGGGAAATTTTCGTGTTTTCCCCATTTCTGATACATTGCTCATCAGTCCAGTGAAAACATGCTTCAAATGAGTTGAAAACTTACACAGATATAGAAGTATATGCTACCTGCAGTGCAAGAAACTCTTATTCAAAACATATCTAAGCATTTTACAGAGTGCCTAGCGATTTCAAGTATAATTTAGTGCTTTATGTTGTCGTGATCCTCACAACTCTTTCATAGATCCCACACATTACATTTATTATTCAGTAGTTTTGAAAATGTTTGTATTACATATACTTGCTGTACAAGGTTATTATATTGCACCTTTCTGAATTACCTGTATACTATACTTACGACACTATTTCGTTTGTATTTACCTTATTATTGGTTAGTCACCCTTTTGATATGCCTTTCTGTTCAAAGAATCTGCAGGGATTTCTCCCTTTTCACTATACAGTATAAGTCAATTGATACAAAAATTCCGAAATTTTTAGTTAAGCTGATTTCGGCTGATCTTTGGAATATGGTGACTGGTAGTTTGGCGACATTTTGGAGGCGATAAAAGTTACTACCTAGGACTTTGGTAATAATGTGAGAAGTACTTAATTCCGATTACGCATTATTTTGTGTGAGGGAAATGAGAGATCATGAGATATGTCATGTGACATTAATGGACGAATTACAGTCCTTTAATCGGAAAGGGGGGGAATTTGGAAAACTGTAGTACTATATTATTTTGTATTAAGCTTCATTGTGTGTTGTGTCAAATAGTGGAAGTGTGCGTGCCACGTAATGAAGATTCTGAAGATTAGGTAAGTTAGTATTTTTAATCTTTTGAGGATATTATTTTTATGCACTGTTCTAAATGTAAGGAGTAAATAAATTAATAGGATATTATTGGAAAATTGTTATTAGCAATGATTTAGTTTAAAGTAATTAGGATTGTAATCTAATTTTTATTAATTTAATGTATGTGCTTATTTATATTTTAAGCAGTGTTTTTTAATTTAATTATATTTTAATTTAATGATCGTGATTTTGTGAGTTATATGTTTGTAGTATTTTAGAATACGTTTGAGTAGAATACGTTGAGTAGTTTCATGCATTTTCGTGAAATTTTTCTAATTTATGAGAAAAAAAGCAGTGTACATGGATATAGTGAAGAGTGTGCGCAATGCCATTTTTGTGCAATTCTGGGATGTTTTTTTAAGTAAAAATAAGTCGACGTGTACATGGTTTAGTGATATTTTAATTAAATGATAGTTATTTTGTGAATTTTATGTTTTTAGGAATTTGGTATACGTTTCAGTTGAAGTAAGCGTGTATGGAAATAATTTAAATATTTGACACTAAGTATTTGTAACCATTTATAATGTTTGCGGTATGAATTCGTTGGTGACGTTTATAATATAATAGATAATTTAGAGGCAAAAGTTTTTGGATATTTTATTTATTTTATACGTGGAAATGTTCATCCTTGGAAAGGGTATATACTTTTTCGCGATCAGGTAATTTCATATATGTGCTTTTTACCGAGTTTAAAGATTCACAGAATGTTTTTGCATTTTCGTGCAAATTTTTGTAATTTATGAAAAAATAGCAGTGTAGATGGATAAAGTTAAGAGTGTGTGCAATGCCATTTTTATGCAATTCTGGGATGTTTTTTTAAGGAAAAATAAGTCGACGTGTAAATGGTTTATGTGTATGTGCTATTCTGAAAAACGCGCAAGGAGTTTGCGATTGTGCACTTTTCCCAATTTTGCAGTTAATATTTGTCATGATTAAGCAGTTTTGTTACATAAAATTTCTAGCATAAGTGTAATTCGGCTAGTAGATTGTTGGAAAAAGTGTTCAGTAAAATAAAAAGAAAAGAAGCATGTCTTTACTTCGTGAAGACAAAATGGCGGCGGGAAAAAAAAAAAAAATAGAGGGTTGCTGTAGCAGAGTTGGTCGCCAAAGTTTCGCCAAAAAATAGCCAAGTTACCATAATCCAAAGATCAACCCTGATTTTAAGTAGGGCTTAAAGCTTAAGTACCCAGGTATTTAACGCCGTTTCGGTTGAAGTGATAGAGGCAAAATAGGAAGTATGAGAATTACTATATTATTCCTCAAAAGCGTATATAACATTTAAGCATCCGATTAGAATAACAATGGCTATTTAGGCAAAGTATGCAAAAAGGCCGTGTTAAGGATATGATTTAAAAGACGTGGATTTCTCAAAAATACATTGTTATTTTGAAAAAATAATGAAAGCCTCCCATTAAAGAGCTTTTATTCAAAATAAATAAAGAAAAGTGAAATTTGTACCAAACAAAATTTCTGTCTTCCTTATTAAAAATCATATAAAAATAAGAAATTAAAATTAACGTACTTCTTGCAATACTTGGTAGGCTTGAATAACATTTTGAATTACACTTCATGACTTTTTCACGCAAAGACATTTTATATTTTGGCACATTTTATAAATTTGCACTTTTTTTTTGGACGATTCCTCGGCCGCTTCCACGGGACTGCAACTGACCGTAGAAGAATTGCGTTTTTAGAAGTATCTTCAATTTTAAGCAAGTTCTTAGAGCGTAAAACGTGAATAGTGATTTCGCATACAGTTGTTTTAAAATTCCTTCAGAAGTTCCAAGTCAGCAGAACCCGACCTCTGTCACTCTCATTACAGCAGCCAATATACTGAGCGAATCACCTCGTGTTGATGTCAGGAAATGATTTTCTTTTATTCCCCCCTTTTTTTGGCAGTTTCATACTTTTCCGATTTGTGATTTGACATTCTGTATTATGCCTGGGAAAACTATAAAATGTACTGCCGGTAGCATATTAGAATAAAAAAATAATTTCAAACAATCACACTCTTCAAGTGACTGTGTAATCATTAAAGATCAGAATCATGAAATAAAAGGAAGCCCCGTCTCCAAAAAAGACATAACCGCGGTTTTAACTAAAACTGTTAAATGGTACCTTCTTCGTTTATTTTTTAAAATAGTGTAGAAGCTACAAAACGGAATTTAAATGCGCTGTCAATCAGTTTTTCGGTAATATATCAAAATCGGTGAAGAAATCGACTAAAGTGGACGGTGATTTTTAGAAAAAGGCAAACCGATAAAGAAGCTGCAACCGTTAGTACTAATCGCAGTGTTAGATCTACAGTTTTATTTGAGCTAGTAAAATTTTGCGCAATTCAACTTGAACCAAAATAAGAGAAAACTCAAGATTTTGTTTAAAAAAATTACCTCCATCCTCCTAAATGCCTCATGGGGCCTGGCATTGTCATGCAGAAGAATGACGTCTTTGCTCAGTAATCCAGGGCGTTTGCGTCGGATGTCTTTACGCAATTTCGTTAAGGTGGCACAATAACGATCGGCTTTAATGGTATGGCCACGCTCCAAATACTCGATTAGCATAACACCAGTCGTATCCCAGAAAACGGTTGCCATCACTTTACCGACAGAGGGTTCGACCTTAAACTTCTTCCTCGTCGGTGATCCGGCGTGTTTCCACTCCATTGTGGCTCTTTTGGATGTGGGGGTGAAGTGATGAAGCCATGTTTTATCACCGGTAACGATGCGATCAATGAAGTGTTGGCCGTCTGAATGGTATCGCTGAAGAAATGTGAGGCTGCACATCATTCGAGTGGCCTTATGCTCCGCGGACAACTCACGTGGAACCCAGCGGGCACAAACTTTGGAATATCGCAACTCATAGGTTACGATACGCTGAACGTTACCATAACTCAGGTCCAACTCTGAGGCAATCTCACGCACGGTTACTCGTCGATCCCTTTGGATGATTTCTTCAACACGTGCCGTGTTGATATCCGTTCTTGAAGAACTTGGACGGCCGCTCGCTTCCATATTGCGGTTTTCCACATACTCCCTGCCCGCTTGATAAGAACGACACCATTTCGCTACCTGTTGTCTACTCATTGCTTTGTCCCCGTATACCTCAACGATTTGTCTGTGAATTTCGGATGCGGCCACATTCTTGGCCCATAAGAATCGAGTTACGGCTCGTACCTCTATGCGAGACTACTTTTCTAGACGTCGTGCCATTACTGTCGCTCTTAAGTGTCTGCGTACTGACGCTACTTACTCGTAGAACCGCTGTAGGACAACTAGCGCCATCTGTCAACCACCCTGGGTGAAAATATTCGCTCCACAATTATTATGTGTTCAAATGTTTGTAAACTTTTTTTTTTTTTTTGGTATATAAAGGCAGAGATACCTCCCCAAACTATTAAATGCCTCCATCTCCGTGCGTAACATTAGACAATGGATTTTCAAATTCAGTATTTAATTCTGATTTTGACAAATATTAATTTGTATATCGGAGACAACTTATTAAGTTTTGACATTTCTGCAAATATAATATTGTTAAAATTTAATAAAGTTTCGCTTACCACAGATTTTGAGAATGCCTGACATAATTTTTCTTCTCGACAAAGAATTTCCTTCTTGCTGATTGCCCATTGTATCGATGTATCTTAAATGACTAATCTAAAAGCTTCAGGGTTATTTTTAATGAAAACTATTCTTCTAATCTTCTGAAAGTTTTATTACTATTTTTTTGTGGATTGTTTGATTTTCGTAGAATAAATCTGCGATTCCATGAGGTTAGCCTGGAATGTGATACAGACTTCAAAGCCTTTTCAACAGCCCATGCAATTTCCATCATTTTAGTACATCAAAGATAGTTAAACGCTTTACATCAGGAATGTTTTGAATATTTGGAATATTTTTACCATCTTAAGAAAGATAAATTTTTTAGATGAATTGATTGTTAATTTGTGGCGTCTTGCTATATTCACTTCAGATCTGGAACTGTTAACATATTTTTCTAAAGAACTAAAATTTTTCTACTGCAGAAAATAATTTTTGTGGTGCATTTTCATTCAAGAAGAAAAATGGTACTTACGTACGATGACGACTACCTAGATATCACGCCAAAACTGGCGACCCTTGTAGGCTATACAAGTTAATCCTAACATAGTTTATAGAGGGCGCTAAAAGAAAGAGTATTATCCCACACTAGTCAGAGTTCCAGACCGGAAGGCAACAACATTAATGCATGAAATCCAAAACAATATTGCTGAAGCCTCAACAATAATGTCAGATGTGTGGCCTGGATAACAAACAGAGGAGCTCATTGCTGCCGTTTTGAACATTTTAAGGTGAATCATCGATACAGTTTTGTTGACCCATCTACGCAGACTCGTACTCAACACATTGAAAGGATGTGGAATGGAGGAACAAGCGACAACGTGGGATAAGCTGCCATCATTTGGTTACCTAATTTAGCTGAATTTATTTGGTGTAAGAAACAGTAAACTCCTTTCGATGCTATTTTGAAAGCTATTTCTCGCCACTTTCCTCACCATTAACTTCAACGTTTTCGTTTAACCAGTTTTAAGTAAGTTAATTTTAAATCGTATTTAGTATATATATATATATGTATAATATATGTATGTATATATGTAAGATAAAAATGTATGAATCAGAATTATAATATAACTATGTAATATTAAAAGCACAAGGAAAAGCCGGAGCAGTGTCGATGCGTGCTTAGATCCATATTGAAGAAGAATTTTGATTGCGTAGTATTTAAAGAACTTGGCAGTCGAAGCAGTTTTAATTCCATTTTTATTTCCAATTGATATTTGTGGCCACAATCACTTGGCACTCTAGTCATGCCTTTCCACAGAAGATTTACATTTTTGATGCTGTTGGGATAGAAAGCAAGCCAGCGAAATTACATCTTAGCACAGTAGAGAGCAAGAGGTGAAGTGCGTCGTTATGAAAGATGGAAGCACGCGAAGAGAAAAGTTTTGGTTTACAATTCGGTGATTGGTCGTCAAGAGGCATCTGGTATTAACGGTTACGTAAGATCGCATGATTGATTTGAATGACGCAATGCAGATAAGTTATTACGATTTTAGAATAGAGACGAAGAATTTTCCTCTCTATTCTAAAATCGTAATAACTTATCTGCATTGCGTCATTCAAATTAATCATGCGATCTTACGTAACTGTTAATACCAGATGCCTCTTGACGACCAATCACCGAATTGTAAACCAAACCTCTTCGCGTGCTTCCATCTTTCATAACTACGCACTTCAGCTTTTGCTCTCTACTTTGCTAAGATGGAATTTCGCTGGCTTGCTTTCTATCTCAACAATATCTAAAATGTAAATCTTCTGTGGAAAGGCATGACTAGAGTGCCAAGTGATCTGTTGCCACATATGTCAATTGGAAATAAAAATGGAATTAAAACAGCTTCTACTGCCAAGTTTTATTTACGAAGTCAACACATTAGCTTACGACGCAATCAGATTACTTCCTCTTCAATATAGGATAACTACGCATCTACAGTGCTCCGTTTTTTACTTTGCTCTTATTATGTCATATATATATATATATATATATTTATGTATAATATATATGTATAGTATATATATATATGTATAATATATATATACATATATATTTATGTATATTATATATGTATAATATATATATACATATATATTTATGTATATTATATATGTATAATATATATATAGACATATATATTTATGTATAATATATATATAGGTAACCTCGTATAACACGGTAGATAGGTTCCTCGAAAATGCCATGTTGTTCGAGACATAGAGCCAGTACAAAATGGGGGGTTAAGTTCCAAAAACTTATTAAAACAAAGTATTTTTTTAAAATTCCATACAAATAATTCTAATTTTTATTAAAATTATAAATGTATCTATAACGCAAAACCAAAAATACTATTTTACTTTAATGCAACTTTAATTTAATTAATTTCTTTGTCGTCGTTGCTCAGTATAATAAACTGAGAACGTTTTTTCGGTGGAATGAGATCGCTTTCATTTTCAGAATTGTTTTCTTCATTTAAATTTCTGGCACCTTCTTCCCTCTTTAAAAAATCTGTGATTTTACTTTGCTTACTAGTTCTAACCAGGTCACTGTAAATTTCTCGGTATGGAGCTAGACAGTTTTGCAGCTCCCTTTTGAATAAGCGGCTTTTTTCAGCGGAAGGGTCTGAATTCAAGAAAAATGACTCGAGATTTTCAGCTAAGATGGTAAGTTTAGGCCTTTTTTTTAATTTTTGTAACTGTTAAATTATTAACTGCACAGTCTTCATCGGTGAACCTCTTGAAACCTATATTTAGGGTGTCGCCTTTGTTAATTTCCAGATAACAGACTTGGGCGAAGGCCCAAAGGTCATCGGATGAGTCGCAGGGAAGGTTGTCCGGACAATGACTATCTCCGCCATGGAAGTCCTTTCTTACCTCCATGATTTCCGAACCCTGAAGTTACCAATTTCTCTGACCGATATTTGGGTCAAAGCCATTTTCTTTATACCCTGCAAATATGGCTTATAATTTGGCCATCGTCTTCAAAGTGGACTATGTTGGTGCTTTGCTCAAATATGGAAAAAGTTCGTTCGGAGTTCGTTAAATTTCTTCGGTAATTTTCTTATCGTGTTAGAACAAAACCGTGTTATAGGATGCCGCGTTGTAGAAGGGCTCTCGCAATTTATGATTTGTGTTATAGTGGAACAGTGTTACAGGATGCCGTGTTGTAGAAGGGCTACTTGTATACATATTTTCGGGATTTTGGGTTTTTAAGTTTTTGTTCCTTTATAATTAGAGCTTTTATTTTTAAAAGAATTTATGAATATAAACCAAAAAACGCCAATGAATATTTTTATCGGCAAGTGTTTCCAAGGTAGTCGTCATAGTACGAAAAATTATAGCAATATAAATTTCAACAAAAATCCTGAGGGTCCGAATTATTCTGTAATTGATTAACAAATCTGAAACAATTATTTTATTACAAGAAATATATTACTGATATTTAGTTTACAGTGAACAAGGTTCAAAATATAGAAAAAATAAAAGGAAAAAAGTGAAGTCTGCGTTTGAATATTTAGTACAAGATCGATGCAAATAAATTTCAAATACAAGTGTGCGAAAACAAATGTGAGCCACCGTAAATATGCAAGTGCAATCAGTGTTTAAAATGTTTATAAGTGATGTGCAAACATATAAATAAACACAGTTATTTAATTTTAAGATAAGTTGCTATAGCTTGTGATTTTATAAAAAGATGTATAAAAAATGTATCTTTTAATCCCCGTGGTAGCCATATTACAACTTTATATCCAATGATTTGGATGAAAATTCAAGATAGTGAGTGATATTCATCTTCACGAAACTTTTCTTGCGTACAAAAATTCTGATACCCTTTAAATGTTTCATAAGCTCGTCTCTTAACAATCAGCTACCAAGGCAAAGGAACCTAGCATGTTTCCTAGCATCTCGAATATTATTGATCACTCGTGTACCATATCCAATCATTTCATAACTGAGTTTTCTGTGTTTCTTTCTTTATTATCCGTCGCCAACACGTCGTAATGCCATCGAGTGCTATTTTTGCAGTTACGTTGGCGCGCAATCACCCGTAACTATTGATATGGTTCCCATTTTGTTGGTTATCATCTTATTTCAGCTCCGTTTGTTTCATTTTTTCCGTCTCCACGAGATGCGCTTTTCCTTTTACTTGTTCATTTCTTTAACAGTTCTATTTTTTTATCAGTCTTTTCGGCTTTGCTCCTGAGGAAACTTTTTGTTAGCTTCTAGGTTTCTGCGACATTCATAATACAGTTATAAGATCCACGGAAACTCTTTTTATTATACGACAGATTCTTTTTTACGGGAAGATGCTTTTTTTTTTAGATATATGGGTAAACACCAAATGATCGATGAGAGAAAGTTCTTTCAAGCAAAGACCGTATTACTTTTAGAAGTTCCTTTCTGTTACATTTTAGCTTGAAGTTATTTTGTCCTTCTCTAAAGCAGGGATGTCCAACTAGCGGTCACTATGCCGTCCACTTTGTAAAATTTTCGGCCTATGGCTGAATTCGGTAAATTTGTGAAATGCGGCACAAAAAGTTATGCAAAAGATCGTAAAAAATTTTACCAACTATGAACTGCATGGTAGCAATACATAAAACAGATTTTTACACGAATTTCCTTGCATGAAGTAAAGGAAGTATTGAAGTCACTAAATATTTCAGGTATCATATTTCAGCCGAAATATCCATATTAAATCTTCTTGAACAACTGTATGTAAGGAGAGAATAAAGGACTCTTTATTCCAAAACGGACCGTAAAAAAGGTTCAAAGCGAATTTCTAGTGATGGCTATCTCGTATCTCCTGTAACTAAAAAACGATTAGCCTTAAAACCTTGAAATTTTGTATATGGGTCTGCTATAACGTCTAGTCATGCATTTCCTTTTTTTACTGAAATCGAACAGCACCAAAAGTATATATAATCATCCTTCTCATCTTGAGTCTTTACTCGGCTTTTATTTTCGTAGTCGTTGGTAGCAGTCATACACTTCCGATTACAGAAGTATATAAATGATGAAAATATTCATGTTTTGGAAACGTAAAATTAAAAAAAAAAAAAAAAAAAAAGACAAATAACGAAATCTAAATTTTAATGTGGTCTCTCCATTCTTGTACTTATGTCTGGGAAAGTTTTATACTCGTTATGGAAGAATAAAATTATAAGAAATTTGATTCCCGTACGAGGAAAATTGAACAAAATATTTTATTTAAAAGATTGCAATTTTTGAAGTCATTTTCAACTTCCCTTGAGGGGTCGGTTAATTAAGTAAGAATACTTTGAGGAATTATGTTTAAAATGAAATGCAGCAAAAAATGTCCATAATTTAATAGGGCGTACGAGGAAGTCATGTGGTATCCACGTCAGATATTTTTCTGTTCAGTGAATAGAAACTGAAGCTCAGGGTTTAAACAATGAACAAAAGGTAAAGAGCAAAAAAAGATACTATATGTTTGATATTGTTAAAAAAATTAGCGATTTTTTCTCCCTGGAGCAAATTACAAAAAACAACTATTTACAAAAATCCACTATTACATGGTTGGTATGATTGTTAATACATTGTATGTCTCCCAGACGATGCAATACAGTCCGTACAACCCCTAGGCATGCTGAGTATCAAATTATCGATCTGATCTTGGGGGATATTACACCACTCAAAAAGCAATGCTCTCCGAAGTTCCGGTAGACATGTAGGAGGAGATTGACGGGCTGCAACTCGTCGGCCAAGCATGTCCCACACGTGCTCTACTGGATTTTAGTCCGGTGAGAATGCTGGCCAGTCCATGCGGGTGATAACCTCCGATTGAAGGCATTCGCTTACGATGTTTGCACGGTGAGGACGGGCGTTGTCATCCATAAACACAAATTGTAACCCCATGGCGCCCCGAAACAAACGTACATATTGTTCCAGAACGACGTCCCGATAGATTTGGCTTGTCATGGTTTCAATTTGAACATGCAGGTCAGTTCTGGAACTCAGAATATTTCCACCCCAAACGAGCACTCCTCCACCACCGTCACGGTGTCGTTCAGTGGTGTTTTCTTGGTGGTAACGGTACCTGGAGCTTTCTATATGAAAGTCCGGCGAGAATCAGACTGCAAGCTAAATCTGGACTCGTCGGAAAACATCACACAAGCCCACTGTTGCGGTGTCCACAATGCATACTCTCTACTCCAGGCTAACCGCAGGCGACAGTCAGTTGCAGTAAGTGGAACGCATCTGACAGGTCTACGAGCATATAGACCAATCTGCCCTAAGCGTCTGTACACAGTCTGCCTTGAAATTGTCGTACCAGTGGCTGAAGAGAGCTGACGAGACAGGTCTGAGGCTGTGCTCCGCCTGTTTCTTTTGGCAGTAACTGCCAAATACCGGTCCTCATTCGGCGTTGTAACTCTGGGGCGACCTGTGCTGTAACGTCTACTCACATTACCATCATCTTGGAATCGTTGCCAAAGCCTGGAGATGACACTCTGGGCAATTCCAATTTCCTCTGATACTTCCAGTTGGGTACGCCCACATTCCAGACTGCCGATAATTCTACCACGTAAAAAATCATCCAAATGCGTCCTTTGTGTCATAACTATTATGTATTGCACTGAAATGCTTATAAAGCGCCTGCGAACAATTTTACTTCTTTGCCTGTATTCCTTATATATCACTCTCTTACACTCTCGTCATTGTGATGTACCATCGGTGTCATCTGGGTACTTCTTGAAATTTGCATATGATTCTTGAAGATGTGTGTAGTGATTTTACAGGTGATATATTTATTTAAGAGTTCGATTTCCGCGTGACTCCGAATTATCCTTAATTTATGGACATGAGTATAATTGCAGAAATGCTCAAATTGGGATCAATTTGTTTCTGCAAAGTTCTTTTTTCGAAATTAAAATTCGCGAAATTCATGAAACATAAATAACCCGCATCTTTAACCGACGAAATGTTAAATGTTAGTGCAAATACTATTATTAACCAAATTAGCAGAATTGAAAAATTTTGCACTGATATTGACATTCAAGACAAAAAGAAGAAATTATAATTCTCACCAAAATTTTAGAAGAAAATGAAATTCCTTTAAAATTCATATTAGTCTATTAAAGAAATGTCGAGTAGTCTACACCCTATAATGTATGAATGTTTTATCTGAAAGCTCCAAAAGAGAAGAAAATAATGAAAGATGTTTTAAAGGATCTTTCTTTATCGTTCTCTTTTGGAGGATATTAATTATTTTTATTTTATTCCGAGGATTCTATTTTTATTTATTTTTTCATTTATTTTTATTTTTTCTCTTCATTACTATTCTGTTATTAATCAAGTGCCTTTTATAAGGCACTTGATTAATAAGTCCATGACGTGAAGACTTTTTACTTTTCTAACAATAGATCCTTTACTTCCTTTTTCAACCTTTTCTGTAATTTTAAGTAACAAAATAAAAAAAAATCTAGAATGCAACTTTATGGATTTTTCTACTCATATCTACAAAACAATTATTAAAAACCTTTTTTATCACTTTTAGGGCACCTTTTAGAGTTTAAAAATAGCAAAGAATTATTGATTGTAAAGTTTAATTATATTCTTGCACTGAATAGTATTCGGTATTTTTCCGTTTCGCCGGCGCAAATCTCGCCAAGCAGACTTTATTGGCGGCAACATACAGTATACACATAAAAAATGTTAACAAATGTTAGCTCTAAGAATTTTTTATTTTGAAGACATAGATATTTTAATATCGTTTAAAATTTTGTAGAAAGCCAATAAATAAAGACAATAAATTTGCAAAAAGACTTTAATTTAAACAGAAATACAGAAAAGGAAGGATTTTTGTGGAAGAAATATTTTAATTGATTTCAGTGTTCCTCCTCCTGATGAAGTGGCATTGAACTTGATTGAATTCCTCTTCTATTATGTTCGCTTTTCTTTAAATTTCATTAATTTTATAAATTAGGTTGAAGTTTTTTAATTTTTTGGTTTGAAAAGTTTTGATTTTAACATTTTTTCATATTCTTTATTGCATTTATAGGATTAATTGAAATTTATTAATTATGAATTTCAATTTATGGTCTTTGTGAAAATTAGTACTACATTTCTTACTTTATGTCTTTACTGATAATTTTTCAGCTGCTTAATGCGCGAAAATACTAAGCATGTTTATATTTTGTTTATAAAAAATTGTTTTGTAATTATCTATATATATTTATTTACTTTTGGTGCGGTCGATTGCCACCAAAGAGCAAGTGGCTTAACTACAGGCTATAGCAGTCAAATACAAAATGTAAACATATACAAAATGTAAACGTTCAAAGCTACTTTCTTTTAAGTTAGGCGAGATACATACGTACGTACAGACGCCACGAAAAAATCTCTTCTGAATCCATTTTAAATTAGCTTTATAATTCGTTTTGGGAAAAAGAGTCCTTTATTTTGTTCTTATGTACAGTTGTCAAGCAAAAACATCGTTAATTGCATTCGATAGAGTTCAAAATGGATATTTTCGTTGAAACATGGTACCCGAAAATTTTCGTGATTACAATACTTCCTTTACTTTGTACAAGGAAGTAAAAAGTAAAACATGAGAACATAAGAAAACGTGTGTGTGTGTGATTATGGCAAAGCCTCGAGGGCTATCTGCCTAAGGGCAGGGATGCCTTCGTGGAGGACGTTTTAAGGGAAACTGGCTCGTATACACGTTACACATGGGGAAAACCACGAAAACGACCATCAGCCAGCCCGTTCGCGAGATAAGAACCTCGGACCGAACTACCAGTGTTCAGTGACTTTACCGTTCGGCCGCTGATGGGCCCATAAGAAAACGCGTTTAAAAATTACGAAGAATGAAACACTAGAATGAAAAGAAGAAACAGCTTAAATATTTTTAAACGAAACTATCTAAAAATTAAATTTAAGAGTTAATACGAAATATTAAAAACATTGCATCAGTGCAATAAGCATAGCCCTCAGATTCATTATTATCGAATTTTTCTGCAAGTAGAATCTGTGATTCTGTTTCTGAAAGCTCTATACAGAGGCTGTTCGCACATTTTTTAGACGATTTTGGTAAGCGGTAATAAAAAATCGTTTGCTCTGAATTATCGTCTGTGGCTTGAAAGTTTTGTTTTTATTCAAAATGGCGAATTTAACAAAGCAGTGGTTCGAAGGCTACATTTACGCTCTTTCCGAAGAGAAATATGCATACTCTTATCCAAAAACGATGTGAGAGTCATGGTTTTGGGATATCTAAAGCGTCGATAGGTAATATCATCAACAAGAAAGGAAAAAAAAAAACGTCAAATTGGAGCCTCAAGTGGGACAAAAATTCCAAACAAGTATCCAAGGAAAAAACGGACATCTTCGACTATTGCAAAGGAACGGTGTTTAATGTTAAAAGAAAATCCCCTAGTCAAAGGACAGTTGCAAAATCATCAAAATGCTCGGTGTCCACTGTATACAAAATGATAAACGTTGATTTAAATCTTAAGAAAGTGAAAAAACGCAAGGTGCATCGTCTTCTTCCAAAGCATATCGCTCAACGCAGGACATGCTGCAGAACTCTATATGAGAAACACTTATCCAAAGAAAAATGGAAAACAATTGTCACAATAGATGAAGTATGGGTGTATTTAAATGATTGTAACAAAAAAAGAGCCATTTATTATCATAAAAGGGGAGGAAAAAATGTAAGTACATGGTTCAAAGAATCGATAGAAAGTTTTTCTAAGGGATTCATGATTGTTGCTGGTTTTTCTTATAATGGCAAGTTAAAAATAAAGAGAGTGTAAAAAAATGTCAAGATTAACTCCAGATACTATCAGGAACATATTTTATCGCCAAGTTTTCTGAATGAAATACCATCGCTTTACCCACAGTGCCATCAATCTGTGAGACTCCATCAGAACAAAGCTAGCAGTCACACATCAAAATCCACTGTAAATTTCCTAAAAGAAATGGAACAAAAAACTGATATCAAGGCCATACCCTTCACTGATATCCCTACTAAATCTCCCAATGTGTCACCTATGGAATTTTGTGCTTTCGGACTTTTAAAAACTGCATTATCCATACGTTGTCCCAAAAATCCTAACAGGACTCTGGAAAGCTGTTCGGGAGGAATGGGATAGAATGTCTCTTCTGCCACTTCAAAAGGCATTATTATCCTGGAAATTGCGGTGTCGAAAGATAGTTCAGAATAAGGGATGTCAAATAGAACATTTAAAACACAAGAATTTAATGTAATTTGGTTTTGTGAATACAATATACATCGTCTAAAAAATGTGTGAACAGCCTCTGTATTTGTAAAATTAAAAATAATTATAATTAAAAATAATTATAATTAAAAATAATTATAATTAAAAAAATAATTAATCATAAGTGTAATAAAATATTTTTTCAAAACTTTTGTTGAGATTCTTAATCTTATTAATATCTTCGTGTTATTTACATGCAATTGTTTTTATTATGATTATGTTGTATGCTATAAATTAGTGGTCTTTATCGACTCGCAGAACTCTTAGAGCTACATAGGTTTTGAAAGAATTCCGACCAACCTTTAGAAAGATATATTTAAAACTATTATTTAAAATAAATCAATATGTCATAGGTACTTTATGCAAAGACAATTAAAAGAAAGTATTTTTATTAAAATATTTTAACATAATATTAATGTAATTTAGTTATTAATAGCGTTCATTATTGCTTCATGTGTCACCTACCCTTGCATTATATTTAGCGACGTTCGTGCGCTTGCACTTCTTAAATTTTAGTAATCGCATTTCGTATTCTGCATTTAATTTGCTTCTATATTTTGTTGCCACATACATTAAGAAATTCCCTTAAATACTTTATTCCGCATGGCATTTAAATGTTTATAGCTGTGTAAGAAACTTGTAGATATTCTGCCTGAATTCACAACCAAAAAAGTAAAAGCTGCTATGGCTTAAATTTAGATTTTAACTTCGAATACGTCGGCTACGAGAACAATTTGTTCCCTTTCCTTCTTTGGCAAGACTTTTGATTTACTGTAGCACTTGTAAGGGTTTTTCATCCAGTTATACTTAGTTTTCTCTGCAGAGTAATATTCGTTTATACTTAATCTTCAACTGAGAAAGGGGCTCCAGAGTATAATTTTTAACACTGTCATCTAAATTCAATTCATGCGGCCCAACCGGGATAGTGGTTAGCGACGATGATTGACGTATCAAAGAGGCTGGGCTCGAATCTCGGAGACGGCATGTGTGATGACCTTACGGATGAATAAGGCACCATAAGGAAAACGAAACAAACATTTATTAAAAATTAACATTCAAAGAATAATGGTAAACTCGGAGCACTACCTCGCTCCTACAACATAGTTAATCTACCACCTGCCTCCTCTGAGGCTAACATGCAACTGTCGTCTCTCTCACTTGCTGGGCTCTGCCAGGCAGCTGATTGGCTCACCGCAGCCAGATACATGACACCCCCCGGTAAGATTGTGCTACGCCAAAGCGAAGCAGAATCTGAAAACTGAACCAATAAATACAAACTTAAATTGTGTACTCCACATACCAAATTAGTTCAAAATATATGAACATGTATACATGGCATAAAAACATACTTTAAAATAAGTGCAATAAACATTCATCTCACAACAGATGAACAGACGCTTTGATACAATACCGGAGTTCTGTAATAAAACATATATGCAATACTATTTCAAAACATACTATTATAATGCAACATTAAATCAGTAATTTGTTTTCAAAACAGATGGAAAGTAGCTCTCGTACAATTCCGAAACAAAAGAAAGTAACTAATGCAAAGTTTTAAAACATATTAGTTCATACTTAGTTCACACCTATTTCATTCACCCACTAGTCTTGAAAGACCATCTGCATTTTTTAATTGTGCACCAGGGCAATGAGAAATATGAATATTATAACGCTGAAGTGCCATTGCCCATCTCTGTAATTTGGCAGAATGCGGTGCCGACTTATACAAATATAATAATGGATTATGGTCTGTGATTAGCTCGATATTCAATCCAAACACCCAACATTCGAACTTTTTTAATGACCACACAACGGCATAAGCCTAGCGTTCAATAGTTGACCAGTTCTGCTGAGTCTTCGAAAGTTTTTGACTGGCAAAGCTGATAGGATGCAAACTGCCTTTGCTGTCTCGTTGTGACAAGCAAGCACCAACACCATATGAACTAGCATCACACTGTATGGTGTAAGGTTTTTCTGGTTCTGGAGTGTACAGTTTTGGTGTTTCACACAGTCGACGTTTCAGTTCTTGAAATGCTGATTCCTCAACATCAGTCCATGGAATTATCTCAGGAATTTTCTTTTTTGTAAGCTCCGTCAATGGGCGAGCTATTTCTGCATAATTCTTTATGTAATCACGATAATAGTTGAATAAGCCTAATGCACTCTTTAGAGCAGTCTTTGTTTTAGGACTTTTTATAATTTCAATGGCTTGTAATTTTTCAGGATCAGGTTGATGTCTTACAGCTCCTATTATATGTCCTAAATACTTTATCTCCGAACGTGCAAAAACACATTTCTTTACGTTCACCTTAAATCTAAGATCACTTAATGTAGTTAGCACAGCATCTAAATGTTTGAGATGCGAATTCCAATCTGGTGAAAAGATAGCAATATCATCAATATATGCTTTGCAAAAATCACTATGTTTTCTTAAGGCATCATTCATCACTCGCTGAAAAGTAGAAGCTGCATTTTTTAATCCAAAAGGCATCACTTTCCAACGATATTGGGAACGATGTGTCTTGAATGTTGTTAAATCACGACTTTCTTCTTCTAAAGGTATTTCCCAGTAACCTTTCAAGACATCTAAACAGGTGATAACATTCGCGTGTCCAATTTTATTGATTAGATCAGTCACATTCTCCATTGGAAAATCAACAGGCTTGGTTACTTGATTCAACAACCTGAAATCAATACATAAACGCATACTTCCGTCTTTCTTGGCAACACATACGACTGGGTATGCTATTTCAGCTTCACTTGGCTCAATAAGACCCAAGCTCTCCAATTCCTCGATCTGTTTATCTACTTCAGGTTTCAAAGATTCTGGGATCTTATAGATATATGGCTTTTTTCTTTCAGCTCCAGGTAACAACCGAATTCTATGTTCACCAACTCTGGCTATTTGGATCTCACCAGAAAATAACGCGATGTGCTTGAGTAAGAGCTCGTGTAATTCCTTTTGTTTGCTACCATCTAAATGACTAATATCCACCTCGATGTTCCTTCTAGTTACTGCGCAATCTCCTTTATTTGGAGTGGTATGAATTTCCCCAAACTCCGAATCATCATCAAATATCACTCCCACAGTTTGCGCTCGAACATAAAATGTTCTTATTTTGTTCACATGAACATGCCTCACACTCCCATCGGGTAATTTAACTTTGTAAGAATGAGGATTTACTCTTTCAACAATTTCACCTGGACCTGTCCACCTAGCATATAGCTTGTTGCTAGAGTCTGGTATAAGTAAATATACTAGATCACCATTTTTAAATTCTTTCAAACTTTTGCGACGGTTAAAATAATATGCATAAGCTTCTTGTTTTTCCGCAGCAGATAAAGAAGCGAGCTCAGATGCTTTCTCTAAATTTATCTTTAATTCTTGTAGATAATCAACTGCTGAATTACTCAGATTAAGAGGTAATGGTATTTAACCGGACCATGATGATTTTAACACAGCTAAGGGACCTCTAGCTTCACGACCGTACATAAGCATAAATGGAGATACACCGGTAGTGCAATTTGGAACTTCACGATACGCAAAAAGTAAATAAGGTATGTGCTTGTCCCAATTAACAGGATCTGTGCGAATTACATGATGTAATATTTGTTTAAATACCCGATTCCATTTTTCCACTGAGCCGTTTGATGCTGGATAAACAGGTGTCGAAAAACGAGGATGAGTTCCTAACCTTTTTTCGAATTCTTGAGTTAACTGTGAGGTAAAATTAGTGCCTTGATCACTACAAATTATTTCTGGAATACCGGTTCTCATAAAAATATCATAAAAATATAATAAAATAATCTCATAAAAATATAAAAATAAGGAATTACAGGGGTAGTTTTATCTAATTCTTCTTTAGATATTATTTTACATGATACGTATTATGTTGTTGCTCATTTTCATTATGTTTTAAGAAAAGAGCCTCACAAGTAGCTTTAGCAGACAGACTTTTTAAAGGTATGACTTCTGGTCATTTTGAATGATTATCTATCAAACACAAACAATATTTATGTTTCCTTCCTGAAGGAGGTGAAATTTCACCAATAATATCTGTTGCATAATCGAGAAAATATTGTTAAGAATTTTATTATTACTATTTTTATTACTATTGTCTATTTTTCAAAAGTGTGTTTTTGTTTTATTATTGTGTGAAGTTGTAACTAGAGGTCTTTTCTTGTGTGGCAACAACGCTTCTGTAATTCTTAAATTTGAACTTTTGGATGTGTGCCAGGTTTGATGGCGTAATGCTCTGGTGAGAGCGTCGATTGATTGTGTAGATGAAACATGTTGTTTCAGAACGTTATTTCTTTAAAATATGTAAAATAAATGTTTTGTTTTCTGAACTCGGATTATGCAAACGTTATTTAGTTTCAACATAAAAGTTTGGCGTCCGTTTGACAGGACGTTTGTGTGATTTCGAGTAGTTTTGATTTAGGCGTTTTGTTAAAATGGAGTTGTTAAAAGCAAAACGTAAAAGTGAACGTACTTCGTTTGCGTTAACTACGAAGATTGTGGAAGAAGAATTGCCTACTTGTACGGATCCTGAGAGATTGCAAGTGTTGTTGGGGCAACTAATTGACAAATTTGAACGCTTGGACAGTACTCAAAGTAGTGTTTTAGAACAAACCAAGGAAGCTGATTTCGAGAATGAATTTAATACGGCTGAAGGATACAGAGATTCCTTTATAGCTTTAAAGGTGAAACTTCAGAATAAAATTGGACAATTGAATTCGATGAATGTTACTACAGATATGGCTTCAGTTTCGATTTCGGATCCTAAAGAAAATAAAAACAGGAAGTTCAAACTTCCTAAACTTGAACTGAAAAAATTTTCTGGAGATGCAAGAGAATTTTTAGGCTTTTGGAGCCAATTCTCCAAAATTCATGAAGATGCGGATATTGTGCCGGAAGATAAATTTTTGTACTTAGTGCAAAGTGCAGTACCTGGCTCAAAGGCAGCTCAACTTTTGAACAGTTTTCCTGTTACCGCCGCGAATTATCCTAAAGCTATCGAGCAGCTGAAAGAAAGATTTGGTAGAGAAGACCTTCTGGTGCAGATCTATGTAGGAGATTTGCTTGGGCTTGTTACAAAGAATGCTACAACAGGCAGAACGGCGTCGGACTTAGGAGTACTTTATGATAGTATAGAAAGTAAATTACGAGCGCTGGAAAGCTTAGGACGCACCAAGGAAAAGTTTGCTGATTTCTTGGGACCTTTAGTGGAGTCGTGCCTACCTTAGAATATTCTACGTGCCTGGCAGCGGAGTCGAACTTCTGAACAGGGACAGGAAAAGAGTTCTGAAAGAACGCTTGAAAAACTATTGTGTTTTTTAAGGCATGAAGTAGAATCGGAAGAAATGATTAGATTAGCACAATCAGGATTTACTCATTCTGTTAAGCGTCTTAATAAAAATGTTATTTCAGGTAATTCAGATTTAGCAACAGCTGCCGCGCTGGTAAGTACAAATGAAACCAGTAAAGGTAAGCAAAATGTTTGTATATTTTGTGGTAAGCCTCATATGAGTGCTAAGTGTTTTAAAGCTGAAAATATGAGCTTAAATGAAAAGAGGCAACTTGTACAAAAGAAAGGTGTTTGTTTTTCATGTTTAAGAATTGGCCATTTAAAAAACCAATGTAAAGCCAATATTAAATGCCCCATTTGCAGTTGTGATCATATAAAATTTATGTGTCCTCAGAATGTTAGTTCTGTAAAAAAAATGACTCTAAGTTGGATGTTTCCCTTTCTAATAATGGTAAGAGCGAGAAAGTTTATTTGCAAACTTTATGTGTTCTAATTAAAGTTAAAGATCGAGAGAGAAAAATTAGGATTCTCTTGGATTCGGGATCCCAACGATCATACGTTGGGGAGAAAATTATGAAGCGAATGAAGGCTGATCCTATTCGACAGGAGAAAGTAATTCATGGTTTGTTTGGGGGGAGGGAAACTGCGCCTGTAACCCATTCTGTTTTTGCTATTGACATAAGCAGTTTAGATAACACTTTTAGGTGTTGTTTTGAAGCTTTTTCTGAAAAAAAGATATGTGGATTTGTTCCAACAATCAAGAATGCTCAGATTATAGAGGAATTGAAAAGCAGGAAAATTGAGGTCAGTGACACATTTTGCGAGGAAAGTGAAATTGATTTATTGATAGGTGCAGATGTCATTGGTAAACTGTTAACTGACGAATACCTAGAATTACCCTCTGGTTTAACTGCAGTCAAAACAAAACTGGGTTGGACGGTTATGGGTAAAGAAAATGATATTGTCAGGGATAATGCCCTAATAAGTCTTTCCTTACATGTAAATAATGCTTCTTTGAAATCTTTATGGGAGCTTGAAGTTTTGGATATTTCCGACCCGACGGAAAATAGTAAAACGAAAAATCTTCATTGCGACTACGAGATTGATTTTCAGAATAAATTATCTATTCGGCCCGATGGTAGATATGAATTGGAATTACCCTGGAAATGCGAATCTACCAATTTATCAGATAATAAAAGCATTGCTTTGACACGTCATCAAAAAATGATAAAGAGGGCAAAAGAAAATAATTCTTTGAAGGAATATCAAGAAGTGTTTAGAGAGTGGGAAAATTTAAATATTATAGAAAAGGAATTAAACAATAAATGCCACTTTTTACCACACAGACCGGTTATTAAGATGAATAGTGAAAGCACTAAGGTAAGACCCGTTTTTGATGCTTCATCTTGTGAAAAGGAAAAACCATCTTTGAATCCGTGTTTATTGAAAGGACCTAATTTAATAGAATTAGTCCCTGATATTTTAGACAGAATGAGATTTTTTCCTATTAGTCTGAGTGCAGACATAGAGAAAGCATTCTTGCAGTTAGGAATTTCTCCGAAGGATAGAGATTACTTGCGATTTTTCTATCCAAGTGATGAGGGAGAAATAGTGTATAGGTACTGCAGAGTAGTTTTTGGGGTTTCCTGCAGCCCTTATCTACTAGGTGCGTCTATTAAATATCTCTTGAATAATTGTCCATCTGACTTTTTAGATGTGGCTGACAAATTAAAAAATTCGTTCTATGTAGATAATTGTATTACGGGTGTTTACAATATTGAGAAACAAGAGGATTTAATTCAAAAGGCCAAAAGTCTTATGTCGAAAGGCAGATTTAATTTAAGGGGATGGGAGAGCAATGTTGCTTCCAAATATACTACAAAACATTCTGGGGACACACCTCTTTTAGGAATATTGTGGAATTTAGACAATGATACTTTAAGGTGTAATATAAATGTAAATATGATAACTTGTGATACTAAGGTAACTAAGAGACTGATTCTGTCTATTGTACAATCAATTTTTGATCCAATTGGAATACTTGCACCAATAACTTTGCTTCCAAAACTTTTGTTACAAGAAACATGGAAGTTGAAATTTTCTTGGGACGAGGTATTGCCTCATGATTTTGTAAGTAAATTTTTTGTGTGGTTATCTGATATACTTTTGTTGAAAAATGTGGCAATACCCCGATTCATTGGAACCTTTGCAACAGTTGAATTGCATGTATTTATCGATGCCTGCAAATATGCCTATGCAGGATGTATTTTCGCGATTCATGCAGTGTAAAAATTACTCTCTTAAGAGCAAAATCTAGAGTAGCTTCTATTAAGAATTTGACGATTCCTAGATTGGAATTAATGTCCTGTTGCATTGCATCCCGATTATTATATTCTGTTTGTAAAGCTCTTAATGATTTTGATATAAATGTAACTTTATGGTGTGATTCCACAGTCGCATTATGGTGGATCAGAAATTCTGGTAATTGGTCAAACTTTGTAAGCAATCGTGTTAAAGAAATTACTAAGTTGACAAAACCTGAATCATGGAGGCATGTGCCTGGTAATATGAACCCAGCAGATGTGTTATCTCGAGGTTGCTCTGCTAAACAAATGATTAACTCTGAGTGGTTTAAGGGACCTCTCTGGCTAAGAGAAAGCCCTGAATTTTGGCCTACGAATATTGTTTGTCAGCCGAGCGAAGCTGACTTGGAAAAGAGGAAGGTAAAACTTATTAATGTTAACTTTTCAGAGGATACCACTCCTTGGTATGCAGAAAGTTTCTGATTATGAAAAAATGATTCGTGTAACCGGTTGGGTGTTACGTTTTATTTCTAACTGTAGGAAGAAGTCAAATTTGTGTAAAGAATCTAAACTAACTGTTGCTGAAATCATAAATTGCGAAAACGTTTTGATTCGGTTGGTTCAAAGCTCAAATTTCCCTGACATTGGAGCTCTTAATCCACTTGATGTATTCATTGATAATGAAAAAATTATAAGAGTTAAAACTAGAATATTGGAACGCAAAGACAATTCTGAATTTTTAACACCAATTTTGTTACCGAGTAAATGTATCTTTACTACATTGTTAATTGAGTCAGTTCATAAGAAACATTGTCATGCTGGAACTCAAATGCTTCAATCTATTTTAAGAGAAAGATTCTGGATACTAAAACAACGTAAAACTGTGCGTAATGTGTTAAAAGGGTGTGTAATATGTCAACGATATAAAGCGAAACCGATGTCTTGCGAAGTGACTCCTCTTCCTGAAGATCGCGTAGGAGATTATAGGGCTTTTGAAATTTTGGGAGTAAATTTAGCTGGCCCATTGTTTTTGAAAGACGGTAAGAAGGTATGGATGGCACTCTTCACATGCGCTGTGTACAGGGCAATCCATCTAGAACTGGTGACTTCGTTATCAACAGAATCTTTTCTTTTGGCTTTAAGACGATTCATAGCCAGACGTGGCAGACCACGAACCATTTATTCTGACAATGGGACTAACTTCCGAGGAACGTATAACGAAATGTCTAAACTTAACTGGGACATAATAGAGAATGAGGCAAAAATAAAGAGAATAGTATGGAAATTCAATCCACCAACAGCCTCCTGGTGGGGAGGATGGTGGGAACGGCTAGTTCGCATGGTTAAAGAACTTTTAAGACGTTCTTTGGGAAAATCGGTTTTATCTTATGAAGAACTGGAAACCTTAATTTGCGATTGTGAGTCGGTAATTAATTCTCGACCTTTAACATATATTTCGGAGAACTCTGAAGATGCTATCCCTTTAACTCCGTCAATGTTTTTAATTGAAAATTGTACTTCGAGTGTAGCATATATAGATAAAATTGACTCTCAGCATTTTTTTGAGAAGAATTAAATACCGCACAAAACTTCTTAAAGATTTAAGGAACCGTTTCCGAAAAGAATATTTGGGGCAATTAATAATGAAACAACCACAAAATAAAGTAACCCGGTTGCCTAAAATTGGGGAGATAGTCTTAATAGGCGATGATTTCAAAAAACGCTTGTATTGGCCTTTGGGTAAAATTATAGAGAAAATTCCTGGTCGGGATGGCAAAATTCGAACAGTTAAACTAAAAACTCAGAATGGGATTTTCATAAGGCCCGTTCAGCGTATTTATCCACTAGAGATACAACTAAATGAAAATTATTTAGTTGAAGAGCCTAACGTTAACGACGATAAGAAAAACGATCAGACTGACGTACAGCATATAAAACAGAAATTTACGTCGTCAGGACGGCTTGTTAAGAAGCCTAATGTACTAGACCTTTTTAATAGGATAACATATGTTTTTGAGTCGTTTGCCACTGACTCAAAAAGGGGGGAGGATGTTGCATAATCGAGAAAATATTGTTAAGAATTTTATTATTACTATTTTTATTATTATTGTCTATTTTTCAAAAGTGTGTTTTTGTTTTATTATTGTGTGAAGTTGTAACTATATGTCTTTTCTTGTGTGGCAACAACGCTTCTGTAATTCTTAAATTTGAACTTTTGGATGTGTGCCAGGTTTGATGGCGTAATGCTCTGGTGAGAGCGTCGATTGATTGTGTAGATGAAACATGTTGTTTCAGAACGTTATTTCTTTAAAATATGTAAAATAAATGTTTTGTTTTCTGAACTCGGATTATGCAAACGTTATTTAGTTTCAACAATATCTATATTTACTGTATGAAAGGGATATGGCGCGCGAACAATAGGAGTAATCGGAATTTTATCCGATTGTCTTTCCGGACTTTTTAATTGACATCTTTCGCATGTTCTAAAATAATTTTCTACATCTTTGGATATGTTCGGCCAATAAAACGAAAGCTTAATTCTTTCTTTAGTTTTCCTCATACCTAAATGATTTCCGAATATGGAATCATGAGCTAATTGAAGGACTTTATTTCGATAATTCTCGGGCAAAACTAACTGTTGTATGTTTTCCCCACAAATTTTTTCTTTATGAAATAATAATTCGACCTGTAAAAAAAATTATTCTTCCCTAATTTCGCATCCTTAAAAGAATTTATTAATGTTTGGCAGTTTCTCTGATCGACCTTAAATTTATTCGATTCCGAATAACTGTTTAGTATTTCATCATCCAGATTCCCAACTGAGCTATAAAAAAGATTTACCTTTGACAGTTCAACGGCGCCAACCTTAGGGTGTTTTTGTTTATGAGTTTCCGGTTTCGTCTTGGGGTAGACTATTGATTCATTCTCGTCTTCAAATATGCTATCCCGTACATCTGGTGTAATTAAACATTGAACATTGAGCTTATCTGTTAACGCGAAAAGAGCTTCTACGCGCGAATATAGACAACTATTTGGTTTTTTGTAATAAATGGGAATAGTTGCTAACGTTGCATCTATGACGTCGCCAAATGCAGAACTTACAAATGATTTTACCATTACTTTCTATTTTTAAATCAGGAATTAATGTAGTTTTCAAAATTGGTATTTCCGTACCAGAATCTTTTATAGCTTCTACTTGCTTCCCTGCAATGTAAATAGTAATCTTTTCCAAGGAATAAAAATTAAATTTTCCGCCAGAACACTCGCGTTTTTGTTAATGTTTAGAATTTACATTTGTAACAACCGCATTGTCCTTCGGTTTACTTGAAGTGTTAACTTTCAGTTTGACCGGGAAATTATCGTTCTGTTTATTGGACCTCTCAAATTTATTTCGCCTGTTCGGGCAATCCTTAGCCAAATGTAAACTGCTACTACACACATAACATTCTCGCGGTTTAAACGAATGTTTCTGTTCATTTACCACTAAATCTTTTCTTCGCGCTGGTGGAATATATTTAGAGTTTTTGTTGTATGAATCACGAAAATTAGCGCGTTTTTCACCTCTTATGTCATCAAAAGATTTACCTTTTGCGATGAAGTAAGTGTCGCATTCCTTCGCTAGTTCTTCTGGACGTAGCCAACTTTCACCTTGTCGAACTGCAACATGGCACGCCAAATCACTATCCAATGTTTGAAAAAGTTTGTCAGAAATTATTAAGTTAATTAAAGACTCAAAATCATTGACGTTTCTACTTTTACAATAATGGATCCAACATGATCTTAAACGAGAGGCGAACTGCAAATGAGTTTCCCCCGTCATCCTTTGAGCTTGGCGAAAATTTTCTAAACATATAATTGGTGATGGTTCATATTCCTTAAGAATTAAAGATTTAATTTTTTCATAATCTTTCAAATCATCATCTTTAATATATACTATAATATTAGAAGATTTATCACCTATCAGTTTAAGTAAAATTTCAGACTTAAACTCATTTGGTACGTTCTTATGCTTAAAAGCCCTTTCTATAGAATCAAAAAATGAGTTCCATGCTTCACCCTTTTTAGGTACAGAAATCGATAATGCCTGTACAGCTTTCAGAAGCTTATCTAATGAAAGTGTATTTTCTACGTTATTACTAGATTCGTTGCTACTTTCGATTTGCATTAAACGCAATTTCACAATTTCTTCTGACTTTTTCTTTTCTTTAACCGTAGTATTAAGAAATTCAATAACAAAATCTTCACGTTTCAAATATTCTTTAGAACGTAAAAGCTTATCTTTTAATTCTACAACTTTTAAACTAGAATTGGCTTCTTCACCTAGTTCCTTCAACACCGAAATCAAATCACTTTTAACTACTCCTTTAAACATATTTAGAAGAAATTTTCCTTAAAATTACAACAAAAATTTCTCACCTTTTCTCAAAATCCAGTCGGCTTCGTTCGCTCTGGTTCTCGTAACGAGAGCGTGATGTGATGACCTTACGGATGAATAAGGCACCATAAGGAAAACGAAACAAACATTTATTAAAAATTAACGTTCAAAGAATAATGGTAAAAAAAATTAACATTCAAAGAATAATGGCAAACTCGGAGCACTACCTCGCTCCTACAACATAGTTAATCTACCACCTGCTCCTACAACATAGTTAATCTACCACCTGCCTCCTCTGAGGCTAACATGCAACTGTCGTCTCTCTCACTTGCTGAGCTCTGCCAGGCAGCTGATTGAATCACCGCAGCCAGATACATGACAGCATGGATGTTTGTAAATGTATAATATCTGTGCGGCATGGCCGCAACTCTAAATATGCGTCTAACCGAAAGTCCTCTCTAGAGGTTTATGGTAGGGTAAGAGGATGGGAGACTCTCAGATCCTCTCTTCATTAAGATTGGTGCTTGAACTGAGCAAAGTAATACTCTCACCTGTATGGTGCTCAAAGCTGTTGCCAATGACAGGCGCAATCTTGCACTCCTTGCCACGGTGAATTCAGTGAGCTTGTTCTGATGTTACTGTTAGAAGAGTGAGATAAGTCACAACAACTCAATTAAAAAACTGTTTAGTTTTACAAAAAATTGTCCGTCATTCTCCTTTGCTTTAAGTAAGTGCTTTGAAATTTTCTTTTGGAATTTATTTTGTCTTACGAAATTCTGGGGTTTGACTCAATTGCTAGTTTCCGCGGAACACAGTTTGAAAACTCTTTCTATATAATATAGAGACAAATACAAGGGTGTCGATAGAAAAACAATCATTTAATATGGTTTGATTCAAGAAAAAGGCCGGGCTCTCTGGTTTAAGCAAATTAGTTTAATTAAATTGCAACTGAATCAAGGGAACATTCAAGTTCTATCATGAAACCATAACACATCACTTAGTGATGGTGAAATGAATCAATTACAATTAATACCAAACAAAAGGCCTAAGACCTAAAAGGTTTGCAGCGAAATTAATGAAGCATATCATTAATTGTGGCACCTATCTTATGGTAGATATGTTACTGAGGAATTAATTATAATTTTGCTCCTGTAGAATATTAATCGTCTTAACTATGGTTCAAAGGCATGCCTTTCAAAGAGCAATAATAATTTATGAACGTATCAAATACACAATTCTAAGCTTGTACAATGTCCATCAATATCGCATACCTAAAAATATGGTTTTAAGGGGAGTAAGATCGAATTAATTTTCCAAAAATTGATTTTCCAATTTAGATTTTAAAAAATAAAGTGAACGTTGCTGATTTTGAGTAATAACATGCTGAGATTTATAGTAGCAAAATTAAGATAAATGGTGTAAATTAAGAGCAATACGCCCCTTATTTAAAGCGACAGTTTTCAAAGTTCGTCTTTTAAATAGCTTTTAATTAATTCATATAATATTTTTACTTCTTTGCAGGTTATGAAGTTTTGTAATTGCGAAAAGTTTTCAGTTTCAGATTTCAAAGGGAATATCCACTTTGACCGTTCCCGAATCTATTTTGACTTTATTTATTTATTTGCAAGACGCCTGTTTGTACGGACATAAAAAGACTTTATTTAGAAATAGATTCAAAATAGAATTTTTCTTCTTGGCGGGCTTTATTTTCGCAATCGGTGGTCGTAGATATATGTTTCCATACATGTTTCAAAAGACAAAAGTAGTTATGTTTCGGCAATTTTTAATTTGAAAAAAAAATATAGAAAATTAACGAAATCTAACTTTTAACTCGCCCCGGTTAACATACTTATACTAGGAAAAATTTTATATTTGTTGTCAAAAAATAAAAATATAAGAAGTTTGACTCCCGTACGACAAAAACTGACCGCGATATTTAATTTCAAATCTTGACATATTTTAGGTCTTTTTTAGTTTGCCTCGAGAGGTTGGCTGATTAAGGTAGAGGATTCTAGGATTAATTCGAGAAGTAAGTTCAAATGAAGTGCAGCACAAAATATGTATAATTTAATAGGCGTATATTTTTCTGTTTTTATCAACATATTATGCTTAAGCATTTCTTTTTAGAATCACTTAGTAACAAAAGTGCTGTTAAGGGATAAAATCCCTCAAGAAGCAAAAGTCCTGCAAGAACAAAATAAAAGGAAACGTGAATATTCGGGGCAACCTAATTGCAGCGCAAGAAAGGTTAAAAAAAAAAAAAAAAAAAAAAAAAAAAAAAAAAAAAAAAAATTGTATCTTATTAGGGCGATTTTTTTCGTTTTTCTCGAAACGATTTCTTTCAATATTTAGGTACATTTTTATAAAATTCCGTCTATCAAACAAATCTTAAAATTTTCATTTTATAACATTGCTTACATGAATGAATTGAGTGAACCAATTTAATTTTTTTTAAGAAGTGATAAAGATTGAAGCATTGATTTTGTTTAAAAATATGCTATATTTTTAGGCTCACCAAAATTTGTATACCCCCGCAGGTCCTGCTATGCTGCCTCAACGGGGCGGGGGGTGTCACTGGGTGGAACGGGTGAAGTACGTCGGGAGCATAGCTCCTGGTAGGGCCACCCTAGGCGTGAAGGTCGTTCCAACATGCCCAGCTAAATCGTAGCAGGTGAAGATCCTTCAGGGGAATATCGTCTTGGTGATCGGGTGTCACAATCCTGGAGTACCAGTGATCTTTCCTCCTTTCTGCCTCCTCTCCTCTTAACTGCAACTTTCTCGTTTTCCTTCTCCTTTGTGGTTTCCTCTTCTGAGGTTTGGGCTCGTCATAAGAAACTGGAACAGCATTGTCCCTAATTCTTCGAGTGACGATAAAACTGCCCACGTGTTTGCCGTGCGTGGAGACCCGTGTCGCTGGAAAGGAGGGTTCTGGTAGTTGAGGGACGAGGTACTGTCCTCAACACACTGCTTTGGCCTCTGCTTCAGTTAAACGGGACGCACCTTGTCGTCTTCACGGGTGTCAATCGGCTGGTCACTAGTCCTTGTGTCAGTGGCTTGGGGACAAGCTCTCGGGAGTACCTGCTTTTGGGAAAGCCGACTGTGGGACTTCAGTTTGCGTATACGTCCGGCTAGCCCTGGCGTAGGAATCTGCGTCCCCTTGTTGGGCTCCATGGTGATTGGGGCGGTCAGACCCGAATCTTTCTCCATTTAAACATGAATGCTATGATAAATTCCTGCTCCAACAGTGTACCCGATACTCCGATTATGACTAGAAGCGACATAGAGAAAGCACTGTATCAGATGTATTTTGTCCACGTTTCTTAATTATAACCAGTTCTGAAGAATTGAAAAAATGTCATCCTTTCTAATAAACAAACATCTTTTGTCTTCTCTAGGAAAACTGGAAAATATTAAGAGACTTCGGTCTGGAGACATTTTGATAGAAACTGTGTCCGGGAAGCAGTCTAATAGTCTTTTGAAACTAACTAAATTAGGACAAGCAAAAGTTGAAGTTAAGCCACATAACAACTCGCCCCGAAGAGTAATCTCTGAAATAGATTTACTATCAGTAACTGAAGATAATTCGTTAAAGAGTTGGCAGATCAAAACGTGTGTGGTGCTCGTAGGATAAAAATACGGAAAGACGGTCAACTTATTCCCACTAGACATGTCATATTTACTTTCAAATCTCCTAACCTGCCTAAAAACATCAAAGCTGGATACCTAAACTGTTCAGTCAAGCCGTATATACCGAATCCAATGCGTTGCTTCCAATGTCAGCGCTTTGGACATGGAAAGACCTCTTGTCGCGGTAGTCTCACGTGTGCTCGATGTTCCATAGTAGGCCATGCCAGTAAAAGCTGCCCTGCAGCCCCCTTATGTATAAATTGTAAAGGCGAGCAACCAGCGTTTTGAAGAGCATGTCCGAAATGGCAGACAGAAAAACAAATTCACAACATTAAAGTTACACAAAAGATATCATTTGCAGAAGCCAAAAGACTTGTTCTCTCTAATCAACCAAAACCTGATAAATATTATGCATTCGCAAAAAAATCATTCATATCAATATCAACGCAAAGCACAATAACCGCACAGAAAAAAAGAACTAGCAATGAACCAAAAATCAGGGGAAAAAACCTGATGTTGACAGGACCTCCAGTCAAAGTTCTATTGCAAGCATGAGTTCAGGACGCCTAGACGACTCAAACGAAATGGATGTTGAACAAGGGTTATCCCTTCCGAAACACCTTTTGCCTCGAAAGCCAAAAAAAAACAACACTGCTAAAACAAGCATCCGTAATGGGTACATTTATTTCGTGGAATTACCGGGGTTTCCGTCAAAACCTGGATAATATCAAGGATTTAATTAACATCTATTAACCTGCCTGCTCTGCACTTCAGGATATCTTGTTAAAACCAAGCAGACATGCTAAGATATGGAGATATATCACAGTAAGAAAGTACAACCCATCCAGGGATCGTGCCTGTGGTGGTGTAGGCCTTATCGCTTCCCACAATCATCCATGCACTGCTTTCCCTTTGATGTCCTCCCTTCAAGCTGTGCCGATTCAGATTAGTTTACCCTTTTCAATCTCAGTATGCACTATTTATTTACTCCCACACGAGCAAGTTGATCAGTGAGAGTTGGACAGAATAATAGAGCAGTTCCCAGAACCTTTTTTGTTTTTGGGTGACTTCAATGCACATAGTATCTTATGGAAACGTAGGGTCACTAATTTAAGGGGCCGGCAGATCGGACAATTAACAGAAAATCATTCTATTTGTCTCCTTAATAATGGAGAATACACCTACTTTCATCAGCCGACTAGAACATTTCATGCAATTGGTCTGGTTTTGTGTTCTTCATCTCTACTACCTTTTGGCTCTTTCAGTGTTGAGGAGAATCTCTACGATAGTGACCATTTCCCAGTCATTGTAAATATTACAGGAAAGTCAGTGATCTCAAGACAACCACCCTTACTTTACGATAGAGCTGACTGGAATCTTTTTTCATCTTGTGCTGTGCTGACTGAAGAAATGGTTAACAATGTGGACATTAATGCAGCAGTAAAAATTATCTCTGATGCTATTGTACAAGAAGTTGAACTCTGTTTTCTGAAGTCGTCAACAAAGTTCCCTAAACCCTGGTGGAACAGTGATTGCCATGAAACTTCGAGAGAACAAAAGAAAGCTTGGCGTATCTTTCGCTGATATCCAACACTGGCAAATCTTCTGGTCTTTAAAAAAGCTAAGGCGAATGCAAGAAAAGTGATGCGGCAAAGTCAGAGAAAATCATGGGCAGCCTACATGTCCACTATTACTTCCTCACTGTCTAGAAAACAGGTTTGGTAAAGAGTCCGCAAAGCTTCTAGAGTATATAATGATTATTCCTTTTCTGTTCTAGAAAAAGATTGAAAGTTGATGAGCACTAGAGAAGAAATAGCCGATGCTTTAAGTGATACGTTTGCTACTGTATCTGGCAGTAGCAATTACTCAAAAGCGTTTCTGTCCACAAAGATGCTTTTGGAAAGGATTCAAATCGAGTTTTCCAATCCTAATGCAGAATCTTATAATAAAGATCTCATCATGTTTGAATCAAGAAGTGTAATATCTCGCACTGATAGGACCTGTCCTGGTCCTGATGGCATAAGTTATTTGATGATAAAGCATCTGCTTTTGAATCTCTAGTGGTCCTTCTCGCTCTTTATAATAAGATATGAAAGGAAAAAAATTTTCCAACTACCTGGTGCAGGGCCTTTGTAATCCCTATAGCAAAACCCGGCAAGGACCTGAAAAATCCTTTAATTTATCGCCCCATCGCGCTTACTAGTGGCTTTTGCAAGATCATGGAAAAATGGTAAATCACAGTCTCACCTACTATCTGTAGACTAATCATTGCCTATTGCCTTACCAAAGTGGTTTCCTTAAGGGAAGATCTTCACTTGACAATGCCCTGTTTTTAGAAACCGCATTACGCAATGTATTTGTGAAAAGAAATCATGTGGTTTCAATCTTCTTTGACATAAAAAAGGCGTACGATAGAACTTGGCGGCACGGAACTCTTCATGACCGTTACAGCACTGGGTTGCGAGGTAATTTACTGATCTTCATTCAAAACTTTCTGAAGGACAGCACTTTCCAAGTTAAGATTGGTTCGTTGCTTTCTCAAGTATTTGTTCAACAAGAAGGTGTACCCCAAAATTCAGTGCTCAGTGTCACTCCTTTCAGCCTGAAAATTAATTCCATTTTAAGAGAATTTCCTCCCATAGTCCATGGTTCCCTGTATGTTGATGATTTGATGATCTATTTTCACGGTTAAGATATGAGATACATTGCGAGACAACTACAAATTGCTCTAAACAGAATCATAAAGGGGTCCAACAACAACGGTTTTAAATTTTCTAGTCAGAAGACAGTCTGCTTGCATTTCTGTCGCAAAAGAAATCTACATCCTGATCCAAAACTGCATCTTGACGGCTCTTTGATCCGCGTTGAGCCAGAAGCAAAATTCGTAGGAGTTATATTTGACAGAAACCTCACTTTCCTTCCGCACATCTTAAATTTAAAGGAAAATGTGCTAAAGCTCTCAACATACTGAAAGTCCTGGCCAATACATCATGGGGAGCAGAACGTTGTTATATGCTCCGCATTTATAGAGCTTTAATCCGTTTCAACCTTGACTGTGACTGTGTTATCTACGGATCAGCAAGACCTTCTGTGCTACTGAAATTGCATACATTCCATCATCAAGCTCTACAGATTTGCTGTGGAACTTTCAGAACATCTCCAGTCCAAAGTTTATGTCATCTGGTTTGAGCCATCTCTGGAATTTAGACGTAAGCAGTTGTCCATTAATCTTTATTAAAAATTAATGTTACAAGCCGAACATCCTGTCCGACTCATGACATCTGATCAATACTGCCGTATCTACCAAACACGTCCTTCACGTATCCGACATTTTGATCTCCGCATTCACTCACTGATATAAGAATTCAACCTAAAAGATCTGCATCCCGAAAGCCTTTTCGGTATTGCTCCTTGGCAAGAAGTGAATATTCACCTACTTAACATTTTTGGAGAACTTAAGAAGAGCAGTACTAATGATGTCAAATATCAACAAATTTTCCTAGAGCATAGAAGCAGTCATTCTAACTACTATAAAGCAATTTTTACTGATGGCTCAAAGAATCATGATGATGTCGGGGCAGCTTTTGTTTGTGATAATGAGATGAAGAGTAGGAAATTTCATAAAGATGCATCTGTATTTACAGCAAAAATGTTTGCCATTTTGAATTCCTTAATCTTTATCTCTAAGCAGAATAGCAGAAAGTTCATCATCTAATCTGACTCTTTGAGTGCTATTGAATCAATAAATACAAATATTAGCCACCCTTTGGTCTTGGAAATTTTAAAGGCACACCTCCGTTTGAGAAATGCAGGTTATTTTATTGCGTACTTCTGGGTGTTTACAAGAACAAGTTTAAGAAAAATGATGTTTTTAATATATATGATATTTTAAATGATTTTAAAAGACTAAAGATACTTGCCAGGAAAATGATGGAGAAGATTAATCATGATAAGCTTGCAGTAGGGATTTTAATTTTAATTTTGTTTTTTTAGTTACGTTCTTTATGTCTGTTTGTTGAAGGTGTTGTCTCTAGCTTGCTCTGGCTCAGCCCGCAAAAAGGCCATAGGGGGACGTAAAGTCTGCCGGGAGGGTCAGGCTGTGTCCCTCCTATTATATCATGCAGGCATCAAAGGCAATGAACTCGCCGATGTAGAGGCAAAATCTGCTGATATTACCTCTGAAAATGATGTCTCTTTTACAGATATACGGAATTATATCAGAACAAAGATCTTGTCCAGATGAAGAACTCTGGGAATGCCAGACACTGAAAACATTAAGACAGGTAGAACCCAATTTGGAGTATTGGGAGCCGAGAGAGAATCGAAAGAAGGATGTACTGCTGACTCGCCTACGAATCAGTCACTGTAGACTGACACGTCAGTATCTCTTGAAAGGAGATAATGAACCTATTTGTAGCACTTGCAACATTCCCGTTTCAGTCAATCACATTTTAACCTACTTTCCTGCTTTTAGTCAGAAACGTGAATATCATTTTAACTCTACGAATGTTAACTTAACAGATCTCATTGGAAGAAACCCTCAAATCAACCTCATAAGAATTTTAAAAGACATCTCTTTTTACCACATGATTGAGTTTTTTCCCTTTTATCCTGCTCTACCTGTTACTAGAGCATTCCTCCATGCCTTCATCAGCATTACAGGTTCATTTCAACAATTCATCTGATACAGTGTGTTTGTGCATTTTGGATTTTATTTACCATTCGTCTGGCACATGATAATCTTCAAGGTTTTGTACCATTAAAAGTCAACCAACCAAAATTTGTATTTAAATTCGTAGCTACCAATATAATTTCCAAATGATAATATAAATAAAAAAAACTTTTTATATGTATACATGTAAAGTGTGATCATGTATCTAAAATCTATAATTTCTAACTCCTTTCAGAAATTCTTTCCGAAATATAATATTCAGGATAAACATTAAATTTTCATTTCAAGGTAATAGTAATAATGCGTAGTTGGTGTAAATAAAACATTGTACTTGCGCACGGGTTTGTAATAGATTGAGTCCTCACAAAACCAATGAATGCTTGATGAAATTTGTGTCTCGAAAACAATTCACTTGTTTTGAAACTTTCCATACAAAAGTGCTTGTACAGCTTTCAGTGTAACAGAACACAATAAGTAGTTACCACTTAAAACTATTAAGAATGCCGAACCGAAGGCAAAACAAAATACCTCAAAAAACGAAAGCTCGCACTGTGATTCGTTCTGAACTTCCGAGCTAAACTGAACACTTGATACGTTTATACATACGTGGCTACGCGGGGTTTCTGCTGCACACAGAAGTACTTCCCTGTACTAGGGCATCATGATAATAAGACATGAAATGATTCCTGTAACAGAACTTGATGGAGAGCAACTGGCACAAATGCTTTATCTGGTTTTATATACAATGGGTAAACAAAGTATTGGCACATGCTTATAATTGATCGTATTAGCTAACAAAGGAAATACTTGACAATTTTTGCTGAATATAACGAACACGGGAGGTAATTAACACACATATCTAATGAAACTTTCATTTATAATATGCCTTTTAGACAAAAAGCACAACAAAAACATAAATTTGCATGTCAAAAAATATTGGCAAACTTGAAATTGCTATGCAAATTTTGTTATTTTGAAGCCACATGTTTAGACTGATAAGAAACCCTGTTAGTATAAAGTCTGCAGTGCTCTTTTAGAACGCTTTTTATTTTGCTAATACTGTGATAAAATGGCTTCGAAGTCGAAGGAGATGGATGTTAATGTTAAAAACACGATTATTTACCGCAGAAATGATGGTTTAACTTATCGTGCTATAGGAATACAACTGAACATAAATTTATTTACTGTTAGAGTTTTGTAGAAAAGTTCAACGAGACATGATTGACGGAAAATAAGATTAGAAGTGGACGGCCTCGAATATTTTCTGCAGGGGAAAAACGTGGCATTATCAACGAGGTTAAGAAAATCTTTAAAGTAAGTGCATCCTAGTTCGCCAAAGATGTTGCTATTACTTCGCATAAAACATTTAATGTAAAATCTATACGGAATGCTTTACATGACGGAAGATATTATGGAAAGGCAGCTAGAAAAAAAACCTTTCACTTCAGAAATAAACAGAAGAAAGAGATTAAATTTTACAAAATCTCACGTTAATTTATCAGATATATACTCGTATATACATACACTCATGTCCGTAAATTAAGGATAATTCAGAGTCACGCGGAAATCGAACTCTAAAATAGATATGTCACCTGTAAAATACCTACACATATCTTCAAGAATCATATGCAAATTTCAGGAAGTAACCAGATGACACCGATGGTACGTCATAATGACGAGAGTGTAAGAAAGTGATATATAAGGAATACAGGCAAAGAAGTAAAATTGTTCGCAGGCGCTTTATAAGCATTTCAGTGCAATAACCGAACAGTTATGACACAAAGGACGCATTTGGATGATTTTTTACGTGGTAGAATTATCGGCCGTCTGGAATGTGGGCGTACCCAACTGGAAGTATCAGAGGAAATTGGAATTGCCCAGAGTGTCATCTCCAGGCTTTGCCAACGATTCCAAGATGATGGTAATGTGAGTAGACGTTACAGCACAGGTCGCCCCAGAGTTACAACGCCGAACGAGGGCCGGTATTTGGCAGTTACTGCCAAAACTGCCAAAAAAGAAACAGGCGGAACACAGCCTCAGACCTGTCTCGTCAGCTCTCTTCAGCCACTGGTACGACAATTTCAAGGCAGACCGTGTACAGACGCTTAGGGCAGATTGGTCTATATGCTCGTAGACCTGTCAGATGCGTTCCACTTACTGCAACTCACTGTCGCCTGCGGTTAGCCTGGAGTAGAGAGCAAGCATTGTGGACACCGCAACAGTGGGCTTGTGTGATGTTTTCCGACGAGTCCAGGTTTAGCTTGCAGTCTGATTCTCGCCAGACTTTCATATGGAGAGCTCCAGGTACCTGTTACCACCAAGAAAATATCATTGAACGACAATGTTACGGTGGTGCAGGAGTGCTCGTTTGGGGTGGAATTATTCTGAGTTCCAGAACTGACCTGCATGTTCAAATTGGAACCATGACAAGCCAAATCTGTCGGGACGTCGTTCTGGAACAATATGTACGTTTGTTTCGGGGCGCCATGGGGTTACAATTTGTGTTTATGAATGACAACGCCCGTCCTCACCGTGCAAATATCGTAAGCGAATGCCTTCAATCGGAGGTTATCACCCGTATGGACTGGCCAGCATTCTCACTGGACTTGAATCCAGTAGATCACGTGTGGGACATGCTTGGCCGACGAGTTGCAGCCCGTCAATCTCCTCCTACATGTCTACGGGAACTTCGGAGAGCATTGCTTTTTGAGTGGTGTAATATCCTCTAAGATCAGATCGATAATTTGATACTCAGCATGCCTAGGCGTTGTACGGACTGTATTGCATCGTCTGGGAGACATACAATGTATTAACAATCATACCAACCATGTAATATTGGTTTTTTGTAAAAAGGTTTTTTTCTGTAATTTGCTCCAGCGAGAAAAAATCTTTAATTTTTTAATAATATCAAACATATAGCATCTTGTTTTGCTCTTTACCTTTTGTTTAATAAATAAGCTTTACAAATAAGTCAAATTTGTTTTGCTTCTAACTCTTCCTTTGCCTGATTTTGGTTTATCCTTAATTTATGGACATGAGTGTATATATATATATTATATATATATATATAGTTAAGAAAGGTAACGTTTTTACTCTAAAAACTCAACATTGAGCTTTCAGTAAATAAGCACAAATTCTCACAACACGTGCCGTTTTCGCGATGATGTCTGCCTGTCTGTGTGTCTCTGGGTGACGGTCGTTTCGTCCATGTCAATTATATCGAAATTTCAAAATGTTCTATTTCCATAGTCAAGCTTTTTGCATTCCTAAAGAGTAGATTAGATTTTGGGTACATTTGGACAACCGGGATATTTTATTTGAAGCCAAAAACAGTTTTTAATGAATAATCGGACGTGGTACTTTACCCTAAGCTAATTACAGTTCTTAATTGAAAAACTATATTAAAATATAATCCTAAACTTTTCGGTTTTAGCATTTAGGATTTTTATATCAAAAGTTTTGAGTTTATTTAATTAGGGCAAAGTACTCGAGTACTATCTGCCTAAGGAGAGGGAGGTTCCTCGTAGTCACTTTACATATGGAGGAAACCACGAAAACGTTCAAGCAGCCAGATCGATGTGTTTGCTGAATAATAAACTTTATTTTAAAAGGTTTCATGATTAAATTTAAAGTGAAAAATATTTAGACTGAAAAACAATGAGTAAAAATCTAAGATATAAATATAAAATTAGGCAAAGCAATAACCTTGTGTTTGGCGTAGATTTTGAATATGAATCTCGAGGACAACATGTCTCTCTTCACAGGAGGAAAGCTATTTTCTCTGATGAAGAGCGACCTTGACCTATATTTACTTAGGTGTGTTTCTCTTCTCTCTGTAAGATATAACTATTTGTTCATAATTGAATAAATAAAATGTGTTCTCACTGAATTAAACATAACTAAATAAAACACCTAGACAAAAGTGTTAGTGCAGTAATTTAATGTTAACAGTCTAAACAACAGAAATTAATATGAAAAAAGTAAATAAAAAATAACTAGTTCAAATTAACTGAGAATTACTTGAAAGAAGAAATAGAGATTTAAACAACGAAAAATTAGCAAGTTGGTTTTTAAAACTTTTGTCAGCTTTAATATACATAATATAACGACCAAACATCGAATAACCGAAGTCTGTAACTTAGGAGCCCATGAAAACCGAATTTGTGAAAACGTCATAGGTCACGTGAGCCACGTACTTATGACGTAAAAAATCACGTGATCTCGGACGTCACTTGCGACTTTTTTCTATTTTCCGATTCGTCTCTAATTTACCAAAAGATTTCTGCCGACGCTGATCCAATATTTTGTAGAGATCAATAAAATTGGATCATTTCTTAAAAGCAGAGCATACCAAGACAATCTGCTGGCATGATTTCGTGGAGTTCATTTTAGCAGAAATAACTTCACACCTGTACTGCAGTTTTTCTCTTTTACCGGAATTTAAATCTGAATATAAATACCGGAGTTCAGCAGTCACACCGTTGGGCCACTGGTGAAGCGTCGAGACCAAGAGGAGCTTCGGAGGAAAAAAATAAGAAAATCAATTATTCTGTTGCCTGAATTCGAACAACAGAGCTTCCAATTCGTTAGCTGAAAAGAATTCGTCACTTATATCATGACAGGTCCTGAAGCAGCTATGGGATAGTTTGAGATAATAATGTAATAATAGTGGTAATAATAATAGTAGCTTTATGAGTGCCTTTTGAATAAAATGACGCACTTCAAAGAGGTAATAAATTTCATACTTTTCCCATTCTAAGTGTGTAACAGTTAAAGTATGTAGTATTGCAACAGTTCCATGCAGAAAGTTTTTGCTGTTTAGCTGACATAGTAGGTGCAGGAAGGACATGTCTTTGAGGCACTCCTCAAGAAAAAAAATCACAAGAGTTCACTTCTGGGAACTTGAAAAAATAATAGCACAATGAAGATTATCTCGCAGCTCTCCGATTATGAAACGATGAGGAAGAATTCCTTTCGAATAACTGGTCAGTAAGCTATTTGTAAAGGTATTTTTACCTTTGAGTACTAGTGATACATGACACATATTTGTATCATAAAAGATAACGATTTGTAGAAAAAATATAATTTTCTTTCTCTAAGAAATGTCTGAAATTTTCAGTGCTTAAGTGTTAAATATTTCCTAACAGAAACGATAAAAAATTTAGTAGGCTCAGTCTTAGGCTTATTCACATAGAATGAATATTTGCAATAGTTATATTTAACAAGCAATTTTTTTCTCATTCCTCCCATCAACATTTCTATATCCTTCCTTCCCCAAAAAGGCATGTAGAACATAGTTTTTCTGTTTTATAGAATTAACAAAGATTAGATGCTTAAATAGTTACTAATGTTTAATAATGTTTTTATTTATAATTTTGTAACGTTTGGTACGCTGTGCTAATTTCCACACTAGCATTTTATAAGTTTTTTCATGTCTAAAAATAGGTTTATTAATATTCTCATGAACTTTTATTGCTTAAGAATCCTAATCTGGTAATCGCAAAAAATTCATTAAAGTACAAAAATTTCTTCCTTACAATCAATGTAAGTAATATTACGTTCTGTCAGTATTAAAGTCTGCCGGTGTTTTTTAAAATATGAATTTTATAGGAATCTGTGAATAAGTTATCGTTTTTGAAAAACATTAGATTGATCCATACTTTTCACAACACTCTGCACAGAAATGCTTGGAATTTAATCTCTTAATATAATATAGCCTTTTATAAATGACGGATATGAATATTTTTATATATGACAGATAGAATATATTTTCAATTCTTTAATTACAGACAATTGCAAGCATTTTTTATACAGCTCCTGAATATAATACTCGTTTCTTGTGTCAAGTATGTAGGTCAATTTTTGTCGCATGGGAATCGAACTTGTGTTTAATTTTTTTATAACGAATACGAAATTCTTAATATAAGTATAGGGACTAGATTAATAGGAAAAATGGTAGATAAATAATAGATTTTCTGGCACATAACCTAGAAGGTTATGTACGCCAAATACATGTCAGATCTTTCAGGACACAAGTTAGATACAAGCACCAAGATAGGTGCTATCGTCGAAATATTTAGATAATATAGCCGAACTTAAAACACAGCAGACTTGCAGATTCAAAAGTAATAAAATGATGAATATTGTGATGAATAATTGCATAAAACTCAAATAATGATCTCAGATGTAAAACAAGAGTAAAATCAAAAATACACAGCATTAAAATGCAAAGAAACAACTTTTAAACAAGATCAAATATAAAAAAATTAGGGGTTTCAGATTTTTTTATGCCAAAATTTTATGCTCTTTTGGAAATTGTTGAGTTTCTTAATCAAAAACTTATAAATGCTTTACAAAATATGCAATAGATAACAAAAGAATTTCAAAAATTGGGCTTCCAGATTCCCATATTCGGGTGGAGGATAGCGTTATTCAAAATTTGATGACTCTAGGTACCGTGTTTTATGACAAAACAAGAAACATACGTACATTTATACAAATTATTCATAATTTAATTTCTTTAAATATAATATACAAGATGATAATAAATGGTGGCAACAATATGAAAAGAGAAACGCTACAAAATGCCAAAACGAAATTAATAGCCCTTCTGGGTTAACGCCTTTTGGGCCAAAAACAGGAAAGAAAAGAAAAATCTGAAAGTGTTTAGATATTGGTTTGTTAAGGTTTCTATACCAACCACAAAAGGGTTTCTTAACAGACCTTTTTGAACCTTATCAAATCTTAATAAACCCCAAAAGGGTTTGCTACGATTTTTTTACTCTCTCGCTGAGCTCGCAGTCTGCCAGTCCTGCTGTCACTCCTGATAACTCATTTCTTTTTTGTCTTTTTAGGTGCATCATTTCCTTCGCACTTACGCCATATACAATTCAACATCAAAATTATACTAATTCAGAAGTCAAACAACAAACCATGCCGGGAAGTTTAAAGTTTCAAACAATTTTGATTCATAATAATGCATGTAGATATCAGCCAGGATGGGACTGAGGGGGCTTCCCATGGCTAATCCCTCAGTTTGTTTGTAATATTTATTTTGGAAAACAAAATGTGTTTGTTTCAAACAGAGTTGAGTGAGAGAAATTAGCTCCTCAATTTCGATGCAAGAGAAATGAAATTCGCGAAGTCTGGTTTCTAGACATCTTAATGCACCCTCCACTGGGACATTGGTGAATAATGATTTTACATCAAAAGAAACCATGAATAAATTACTAGGAGAAATGTTTTTAACCTTTTTTACAAACTCTATTGAATTTTTTATGGTGTAAATGTTATTGTCTAATAGAGTGGAAAATCTAGAAACCAAATATTTAGCTAAAGGATACGAGGCAGTACCTAAATTTGATACAATAGGGCGGAAAGGAATACCACTTTTATGAATTTTGGGAAGAGCATATAATCTGGCACAATTCGCAACAGATGGGATAAGCGAATGTTTTAAGTTGCTTGAAATGATTTGCGAAGATTTGATCGCAGTAAAAAATTCTCATCTGAACACACTAAAAGCCACACTCTTATTTTAGGAGATTATAAAAATTCTGTTGTCATTCCCTTCTTTCCATCAATTAGCTATAAAGTTGCACATATTTTGCAGAAATTTAACTTTCGGGTTGTTTATTCTCCCATCAATAAAATTCCAACTTCTATACTCAAGGACCCCATTCCGGATATGAATTCCTGGGGTATTTATAGGATTCCTTGCCAGTGTGGTTTAATTTACATTGGCCAAACTAAGAGAGCCTTAAAATTTCGCGTCAAAGAACATGAGGCATATGTTAGAAAAAAGGAAACACAGAAGTCTTCTGTTGCTCAACATTGTTGGTCCGAAAATCACACTTTCAATTTTTCTGCTGCCAAAATTATTCAAAAAACATCTTCCATTGGAGAACTGGATTTTCTAGAGGCATTTCACATTCATAAAAATCTTTCTGTTCTGTTAACAATCCTAATTCCAATCCAAATTTGCCTTCGGCTTTTAGAGAAATTATGTTTTAGTTCTGGTTTCGCCAACAGACGGCGCCACTTGCTTATTCTTGTCCAGGCTTTCTTATCTTATCTAATCATTATTTCCTATCTTGTTCATTTGCGGTTTTGCAGCTGAAGATGATGGTTCGATAAAACCATCGAAACTAGTCCTGTGAAAATTTTGTAGGTATAACGCTGATTTTTGTTGTTTGACTTCTGAATTAGTATTTATTCGGCGTGTTATTGTGTCTTAATCAAAATTATAATTTTTTTTTTAAAGTTTTTTCTCAGTTTATCATATCAATGTGCAATTCTCTTAGTAAGTTGGCCTGAAAAACATTTATTTTTTATTATTAACTTTTTTCTGCTAAATTTATTAATTAAACATCATGTTTTTCACTCTTAGGCACATACAATTTAGTTGAATCGCTAAATCATAAAATATTTAAAAACAGCATACCTTTAGAATTTCCGATATGGTCTTGCGGGCTAGAGATAACAGTGCTTAAATCCGTACAGCATTGCCACTGCTCGGTTTCAAATCGTTGAGTTTGTTAAAGATTCATTAATGTTTCACAAAATATGAAACATAAAACTCGAAATTTAAAATTCAAAAATTAAAAATTCTTCCAATGCACATGTTCGGACAGAGAACAACGTTATTCAAAATAATGAAGGCCTATGGTACAGTAACCGTCGTTTTTCACAGTGCGAGAAAAATACATACGTTCATGTAGATTCTTGCTTATATAATTTCTTTAAGAATGATATAGGGTGATAATATTTCGTGGCAAAAATTTGAAATATGACTCAGACATTGAAAGTAACCCGTCACCAAATCCCTTTTCGAGACTAATAGCCCATTCGGCCTCCCTGGACTGCTCTCCATCAAAATAAGGGGCGGAATTAAGTGAAGTCGTACTGTTACCTATAATGGTGCTCAAGGCTGTTGGCAACGCAGGCGCAATCTTGCACTCCCTGCCACGATGAATTTCGTGGGCTTGTTCTGATTTTACTGTCAGACGAGTGAGGTAAGTCACGAAAGCAACAGCACAGCCTATTCGGACAAACGCGCTTTTGGGCTAATAACAAATTATAATAATTTAATAATTATTAGAAAATTGCAGTCTTTAAAATTAAAAATGCCAATAACATGAATCTCTGCGTCCTTTAAAACATTTTTGTAACTGGAAGTATATATGTCTACAACGAACGATTCTGAAAGTAAAGGCCGGAGTAAGGATTTTTGGGAATACATTGTATATACTCGATTTGAACATTTAAAAATGAATAAGTAAAATGTAAAAATATAAAGGACTTAAGACTTACTTGAAACGAAAGTCAAGTTTCGACTTGACTTGTTAAGACTTGAAACGAAAGTCAAGTTTCGCAAGACTTAGATAAAGGACTTGTCTTGCGAAACTTTCCGAAAAAGACTGATTCAGCTTTGACTGTCATACAACCTCTGCAGTGATGTTACATACATTTTAAGTTAAGCGCACCTGTTCGGGCAAACTGCGTAATAGGAAGTTGCCTGAGGACCTCTCTGCTCAGAGTTTTTATCAAGAGAGAGAGTGCTTGCTAAGTAATACGAGGCCCTCGAGCGTGATCCCTCATAGTTAAAAAATATAATAAGTTTGTGTTGGATCTTTAATTTAAATAAAATGTACATCATTTTAAATAAGTGACTGTAAAGAAAAAGAATGAATACAGTCAGCTTGAGGATTTATTAAATTATATGTATGAATGAGCTATCAACGTGACAGTATCAAGTGGCAATAAATTGAATTGGGTACTATCAAGTTATTTTAAAACAGTTGGAGGGGGTATATGAGCAGACAGAACAGCGAAACAGTATAGATCTTTCGATGTATCGAGGCTGAGGGAACTTAACGTCACTGCATGTAAAAAACGAATTTCTTCACTCTCGGCAGCATTCAGGTTTGATCTATGTGGACATGAATTAGCTCTCCTAAAAGTACATGTTGGACCAATTATTGTACCGCACAATATCCTAATGTATTCAAAGACTTTACCTTACTTGGATAAAATTGAACAGTTCCAGTAAAATCCAACCTGCATCTTTACACTGGTGGTACAGAAGGTGCAATGTTTAGTAACATCAAAGGACTTATTATCAGTTTCATCGCCAAGTTTTGTTTGGTTTGGCGTTACGTATGGGGAAAACCACGAAAACTGTACGCAGCCAGGTCGTTCCGCCTGGAATCGCACCCAGGTCAGAATTACCAGTGTTCAGCGACTTTACCGCTGGGCTGCTGGTGAACTAATTTCGCCTCCAAACTGGCTGTATTAGTGACCTAATAAGTTGGTTTCCTGTAAGCGAACGGATGCTTCCATTTCTGCTCTCATACTCTGGTTTTGAAGCTTAAAGAGGCGACAAATTCGCAATATCTCGACAGGCAGTCATTCCACATGTAATCCCCACTGCACCGTAACAGAAACTATTAATCTTCTACCTGTTTGTAGCAAGTATTATTCTTAGATTTGACGGAGAGTGTTTTCAAATACGTCAACTACATAACATCAGAAGGTGCACTAACCCTTAAACCCTTTGGAAACAGATCCTAGAAAACTGACTCATAGCTTGGAATGTTTTCAAAGGATACAAATTAATGAATGATCGGCTTGGAAAATAACAACATCTGCGATACTACAGTGTAATTCTCGGGCTGTACTGCCTAAGCTGTACTTCCCCACAGAGTTCCTCCTGTGAAGAAATGGAATATGAAATGTGTCCCTTGTAGACGGTCTTGGATGTTGAAAAGAAGATAACAGGCCCTTTGCCTATATAGTAGTTAGTCGTCACTCTTCTGGTACCATATGTAGCACTAGGAGAAAATCCAGGTAGCCAGTGGAGAAGATCAGTGTTCTCATTTGTGAGAATAGCGTCCTTCCAGTTGGCGGTGACTAATACAGGCAACACACGAAACAGGAAAATATACAGTATTTAAGAATTAATATCATGTCGCGTAACACGGAGTTCGTCTATGTGTAAGTGAGAGGTAAAACCGCATGTCAGGGCACAAACACTTCTTGGCCGTAGAAGATATCTAGCGTACGGAAGAATGAAAAAAAAAATCGCCCATTAGGATTTTATAATTTAGAATTGCTGCAAAGTTTTCAGAAATATAGGCTACTGCCTTGTTATAGAATTTCACATTGAGCTTGTTTAGGTACTCCTTTATTATGTCAGGTTTCAAATCATGGGGCAAATTTTCATTTTGTACGAAGTAAAGGGCCCCAACGATATTCGCAACAACGTGTTTGGTACTTACCGCCATCACGCAAACTACAGATTTTCATGATGTGCCAAACTCTGTCAACCATGTACATAACCATTCTTCCAGCAAACATAATCATAACAATCCTTCAGTCAAGTAGTCAAGTATCCTTCAGTCAGTCAACATATCGCTGTCATAGACAAGTCCTATCGCTGTCATTTTCGTACGAGTGCTTTTTTGCTGTATTCCAGGTTTCAACGGTTTTTTTAAATTGCCTTAAACTTGCTTTTAAAATATGAGCTTGTGAAATTTGCCAGCAGTGGAAGAAACTGAGATAAAAGATCTACAGAAACTGAGTGAAAATTTTCTGAAGGGCACATCGAAGAAATGTGTTTCGTTGATAGCCGCTGTTGCTTAGTCTCTGCAATTCTTTGATTCTTTTAAGCGAAAACGGATCGCTGTGTACTTAGAGAGAAGAATAGCACAAAAAATTTACAGAAAGATTTCGTAATAATGTATACGTATTATTTTTTAATGTATCACGTAGTCCTTGCTTAATAATTAACATTTTTATTTAATTGCTAAAACATATTTTTTCATACGGCGATAATGTTTACCGGCATACTTAAATATCGATAGTTTGGGAATATTTCTAAAAAAGGACGCGAAAATTACCAACTTGTACCCGATATGTAATTTCTGACCTTTAATATGTTAAAAAATAGTTAAATTGTACCAAGGTGGTTGCGTTAATACGTAAGTAGCACTTGTTGCAGAACTTCCAATTTCTTGAGTTAACTTTTTTCGCATTTGTCCAGACTGGTGACGCGTAAGTAAAAATCGGGTGAATGATTGCCTTATAAAGACGGAACGGGTAAGTTTAAGTTCTGAGTCACTTAAGAATGGGAAAAAGCAGCGTCTTTAATTGGTTGTCCTGTTTTAATATGATAAATAGCAAGCCAGCATTAAAAATTATTCATTTAATTTGTACATTTATGAAAAGAAAATCCTAGTTGGTCGTATCATGTATATTCGTTTCTAAAGTAAGTTTCTACCAATAAAATCGAAGCACACATTTCTCACCTCGACTGCGTATTTAAATTTGGAAAAGATTGTACGAGGCGTATTCGGAAACTAAATACCGTTTTGAAAAAAAAAAAAAAAAAAAAAAGTAAAACGAGTTTTTCGAATCCAATTTTATTTTTACATGCAAATCCATGTCTTAAACTATTTTTCATCATAGTTTACGCCAGTGATCAAACACTTGTCATAGCGGGTGACCAGTTTTTGTATACCATCGTCAAAGAAACTTCCCGCCAGTTTCGATAACCACGACTCCATTTTTCGTGTCATCGTCAGATCCAAAGCACTTGCCACCAAGCTCGCGCTTCATGTGCAGGAACAAGTGTAGTCGGACGGCGCCAAGTCCGGGCTGTACGGCGGGTGATCGAACTGCTCCCAATGAAACTGTCGAATGAACGATTGAGTGACACCAGCAGTATGAACCGAGCATTCTCATGGAGCAACACAATTCCTTTACTGAGCATTCCTCTTTGTTTGCTTTGAATAGCACGCCTTAGTTTTGTTTAAGTCTCACAATATCGTGCCGCATTAATGGTTTCACCTCTGGGAAGAAATTCAGTACGCAAAACGCCTATCCTATCCCAGAAGAGAGTGCACATGATTTTTTGTGATGGCATTGTCACTTTGAACTTTTGTTTTTTCGGAGAATGAGTGTGTCTCCACTCCATCGATTGTTGTTTCGATTCTGGTGTGAAATGACACACCCAAGTTTCATCACCTGTCACAATTTGGTTTAAAAAGTTTTCTTCCTCATCACTGTACCGCGTGAGAAATGTCAGGGCACTACCAAGTCGCTTTGTTTTGTGAACATCAGTGAGCATTTTTGGAACCCATCGGGAACACAGTTTGAGATAATTCAAGCGGTCAGATACAATTTCGAACAAAACAGTACGTGAAATTTGTGGAAATGCCTCTGAAAGAGTTGTCATTGTGAAGCGTCTGTTCTCATGAATTGCTTCATCAACTTTCCTTACCAAATCATTGGTGACAACAGAAGGCCGACCACTCCGAGCCTCGGCGTGGACATTTGTTCGACCTGCATTAAACATTCTTACCCACTTTCTCACCATTCCATCACTTATCGCGTATTCACCGTAAACTTATGTCACTGGACGATAAATTTCGGCCAGTTTAACAATCCTCGCGTTCAAAAATTTAATCACGGCACGAATCTCACAGTCAGCGGGAGAACTAATTGTCTTAAACATTTTGAATGTGCACAGCAAACTGAAAACACAACATAGAGCAACCAAAATGGCGACAATTGAAAGTCGGTGAACAAGAAAGACTAGAGCGCATGCGCGGGACGCCTACCACAGCGCTGCGACAGCGCTAGAATGAAACGGTACTTAGTTTCCGAATACGCTACGTATATAACTAGTTAAATATGCACTTTTGTCGCATTAGAGTGAAACTATTTTGAAACAAATCTAAACTATTTAGAACGAAGTTTTGTATTTATAATAGGTAATGTTAACCTTTCTATCCTGGACAAGCAAGATACACATATTCATATTACTGAATAACTAACAGGTTGAGATTAAAACTGTCCCTGTCGCCAGTTCACTTCTGAATGTAATTTTTTGAAGTTTTGTACTTAGCTAAAAGACGCTTGCAACCTACTAAATAATTATAAAGAGTACTCAAAGGCGTATATACATACGGCCAAGATTGTGCATATGAAAGCACGAATTTGAGTACTTGAAATTCTAGATATGTAAAATTATAGGCTAAAATAATTCTAAATTAAAATAAAATAAATTTACTTATTTTATCAGTATCTTTACAAAATGTAAGTAGCTTAAAAATTTCAAAATTCGCAAATTTACTGAAGCGTATTACCGTTTAATGCGTTTGAATTCTGTAATTCAAAGCAAATTATTTTCAGCATTTTATTACATTAAAAAAAAATTAAAAACTTAGTATGCCAGTCTAGTTTGTTTAATTTTGGCAAAGTATCCGAGGGCTACCCAAGAATATCAAGCCAAGAAGAGGATACCTTTGTAGAGAATTTTCTGGGGGAAACTGGCATCCACGTTACTCATGTGGATACAACAAAAGCGCCCATGTAGCCAGCCCGTTCGCCAAGTATCGAACCTAAGTCGAAGTAGTGGCGATTAGCAATTTTAGCTCTCAGCCGATCTTATATTGCTGTTGATTGTTCATTATACGTGTCATGCGTTATTGATACTGCGTTATTTCTGTTCGGAAGTCAAAATCGACCCTCAAGGTGTTAGCATTTTCTGTTGTTACAATTAAATGTTCGGTTAGGTAATGGCCTTTTTTTTAACATATTGTGTGTCACCTTTATTTATTAAATATCATGGTTTTTCTCACTTAAACCATAAAATTCAGTTCAAGAGCAATATCGCAAAATAATTTTGAAATGAGCATATCTTTAGAATTTCCGATACACAGTCTCGCGCGCTTGAGATTAAAATGTTTTTCTGTACAACGTTGACATTGCTCGCTTTGAAACTCTTGAGTTTGTTAATCAAAAAAGTTTGTTAATCAAAAATTCGTAAGTTTTAAAAAATATGAAATTCATAATAAAACAAATCCAAATTTCAAATTTAGTCTTCCAGATGCGCATATTCGCAGGAGGATTACGTTATTCAAAATTGGATGGCTGTAGGTACCGTTGTTTTATCAGAATGCCAGAAACATACACACATTTAGGCAGATTCTTCATTATTTAATTTCTTTAAATATGACACAGGGAGTTAATATTTGGTGGCAGGAATTTGAAAAGTGAAACGGACATTTAAAGCTTTCGACGCAAAGTGCCAAAACTAAATTAATAACCCTTCTGGGCTAATAATCAGAAAGATACAGATAGATACTTTCGCAGCATTTTAGTTAGGAAATGGGAAAGGTTTGTTTATCAATTATTCATAATGTTTTTAATATAAAAATTCATTTATGAACTGCTCATAAATTTTCTCAAATTATTTGACCGATGCTGTATCCCTAATTTTATACTCGGAGACATTCCTCATTGGCAGAAAACTTAAGGCCACCCAAAAAAGCATTATTAACTTTTCGTGAATGTTTTCAAAGAATTTTTAATTCAGGAAGAAAAATATTCTGCAAACGTTTTTTATTCATGGGGAAAAAATTCTGGAAAAGTATTTTTGATCTTCAAGAAGGGGTATCAGTATCTGATCGCTCTTGAAAAATCTGCTTTAACGTAAGGTTGTTTTTTTTACCTAATTTTAAATAATCGACTAAAAGGCTGGTGACTTAATCCCGAACTTGACGACATTTTCTGTCACTTGGCAACTTCTGTATCTAATTTTGATCTTATTTGACTACTTTCTTTAAGTTTAAAAAGTTCCAATCTATAATATTTTGATCATATTAATCAAAATGTTGATTACAATAAGGAGGTATTTGCCAGGTTTTTGGATACGAACGTGCGATCGATAACAAATTGGACAAATCGATAACAATATCCGAATGATGACACTAACCGCCATCGCATTAAGCGACGTCTGCTGTACCAGAGTCTTTACCGTTCGGCGTCTGGTGAGCTGTCACCTTCGAAACGCTGATTATGAGAACTGCAGTTACCATGGATAATTTTCAGGCAGATAGTTATAGAAGTTCATTAAGTAACAAACACTTTACACGCGAATATTACCAGTCAAAGTCAACAGCACTATCTCAAAATAGATTATTTCTGAATAAAAAAAGAATTTCATTTTATTATTATTGCTATTATATCAGCGCCGTTCATTATTCAGTGTAACTCAATCAGCTCAGTTCATTCATTATTCAGATCAATATGCGACTTTAAAATATTATACTTAATACGATTACTTGAGTATAGCTTCACGCAATTTCACCAGTTTCTTAAAATTACAGAAGAACGGATTTCAAATAACAATCTTTCAAACAACTCAGTAATATTATTCCGATAAAATTTTTTTTAAAACCTATGTTAATAAAGAAAAGTGCCTATGCGTTTGTCTTTCATAGAAATCTGCAGAACAGTATAGAACTATTAAAGCAGAATATAACTTCGTTTTCTGTTAGCTTTTTGCTAATGCTTCGAGAACGGGATTTTGAAAATGTACCTCCATTCTCGTAAATGAAGCCTCTTCACGTTGTATAAAACCAGGGTAATGTCGAGTTACTAAGAGAAATAAAAATCAAACTTTACTAGAAATCCTAAATAAGGATTCAGTTTAACGTTGATTAATTAGCACAGAGAACTGAATAAGCATTCTCTTGAAAAAGAATATTTCACTGGTTTACGATTCGATTTGATGTTCAAACAAGTCTTTCCGTTTATCCCCTTGGGCACAAAGTGGCGAGTGTTCAGAAAAATTGGCAAAGCCAGAAATAAATAAAAGATTTCCCGAAGCGTTACAAAACAATATGAAAATTCCACTTGAATAATAATGAAAATGTTCCCTTAAATAAGTTTGGGAAAAACATTTTACATGCATGAGTTTTAATCACAACTGAAACTCTCTCTCTGTATCTGGTAAGGTGAACATTAAATTGCTTTTCTTGAAAGAATAGAACAGAAATATACTTGAGTTTATCTTTAATTCTTATTTTATTTAAAATTCAAAGCATTCATTTTGGGGCATTATTATACAGTTATTACTGCTTTGGTATCAATTATTATTGTCTTATAAAATATATTTTCTTCAGCTGTAAAATTTTATTTTGAAGTAATAATTGTACGTAAATAGTACAAAATTAATCTCAAAACAAGGCTGAACTCTTCATTACGTATATGCAGATGCTAAATTTGTTTGATTAAGGTAAAAAATGCAAGAGCTGTCGGCCTAAGGCGAAGGATGCTTTCGTCCAGGACGTTAACTGTCTCTTAAACATGTCACACATAGGAGATAATTATGAAAATGCCCATGCAGGTAGCCTGGGAAGAACTACCAGTGTCCAACGACTTTATCGCTCGGCTACTAGTGGGCCTTCGAGAATGAAAGAATCCAGCATCAAATGAAAATGGATCAAGGAGGTAATCGACGTAAATGTATGAAATTAATTTTTTTTTTTACTTTGGTGTTTTTGTGGAAGAAGAAATATGTGTCTGATCGCTTTTGTAATCTTACAGTTTTATTCGAAACCAAACTGAGAGGGTTTTTTTTTGGGGGGGGGGAGAGCAAATGAAAAATTTTTTATTGGCGTGTTTCTCTTCTAGTTAGACATGGAATCGATATCAACCTTAGATATAAAATGCTACGATTTCGGAAAGCTGTTTATACACTAAATGATTATGGTGGTGTGGTGTATTTAATTATGGCAAAGCACACTAGGGCTATCTGCCTAAGGGCAGGGATGCTTTCGTGGAGGACTTTCTAAGGGAAACTGGCTCGTATACACGTTATATATGGGGAAAACCACGAAAACACCCATTCAGCCAGCCCGTTCGCGGGATTCGAACCTCGGACCGAACTACCAGTGTTCAGCGACTTTATCGCTTGGCCGCTGGTGGGCTCCTAAATGATTATGAAATTGAATAATGTACTAAATGATGTATAAAGTCATGTTTCGGAAAAGATGCATTAAGATGCTAAAAGTTAAAAGTGTCATAGGTATTCAGTTCTCTGGCAGATATACTAGATAACTCATATGAAAATGATCGTTCAATAGTCCTTAGGAAAACAATATTCGCTGAATGATTTTCAAATAAGAATTGATGAAAGCATCTGCTAAATGCGTTTTTGCTCTCCCAAGATTAAAAAATCTGGTTAGCCTTTTTTTTACAAAATAAATCAATATATTTCGTAGACGTGTTTACAAAATCACTTCTTTTTTAAAAATTTTTTATAGCATTCGAAACAAAAATCTTGCCCCGAAGACATGAAATTATCAACTTAATATTCTATACAAGCGCCGTTTTTTTATTTATGTACCCCAAATGATTTAAATAAATAAAACTAAAAGTATGCATTAATTAAAACAATAAATGTTAAACAATATGTTTCTACATCTTTAAAAAATTGTCATGAACTATAATAAAAATGATAATTCATCTTTAAATCTTAAGCACAGTCTTTTTCTCATACTGATCTTTAAAATAAAAGGCAAGATATTTGCTTTTCTCTCCTCAAAACAACCCAAGTATCTTGCTGAATACTATTCTATGGAAAGTTTTAATATATATTCCGAAATGGAATTGTGTTAGAAGACTCTTTTTGTTCTCAAGTTCACTGGTAGTAGTAGTAGTAGTAGTAGTAGTAGTAGTAGTAGTAGTAGTAGTATAGCAGTCTTCTAGACATAATCTCTCCAATATCGATGAGAAGGACGATTTCAGCAAAAAGCTTGCTGAGAAATCTAGCCTTTTATTACCGTCAGTTACTCGATATTTTCTGTTCAACTATGATATATTGTAATAAATTCTTTATGCTTTCAATTCTTTATATTTTCAATGTACGTATTTACGATTTCAGTAAAAGTTCGTCTTTTCTGTAGGACCCACCAGCGGCCGAGCAATAATATCGCTGTATACTGGTAGCTCCGATTTGCACGAGCGACTTGGACGGGATTCCAGACAAATGGGCGTTTTTTTTTTTTGCTTTTTCCCCGTGTTTAACGCGTATATAAATCAGCTTTCCTTAAAAAAACCTCCACGAAGGCATCCCTTCCCTTAGGCATACAACTGTAGTGTTCTTTGCCATAATCAACTAAACCAAATCAAATCGTTTTTTCTGTGGAAATGAATAGAGCACAATCTGCAGTTATTTTTTTTTACAAATTTTGCGTATTTTCTAATAATTAGTTTCTAATATTTTACAAATTGCGTATTTTCTCAAGTATTAACATAGTTTCAGAAAAATACATAACAGCACTTCTTAACACTTATTACAACCAGCAACCTACAGCTATTGATGCCCTAGGCGGAAAATTACCTGGAGCCCCTTTTTTTGGAATGATTGCCATATAAAAGATATAATTAACATTTATTTAGCTAAAATTAAATAGTTAAAATGATATGGGAAACAAAAATCTTAAGACTAAAGAAGAAACAGCTTACATCTAGCATATTTAAAATGGTTTAATAATCTGCCATTTCTGATAATTTAAAAAAAGTCTTTATCATTTCTGTCAGTAAAAGAGCTAAGACCCTTTTCTTTTCTTTTCCTTTTTTTTTTCTTTTGCGAATTTTGACTTCTGAAAAACGTTTTACAGCTTCATCGAATTTAATATTTCTAGCTATTGCATTTTCGAGGGTTTGGTTTGGTTTATTTAATTACGTCAAAGCATACTAGGGCTATCGCATTTTCGAGGGAAGGATTGCTAGTCTTACTTGGCTCATTGTTGACTGAAGATAGCTTTGAATCAACTTCAACTCTGAAAAACTTTGTTCAACTTCAACATTGAAATTGAAGCTTTCCTGTTAAAAAAAAGATCTTTAGTACCTTAAGATAAGATAGGGATTTACTTCATTTTCTATTACGTGCTACGCTATTGAGCACTACACAGAAAGGGAGGGATGCTTCGTAGAGGACTTTTTAAGGGAAACTTTGGCTCGTATTCATGTTTCACGGGACGAAACCCACGGAAACTCCTATGCAGCCAACCCGTTCGTAAGGACTCGAACCCCGGACTGAACCGTAAGAGTTCATCGGCTTTCACCTCTCGGCCGCTGGTGTGCCAGGGAATTATTCTTGAAAGCCCATTTCCATAATAAATTTTAACATTTTCCATGTAAAGCACTTTTTAGCTTCGTTCTTTTTCATATCCTTACATATAGCCACATATACTTAAAAACTTCAGGTTCTTGAGAGACCTCCCTCTGATTACAATGATATTCTTGCTTATTCAACACTTTTTCGATCTTAATAATCAGGTTGAAAAGTCACTAAGAAATCATCCATACATTTATCTTCGATAATTAAAATAAATAAAAATTAAAAAATGTAAGTACCAGAGTCATGAGAGAAAATTTCTATAAAATCAGTAATTTTAACTTGCCTTCACACAATACGCTCCAGCGTTTAATAATGACAATTTTGCGACCACAACACATGCAACACAGAATATCCTCTAAGAGGTGTTTTTTTTTTTTTTTTTTTTTTGTTTGTTTAAGGTGAGTATTAGCCATTTTTAGGTTTTCGTCACTATAAAGGCCTGAAGCGGAGGTCATTTTATTACGGAGGCACCAGACAGGCGGCCACCGTTTCCTCCTATATGAAGGAACAGAGAATTTACATCCATGCCAATATTTCACCTGTCATGCATGACACTCGTAAATATTCTAGAATTTTCTTTCAAGAACTTTGCTGGCTGCCAAACAATAAATGGAGGAATTACAATTTTAACAACGATTGAAATTTAAAGACGCAAGTGGATTTCAATAAAATTTGATTATCAATTAGCATAAGAGCTAGACTTTGTTCGAGAAATGAATCTAATGACTGTACCCTTGTGTCCTCTTGAATACAGTGACTTCTGTGTAAATCTTGAACTTCAAATCGCGGTGAACAGGCTGGCTGCATGAGTATTTTCTTTCTTTTTCCCATGTGTATCTATGGGTATGAGTTAGTTTCCCTAGGAAATTTCTTAAAGAAGGCATGCCTTTCCTTAGGCAGATAGCCCCGAGTGCTTTGTCCTTTATCAAGTAAAACAAACGAAATAAAACACAGAGGGTTTTAAACTAAATTCAACTTTATCCGGCCACTGCTTATGATTTAAAATAAAAATAATCTGTGTACTAGGCATGTCGATGGTACGGTAACGTAACTGAAATGAATTTCTTTTTGAGCTCACAAGTTGTCAAAGACTATTTCTCTCAAACACCCCTCTTGGTAACGTATTTTTTAGCTAATTATTTAATGTCGCTTGCCAACTACAGGATCGACTGAACTGAAAGTTCATATTAAGGGCATCTAGACTTTTGTAATGTCCCCGAATAATACTTTGGTGAGTTTCAAAATTGTACATAGAGTAAAATGAGAAAACAAAATTCTGTTGAATGTCAAGAATGAAATGAGTACAAAATACAGAATAAATCTTTGTAGATAATAAAGAATATCATCTGAAAACTTTTATGGTGAAAATAAAGAAAGCTGGTTCGTAGAACACTGTTAACTCCTAAGCAGACGCTGGAAAAGAGTAGGGAGTCTCCACCCTTTTCAGAGGTTACACAACCATAAATATTCTTTTTCTTTCTGAACATAATACCTTCTGATTTTTCATAGCTATTTTTGTTTTCCAAACAGTGACCCTAGAATTCTACTCATAGACATGGTATTTTAGTTGTTGTACATGAGCTGATAAGCATAGAAAATCTGAGTACTATTCTGTTGAGCACTCCAACTAATAGAAACCAGAGCTAGTGCCTGTCGAAGAACAAAAGTTGCCTGAGTTATAGAAAGATACAGTAATAAGTAACAGTGAGTGTAACCCACAAGAAAGAATGGAGCTTTTAGACTATTTTCTGGAAGCAGTAGCTGTTGCCTTGTATTTATAATAACGTTTCAGATACGTACATCATCGTGGCAAAAAGTTATAGCACTATTCTAACATAAATATGATATGTCTTTTTACTTCCTTGTACGAAGTAGAGGAAATATTCGCAAAAACGTTTGGGTTTCAACGGAAATATTCATTTTGACCGTCTCCGAAACCCTTTTGACTATTTTTTGCTTGACGTCTGTATGTACCAATAAAGGATTTTTTTATTCCAAAACGAACTATAAAGTGGGTTTAGAATGGATTCGAAATGAATTTATTTCGTGATGTATGTACGTATGTGAGTACGCATGTACCTCGCTTAACTCAAAAATGATTAGCCGTAGAACGTGTGCATGCATGTAAAGACAAAATAGTAAAAAAAAATTAAGAGTCCACAATGACATGAAAAAAATAAAATTTAAATCCAGTAAAATCCTAAATTATAGAGGATCAAGAAAAACGCATGTGAAAAAAATGTACACAATTTGAACCAGTGAAATAAGTTCCTAAATTCAATTGTTTCGAAAGTATTTCAGCAGATATTGATAATTTCTTATTGAAAGCAAGTTCTCTACTAAGTTTCTCAACTCATCTTTTTAATTAATGGTAAATCGAAATATGAGATCAATGCAAAAAGAATATTAATAAAGTTCAAGGATTTAAAGAATTAAAAATTGGAAATATTTATTTCAGAAGTTTATGCAATTGAAAAAATAGTTTACTATTACCAAAATTGATAAAGAAAGCAACAATCTGAGTATTTTATGAAAAATTTCTATAATTCCGTTACTGATAATTCAAAAACCTACTGTATTTCCAAAAATTTATGATTCTTACAAAAAATGGAAAATTTCTCCTTTTCCTGCAAATAAAAGCTTTGCCAATTTACATGCAATTCCAAAATTTCATAAAAATCCTGTCAGATTTACATTTATAGCAAATAGTGCTAAAAACTACAAGAACAATTTTGATAATGTACTTAAAGGTCTGCTTAAATCAATATGTTGTAGAAACACTGGGTTTATTTGATGCTGGAGACATGAAAAATTAACAGTGCCCTCGCCGGGACTCGAAACTTTACCTCTCGAATACGCGTCGAGTGTGCTAAACTTTACACCATGAAGGCATGTCGAAAGGAAAGGGCGACTGAAGATTAGGGGACTAATTGCCAAATCCTCGAGGTGATTCGGACGCCACTGTGAAGACATTACGTTATTTTGAAGCAGGAGACATGAAAAATGAGGAGCAATGCCTTCACCGGGACTCGAACATGGACCTGTCGAATACGCGCCGAGTGTGCAAACCGTTACACCACGAAGGCATGCTGAAAGGAGGAAGAAAATACCTTATAATGTAATTTAATTTTTGATAAAGATAACACTAGTAAGCACTACTTTTGGACTACTAACAGTAACTTGGAATTAATTGAAAAAATCAAAATGTTTATACTATCAGCTGAAAATTTATCAGCTGAAACAATATCAAATGACTTTTGAAACCTCTACACATCTCTTCCATTTATCTAATCTATAAAATCTACAACATTCTTCTTGAACTTCCATGTTTTTCCCCTAAAATGCTTACTATACTAGATTTGCACGAATGGAAAGATTATTTCTCTCTTTTTAATAAATTTATCAAGTATGCAAGCAGTCTTTAAATGCAAACAAATGGTATTCCAATGGGAAGTTCTTACTCGACTCACTTATACAACCTCTATTTGTTTTCTAAATAGTGCAAGTTTCTTAAAAGCCTTTCAGAAGATGGTTTTAGTAAATTTGCATATATACTCAGATATACTGATGATATTATTACGTTCAACAGTAATAATTTTATTGAAACATGCTACATCTACCGAAGTTGTTTAAGGGGACTCATACACCTTAAACCTCTCATGATCTTCGAATATGTGACTGTTGCAAGAATTGGGATATTTTATTTATTTTAAAAGCAATTACTTCGAAATTTTTACAGCTGACTACATAATATAGCTGCTTTGGAAACTAGTAGCCAGAAAGTTTGTGTTGCCACAAATATTTTTGTAATTTAATCCTCGTTGTGACATAATATTTCGCCGTGTTTCCACCTTGCTCGCATGATGTTTTAAAAATGGCTAATGGTACATACTTGAAATTGGATGGAATTCTTTATATGGGCACTATTTTCTAACTGAACTAACAATCTGATGAATATTTTAATATTGAAAATTTTATGGACAAAAATATTAGAAATGTTTTTAATAAAATACTTTTTATAAACTCAACTCAAAATAAAATAAAAATTTAACATGAAATTTTTAGAATTTTAGGTTCACAGTAGTTTCCAGATGTTATAAAAGCTATATATTAAATATGGAATTAAATTATGAAACAGAATGTTTTAAACTGTGCGCGCAAGTTGGAAACATGACGAAAAATGTTGTCAGAAAGCGGATTACATTATAAAAATATTTGTGGTAACACAAACTTTCTGATTACTATTTTAGAAAGCAGCTATATCATGTTGTCAACTGTAAAAAGTTGGTAGTAATTGCTTTTCAAATAAATAAGTTATCCCAATTCTTGCAACAGTCACCTATTCGAACATCTTATGGGTTTTAAGGTGTATGAGTCCCCTTAAAACTTAGCAAGACCAATAAGAATTAGTTAATTGTAGATCATCTTTGTTTTAGCATTTTTCTACGTATAAACTTATAAACTGGAATACCAACATCTCAAAAAGAAGTTAATACAAATACAATTTTTAATCAAATTGACAGAATTAAAATTTATGCACCGAACTGAACAACAACAGACAGAGATTCTTCAGCTTACTAAAATTTTACAAAAAAATGAAATGCCAGTTAACTTGATTAAAAATCGACTTAAAAAACCTGGAGTGCTCTTCACCCTATATTTTTAAGGCAATGAATTTTTTATCTGAAAACTCAAATTAGAGAAGGATAAAGAAGGATGTTTCAGAAGGATTTATGTATTACTGTACAGTTTTCTTGACTATATTTTTATTAACAGAGAAATTGCTCTATTCTAATTCGTCATGATAAGCCTAGGACGTGAAAAATTTATTCTTTTCTAACATTTGTTTCTTTTTTTCGTTTTCTTACTTGTATAATTTTAATGCCTTCCAAATTTAAACATAAAATATTTCTCACTATAAATTCACCTTTTGGTGATTTCAAACTTTCCATCGCTAATAATTCTAAACAGGCAACCATTAGCGTCAACATTTTCCCTATAGATTCCTGTCTTTCTTCTTTTGTTTTCCAAATATACTGGTGTGCAAAAATTAAGGACGAAGTCGAAAAATTAGCATATCAGCTGAACGAAGAGGCAGAGCGGACAGAAAGACCAATCAGGAGATTAAGTAAGGTGATGTACGGTAGCACATGCGCAGATATACAGGTAGACGTAATGGGGGAGTGTCTGAGTAGTATAAAGCATGTTGTCGGTGTAAGATCAGTATTTCTGGCAAAGAGATTGCACGCCGTATAGCAGTTAAAATCACACCGAGTTGCTGCCTCAGCGAGAAATGGCGAATAATCAATCTGTTAGACGACATCTGGATGCTTTTACCCGAGGTCGAATCATTGAGAAGTTGGAGGAAGGCCGCAGTGTGACAAGTGTGGCTGCAGAGTTCGGAATTGCTCACAGCATCGTTTCACGACTTTGGAGACAATTTCAAACTACAGGAACAGCTATCCGGGGGTTTAGTAGTGGTCGTCCACGAGGAACCACACCCGCAGATGACCGGTATATTGCCTTACAGGCCAGAAGAAACAGGCGGCAGACAGCGGGAGAAATCGCTAGACACACGACACAGGCGACTGGACGATCGATATTGCGTTTTACCGTGGCCAGAAGACTGCACGGTGGTGGTCTGTTTGCACGACGCCCTGTATGGTGTGTACCTCTAACGCCTGCCCATCGGAGAAGGCGTTCTCTGTTGTGCCGGGAACACCGGAATTGGAGAGACAATGAATGGGGACAAGTACTCTTTACAGATGAGAGCAGATTCAGTCTGAGTAGCGATTCTCATCGCATACTCATCTGGAGAGAGCGGGGAAGCCGCAATCATCCCTCGAACATCATTGAAAGGGACAGGTATGGAGGTGGCGGTGTTCTCGTTTGGGGAGGCATCATGCTTGGTAGTCGTACAGACCTTCACATCTTCGACGCAGGTTCAGTCAACGGGACCCGTTATTGTAACGAGATTCTTCTTCCATATGTGCGTCTTTTTAGAGGTGCTATGGGTCCGCAGTTCCTTTTCATGGACGACAATGCACCATGTAATCGCACAGTAGCTTCCGAACAGCTCTTAGAGAGTGAGGATATTGAACGTATGGATTGGCCGGCACGATCCCCGGATCTCAATCCCATCGAGCATGTATGGGATTTTCTAGGCAGACGCTTGGCAGCTCGTACCTTACCACCAGTAACGATTCCGGAGCTTCGGCTGGCGCTGCAAGACGAATGGGCAGCAATGCCTCAACAACTCATTGACACCCTTATTCTCAGCATGGGCAGACGCTGTGAAACCTGCCTAGCAGTCAGGGGAGATCATATCCCCTATTAAAGACTGGATGTTTCTTGCTGGACACCCATCACAGGGTTGTTTCGGCCTTCAGTCGCATTGCGCTCCATGCTACGTTTTCAATAAAGCTTCTTTTTATCCCTATGATTTCTCTTTTAGTAAGTGTTGCTTACATTACTCATGTCCTTACGTATTGGGGATCTTACGTATTAAATGTGTTGATTTGGAAAGCTTTTGTACAAAGTTATATTGAAAAAAACCGTCTCGTCCTTAATTTTTGCACACCAGTGTAGTTTGTTGTGTGTTAATTTTTAATACATTTTATAAATTATTAAGATTGAATTTAAATTTTAATACTAGTAATATATTTTACTTTTTCTTTATTATTCATTGAATATATTTCATTTAAATTTGTTTCTGTGCATTTTTATTTCATATGAAAGGAAAGCATTTGTGTAGAGGAGGCATTCAGAATTTACGGATGAACTATTATAATTAAATAAACTAAGACATAATAGTTAAAAACTATTAAAATTTCATCAGCTAATTCTGGACACAGTGGTTTACCTGGAAAGAAGGATTCAATTGAATCTGATCTGCCTCCTCTTGATAACGTTAAATTATATTTTAATTGTATTCCTTTTCCTATTATATGTACTTTTATATATTTCGGTTGTTTTCGGGGCTTCTTCTGGTTTAAAAATGCTGATTTTTTTAAAACATTGTTTACATATTTTTTTTATTTCGAGCTTTGGGGATTTTACTGGTTTTAAACTTCTTATCTTTCATGTCTTTGTGGTTTTGGTTCTAAATTTCTTACTATTTTCTCTATAACTGATTAATTTGTCAACAGCATACTGCGCAGAAATAAGGCTGTTGGAGTATTTTTATTTTTAAAAAAATGTGAATACTGATGTAAACTATTCAAATCAGTTTTCAAATAAAAGAATGCAGCCACCAGATTTTATAGCTTTACATTATTTATAGAAGTAATACAGCAAATATAAATAATATAGCTACTATAAAATTATGTATGGCGATAATTAGCATTCTATCAGGAATTCCAAAGATATGCGGCTTTTAGAAAGTTTGTCAGTGTCAAGTCACTGATTTGTGATTTCGAAACATAATATCACCATATAGTAAATACGATTCATGCGATATTTTTGTATCAAAGCATGGGAAAGGATTTGTACATGAGCACCTATAGTTACCATTCGCTATTGTCTGGGAGAATAGAACAAAGCTTATAAATAAATTATATTTTATTTAAGAAGCCGGAAGCGATAGCTTAGTTAAAGCTCGTTACTCGATAGTTTAGTTTAAACTCGTTACAGTTTCATGTCTTAACATGGAATTGGTGGGAAGTAATGCGCTGGCCACATCAGATTTTTACTTCCTTGTAGGAAGTAAAGGAAGTATTGAAATCGCGAAAAATTTCGATTATCAGATTTTAACAGAAATATCCATTTTTGACTATTTTTTGCGTGATACCTGTACGTACGAACAAAATAAATGACTGTATTCCCAAAAGAATTGTTAAATAGGTTTTTTTTCATGATGTGTGTATCTCACATCGCTCGAAAATGATTAGCTATAGAGCATTGAAATTTTGTGTACGAGACTGCTATAACATCTAGTTGTGCACCTCCCCTTTTATTATAGTCGGTAGTCCCAAAAATATATATACACCCTCCCCTCTTACAATGTCGAAATTTTTTTACCCGGATTTATTTTCGTTTCGGCTTTATTTTATTTAGTTGTATATTTCCAATTGCAGAAGTGTTTCAAATGACGAAAATATTCGTACTCGTATTTTGACAATTTCAAATTAAAAAGAAAAATTTTTGACAAACAGCGAAATCTAACTTTTAATGGAGTCTTTCGTTACCTATAGTTATATGCAGGAAAGTTTTATACTCGTTATGAAAAATTAGAACTGTAAGAAATTCACTCCCGTAAGACAAAAATTGAGTGGACATTTAATTTCAAAATCTGGATTTTTTTATGTCATTTTCAACTTGCTTTGAGGGATCGGCTCACCAAATTAAAATAATTGGAGGAAATAAGTTTAAATGAAGTATAGCAAAAAAATGTGTAAATTTAATAGGACGTACAAGGAAGTAATGCGGTGTCAACATCTGACTTTTTATAATGGTCATTGAGCGATGAACATTTAAACTATATAATTTAAACTGAAATAACCATCTCTGGTTAATTCTTTGAAGAGGTTTGGAACGCAAATGATGTACTGTTTTCCACGATTCGTTATTACAAAAGCAAAGAACCAATCCATAAACCAATAAGATTCCGAACATTCCTAACGTATGACACATATTATCCATTTTACCGCAACAGCACTAAAGTCCCCTGCTTAATCTCGGACGCAATCAACCGCAAAACAACGAATGTATCTCATCGAGGCCCGCTGGTCGTTTTCGAGGGTGGAAGCTAACTACCCAATGTTTCACATAAATTACGCCTCTGGCTTTATCAGAATACACAAGAGTGCCTTCACAACACAGGTTCCGCCTATAAATTAACCGTCAGCATTAACGCGGCCAACTGTTGGAAACTAAGTATGATCTATGCCCACTCGTAATTAGGTGCCTATAATTCACGTCTCTTTCAGCTTGCTAAACGAGACGCATTGCAAAGACCCCTGCAACCGTGCCCGTTTTCCAAATGGCTCTGCCCGAAATGAAAGTGTTACTGTGAGCGGAAACTCGGAAGACAATGTACGCTAAGTGATACTTGATGAGGTATATTAAATGAATTATTAATGCATCAATGCTGATGTCTTCTTGTTAAATTTAAATTACCCTTTACAGACCGGTTAGGGTTGCCAGATTCAAACGTGCAAGAAAGGACGATGTTTATTTTGAAGAGGAGACATTTCATAATAAAATTAAAATATATAAACCTTTATTGTGAGAAAAAAACATAACTTCAACGTAAAAATAAGTTTTAGAAAATAGTGCTAATACCAATTAGAGAAGAAATTTTAAGAGCATTTTATCTATTTTTGACAAAAGTTCTTCGTTCCTTAATAAATAACTGTAAAACTCTCGGGGTGTTTTGCTCTTAAAATTGTGTTGTGTCAATATTATCGCCTGCACTGATTCCATATTAAATCTATTCTGCGCCTTCGTATGTTAAGTGTTCATCTGTGAAGGAACACTCTCAACGTTTGCGTTTACGGACAGGAACGAAAAAAAAAAAAATCAGTAACTCCTAAAAGCAGTCGGTCTACCATCCATTGTTCATGCAGATTACGAACTTCGATGGATTTAATCCCTTTCTCTCCGGTTTCAAGAATGACATCAGGCTTCAATATTGGTCGTACAGTTTCCTGTCATCAACGATAAACACTCCTTTGTTGCAAGGGAATGAAATCTTCAAAATCGTACTTATGGTTTTCTTTAAGTACAGACGGCAATTACATATTTTTAAAAGGATTTTAACGATTAATTTAAAACATTTCTCGCCACCCCCCGAGAAAAAGGCACAAATTTTGGAATACAAATTTCTGCTAGCAGCTTATTATTGGATATGAGAAATATTGTCTGCTGCTTTTAAATTAATTCTTTTTTCAAAATGTCGCATGTTGTGGATTGAAGGATATGCTTTTGCGCTTTCCGAACAGAAGTATTCCTATACCATAATTCATAAACGTCATAAAATGCGTGGCATTAAATTTTATAAGCAAAATAGGCAATGTTATAAAACAGAAACACCGACATTTAGCAGGAGATAAATGCAAATACAATGCGAGCATGGATTTACCTAAATAACTGCAACAAAAAAGGTTGAAAAAATATTCCACAGAAAGTTATTTTTGATGATCCTAGAACTTATAGTTGTATTGATCAAATAATTACTATATGAAAACAATAGCAGAACTTAAATTATTAAATGCATATACAGAGATGTAGCTTAATGTGAATGATTTTACATAACCATTTTTATAACATTAACCGAGTGAAAACATCAGTCGATGTAAAAAATTATATTTTATACTGTCAATAGACTTTAATATAATTTAATGCATATAAATACTTTCTTTCACAGTGTTTTAGTTATGATTATCTTGAATCATTATGCAAAATTTCATTTACCAACTGTTCATATTCATGATGTTTCTAGAAATTTGTTTCAAAATAAGACAAGTAGACATCTTCTTGAATTTACTAAGCGTTGAGTTCCTCACAATTCATGCTAGTTACCGGGCGTTTTTTTAGTTAATTCTGGTTAGCATCGTCTCATGTCTTCTCACTTAACTCCGATTTAAATAACATCGTTTCGGTTAATATCGTCCCCAAGCATCGATTCAAATAAGGTCTTTTCTCATTACGAAGATTCAAACAGCGTCGTCCCGGTCGACGCATTTCCAGCTGGCGTCGCCTCAATAAACTTCGTTTCGATTAACGGTGTCTCAATCAACGAATAACGTTGAATTAATCACCACCAAAATATTTAAAAAACGTCGCCTCGTTTAACATTGTTTCTTCACCGTCGATTTAAATAACGACGTCCAGGGTCAGCGCTGCCTCATTTACCAATGATTCGCTTAACGTCGCTTAAAATGTCCTAATGACGGTTAACTTCTCCCCAATCCACGTCTGTTCGTTTAACGTCGATACAGTTCTCATCACGTCTTTTCTCTTTTAAACAACGCCATCCTGATGGACATCAATATCGTTTCACTTAACATCAACGTTAACGTCGTTTCGCTGAACACCTAATGAAATAACGTCATTTCGGTCAGCGATGATTCAAATCCAAGAATGGCGTCCAACAGTCCAACAAACATCATTTGTCCAATGAATATCATTTTGCTTAATGTCGATTAAATAATGTTGTTTCGATTAGCGTCGATTCAACTCTAGATGAAAGTCTGAAAGTGTAATAAGAATTATATAAATGCTTTGAAGGAAGAAGGAAAGTTCATGAAATTTAATGAAGCAGTTATTGTTCATATTTCTGTTCTGCAGTATTTTGGGGGCATTCGGCAGCAGTGTACCCTTTGCAGTTTTCATTTTCGCAGCTCCTTTTTGTCGAGACGAACATGTCCTACCTATCGAATCTTGCATTTCATTGCATAAAACAATGCATAAGGCCTCGGAAATGGTGTGAAATGCATGACCGATGTTTAGCCAGTTGATTTATGCGGGTGCAGACCTTCACCATCAGACTCTGCCTATCTTCTACAGTAAGTAAAATAGGTAGCATTTATTTACAGTAACGTAAAATCAACATTTCGTTTTTTTAATTAATGACAGTTTTCTATTGAGAATAAGCTAAAAATAAGTAGAATTTTATGTTGCTTTATGAAATCATTTAAGTATAATACTTAATAGGACAGTTCAATAAATTCCTAGTTTACGGTGCGGCCTTAGCGCCATTTTTAAAATTGTCGCCAACACAAAAATGACTTGTTTACTATCATCATAATGTCGCCAAGAATCGCCAAATTCCGTGTGTACCGTATATTAGCATTAAACCGCTCAGTTCTTTTAATTGTGCCACTTAAAAATCTTTGGTGAGTTCGAAGAATGAAGAATGTTATTATCTATTACTTAAGACATTTTGACATACGTAATGTCGATTCAATGCGTGTTTAAGATATTTCTGATAACACAAACAGAATCAATCTAAAATATCTAAATTCAAAATGCTAATTTAGATGAATTATTAAAGTGATCTTGTCAATATACGATGGTTTGTTGAAACTGATCTGTCTACTTGAATAATGCTTAGATATAATTCATCTGAATTTTCGCTAATAATCGCAAAGATAATTGTTGCAAAGATAGTTAATAATGTTTGCAAAGATAGTTAATAATGTTCGCAAAGATAACTGTGTATTGTAAGAAAATTTGTTATAATTGCCACGACTATTTATTGGCTATGTGTTAGTGACATAATAGCTCTGTTAATACATTTCCAAAGCCTAAACTTTTCAAAACCATATATTTAAGATGTTATAGCTAGAAGAAACCATCTAACGTGCGTTAATTTGTAGGACAATAGTTCCGAAAGTTTAATAGAATGCTTTTTCAGCTGCAGAAGTGAAAATTTCTAGTGTTTACGTGATGAAAATGACAAAGAATTTGAGTACGCTAACACTGAGGAAGAAAAAACAAAAGAAATAAAGCGACTATCCCCGTTTGATGATAAAAATGAAAGCAACTATGAAATAATTTCTTTAAAAACTGTAGGTAAAGAAGCATTAGAATTATGGAATCCTGAAGCACAGTTGAAAATTTTTACGTATGTGAAACGTCTGTATAAAATCAACTTTGATAAAGGAGATGTGCTTAGAATAATTATGGCTGCAGAAAAACGAAAATGTGACCTTTTTGACCAGCAGTGTTGGGAAATGGAGGATTTACGATTGGTTTTCCTAACTTATTTGTCATGCTCCTTATAAAGTGAATTATCAAGGCTTTTTTAGCTGGACCAATGTGTATTAAACCCCACTTAATTGGAAGACTGCAAATATCCCAAAAGTTCACACCTGGAATGGAGTCCTTAAACATGAAACTGTGAACTTTTTTCGTAGTAGAAAAATAGAAACTCGAAAGTTAAACTTCTATAAAGCGCTTTCACTTGTTTAACTAATCAATGGAAAGAAAGGAACAGTTATTGTAAGAATTTTATAATCTCTCCAGACGAAAGAGATGTAGTATCTTTCTTAATTGTACAGTTGCTGTAATATCTTTAAGCATAATTAAAGTTGCTACACTAAGTTTAGTATTTCTGCTGTAGTAGATAGTATGGAATATATCTACATATATACTGCATATCTATAATATCTTTAGTATAGTGTATTAGCATCTGTGGTATGTTTAATATTTAGTATATCTAGTATAACTAAAATATCAATATCTAGTGCTACAGTATTGTGTAATATCTATCAGTTTATGTTTGCTATCAGACTATCAGTTTATGTTGCTTAATGGAAAATCACATAACAATAGATGATCGGAAACGCTTTCTTCGCGTGGTAGTTTGCGATGTAGTGAGCGTTGTTTAGCGTAGTAAGAAAAGAGATGCGTAATTAACAATATCATTTAATCATTTATTCTTAGCGAGAACAGAGACAGCGTTAATTCAGCGAATACATGTTGCGTTAGCGTTCTACTGCGTAGAAGAAGAATGTATCTCAGATGCCAATTATCAGAGACTAAACTTTACATTATTTCTTGTTGCCATATGTAACAGATTAACATAATAAATGCACAATAACAAAAATGCGACGGGAAAGTGCTCCGTTAGCCAAACGATAAAGTTACAAGTACAGAACATCCAGCCCAGCGTTGAAATGTTACATTATTTCAAGTTTAAAGGAAAAAGTATGAATACAAACATATGTACAACATACAACAAATACACTAATTAATAATTCAATTAAACAAAAAAATTATCCAACGCTAGAAATATCGTTGTCTATAATAGGTTAAATACAAATTTTCGAAATTGGTCTTCTGAAAACAGCCTTTGGAGTACGTACGTCTACGACTCTGACATTTCCGTCAGGACCTGCGATCACCTTAATAATTCGACCTAAAGACCAATTGCAAATAGGAAGTTGAGAGTCTTTTAGTAAAATGAGCATGCCAGGAGTTATATTTGGTTTTTTAACCCCTTCGCGCCGACTGTCACGTATACGTGCCAGCAACGAACGCACTTACCTACCGGCCGACACGCAGGCGTGCCAGAGGATTGTTCCATTCTCTACCGACTGTCACGTATTTGTGCCAGTACTTTGGAACGTTTTTCAAACTATAATTTCTGCCACAAGATGGAACTGTATATCCATATGGTTTCAGATACATGTAAATTAGACCTTCTACTCGAAATGAGAGAAGTATGACTCACATACACGTGTTTTTCATTATATAAACAAACGGGGAAATAAATGTTTCCGAATGGCGTGATTTATGACGTCTCTTTAAATCGCACTTTATTCGCACGTGGTAGTTGTTTACTGTAAGTAAAGAAGTTTTATTTGCTCTAAAGCGTTGGGTATTTCGGTTTGCAGTTCAGCTTTTAGAAAATAATTAGATCTTGTTAGACGTGAATTCTTTGTTTTTACCGTTGCAATGTCGAAGCGTCGAAAATGTTTAACAAAGCATGAAATAGCAGAAATGATGCAAAATATTTCAGATATTGATTCCGAAATTCTGATATTGTGATATTGATTCTGAAAGATTAACTGAAAGACATTTTCCAAAACTTTGTTCAGAAGAGACTGATAAGAAAATGAGACGACGATGCTTCGTTTGTTCACATTCCCGGAAAAATCCTCCAAAACGGCAAATGAGTTATTACGAGTGCAAGGAATGTAACGTAGGACTGTGTGTAGATCCCTGTTTTCAAATTTTTCATACGAAAAGAGGATTTTAAGTAATATATTTAGTTTTCAGATGTATAATGTTAAAATTCATAAAATGGTGAGTAATTAAAATAAAATGTGTAAAATATGCATTTAAACAAGAAATAAGGTAATTAAAGTATATATATAAAAATATTTATAAAGCATAAGCCGTTTAAATACTCTATAGAGCATTATTAAACAATGCGTTGATACTTCGGAAATTTCATGGATTTAGGCTTAGTAGCAAAAAAGCCCCCGGCCCTGGAGAGACGCTCGCGTACGACACTGCCGGCCTCAGCGATAAGCGCGCGTTTTCGCTACCCGGCTCGAAGGGGTTAAGCACTCACTTACAGCGTTGTTGCCGATGGCTTAGAAAGCTGTTTTGCCAGCATTTCCAAACGTTTTGAACTAATTTTTGAGTTCTCTGCCACCTACTTAGAAGATTATCTCTTTTATCAATTAAATTTGGTTCTGGTATGGCATTTATCGGTTTTCCTATCAGAAAATGTCCAGGAGTTAATGCTTGAAAATCATCTGTATCAGTAGATAAGGGTGAGAGTGGTCGCGAATTGAGGATGCCCTCGATTTGAACTATTACTGTTAGAAATTCTTCTTAAAGTTAACTTAGCGGAGCCTACGACTCTCTTTAGATGGTACTTGAAGGCCTTTACACCCGCCTCCCAAAGGCCGCCAAAATTGGGTGCTTTAGGAGGCAAAAATTTCCACTTAATACCTTCTGAGGCTAACAGGCTCGAAATGTCCTCACTGTTTAACATTAATTTATGCAAACGTTTTAACTCTGCGGAAGCTCCAGTGAAGTTCGTTGCGTTATCGCTAAAAATTATTGAACTCTTGCCGCGTCGTGCAAAAAATCTCTTCAAAGCAGCGATTAGAGCTGCTGAAGTAAGATCTGACACAAATTCCATGTGAATAGCTTTAGTCGCCATACATACAAATATAGCTACATAGATATTTTGAAAAGTACCCTTTCTCTGACCTTTGTATTTAATTTTAAAGGGTCCACATAAATCTATTCCTACATTTAAAAATGGGGAACTAGGCGTTACTCGTTCTGAGGGAAGATCTCCCATCATCTGGGTTGCAGCAATTGGTTTATTCTTAAAGCATTCCACACACTCATGGACAACGTTTCGTGCTGTACTTCTGCCACCAAGTGGCCAATATTTAAAACGAACAGTATTTAGTAGGGCTTACGTGAAAATCTCGTTTGTGATAGTATTGAAATATTAGAGTTACTAATTTATTTCCAGCTGGCAGAATAACCGTATGTTTACGATTGAAATTTAAATCTGAATGTGAAAGTCTACCACTAACTCTTATTAATCCGCTTGATGGATCTAAAAAAGGATTAAAAAATTTAAGCTTACTCGTAGGTGGAACTGAAGATTCCCTTTCTAAAGCTGATATCTCCGCAGGAAAATACTTTACCTGTAAATGTTTTATCAAATAATTTTCTGCTCTTTCATATTCTTCGGACGTGAGCTCTCCTGTATGCGTTTTTGGAGATTTACACCTTCTACAAAATCTAAAAATAAAGGCTAACATTCTAATTAGTTTATGAAAGTTGTTACTAATATTCAGTAAGTTATCGAAAAAAAGTTATTATTTAAACTTAATGTAACTTTTGAAACAGTTTTGAGTTCATCTCTATAAAGTTTGTCAGTTTAACTAATGGGAGTTTGCAAAGTCTGAGGAATAGGTAAATTTAATTTTGAAATATCTGGTCCTTTCCACCAAAGTTCACAAGCGGCAAGTGCTTTAAGTTCTAGTCATCTGGAGATCATGTCTGCTGGATTGAACTCTGAAGGTATATGATGCCATTCGAAGTCTTTAGATATCTGCTGGTTTTGTGATACTCGGTTGCCTACAAAAGTCTTAAGCAGATTTGAAGGAGTCTTGATCCATGCTAGTGCTATTGTAGAATCAGAGTACAATTTCACAGAGTCTATTTGAAGTTTAATATCTGTTAGGACCTTTTCCGTTAGTTTTGCGAGAAGAAGGCATGCACAAAGCTCCAGACGTGGAATTGTAATGCATTTTGTAGGAGCAACACGTGATTTGCTTCAGAGAAGTGTACTGTTTACTTCACCGGTGCTGGACACAGTTTGGATGTATATCACTGCACCGTAAGCCTTTGAAGATGCGTCTGAGAAACCTTGGAGTACTACCAAATTGGTATTGGTTTTTAAAAAACACCTTGGTACATGAATGTGTTCCAAATGTGGTAGTGTTTTAATGAAGTTTTCCCACTGTTCGGCAACAACTGGAGGTAGTGTTTCATTCCAGTCTAACTTAAGCAACCATAACTGTGCATAAAGATTTTTGCTTTAACAATAACAGGACCCAAGAGTCCGAGTGGATCATAGACGCGTGCTATATGAGATAGTACATCTCTTTTGGTGAAATTAGAATTAGCGCTTATGCTTACTTTATATGTAAAGGAATCGCTTAAACTATTCCAAAACATTCCTAGCGTTTTAACTATTATTTCTTCAGAATTTCGATCAAGCGTGAACTCTTCCAGCTCGGTAGTTGTTGCTTTGTTACTGCACCGTTTGTGCAAAGTCATTCCTCCCTTTTGGAGAAGCTGCTTTAACTCTAACATCAGTTTTTCTAACTCGTTGATGTCTGAAGAATCAGAAAGGCAATCGTCCATGTAGAAATCTTGAAGGACTGCTCTTGAAGCTAAAGGAAAGTCCGTTCCCTCATCTAGGGCAAGTTGTTGTAAAACTTTAGTGGCTAAGTATGGCGCAGACGCGGTTCCATGCGTTACAGTTCGTAACTGGTAAACTTTAACCTGTGCGAATTTACTATCTTTCCATAAGATTTTTTGAAGCTTACTTTGCGAAGGATTAACTTCAATCATTCTAAACATCTGTTTGATGTCAGCAGTAAAGGCGAAAATGTGCTTTCTAAATCTAATTAGAATCGACAAGAGGTCTTCTTGAAGCACTCCTCGCTTGCACAATAAATCATTTAAGGAATGCCCGCTAGACGTTTTCAAACTCGCGTTAAAGACCACGCGTAGTTTAGTTGTTTTGCTGGTGGAACGCAGTACGCCGTGGTGTGGTAGATAATACTCGTCATCTATAAGTATATCTTCTTTCACCTCCTCCAAATGATGCAAATTTTCATATTCATTAAGAAATTCTACGTAAAGTGTTTTCAAAGTAGGATCCCGTTCCAAGCGTGTCCACAACTGATCTAGTCCTTTCAATGCGATTTCTTTAGAATTTCCTAACATTGTTTCCTAAGATTCTGGCTTGACTGGTATTTCAAACCACATATCTACCGTCTGGTTTCCTATAATGTGTTTTCGCGAAGTGTTCATTACAATAATTTAATTCGTCATTACAAGTTTTGCGTGGTTCTACTTCTTCGATTTCCCAGAAGCTTGTGAGGGTTTTATTGAGAGTTTCTAAACTCCCAATTTTATTTTATCATCTCCCAAAACTGAGAAGAATAATTCAGCACTCAAAAGAACATCGACCTTTTGAGGAACGAAAAATAATGGGTCAGAAAGTCTTATTTTCCTTGGAATGTAAAAATTCGAAACATTAATTCTTTTGGGGGGTGTGAAATTAGTTATGTTAGGCACAATTAATAAGTCAATTTCCCAGTGTGAATCATTACTTTCATTCGATAGATAAGCTGAAACCTTTTTTGTAATATTTAGCGATGTGTCATTTAATCTACTTATCGGAATGTTTATTTTTTCTTTCTTCAAACCCAGCGCTTCCGCTGCTCTTGTTGTCATAAATGAGCTTTCAGAGGCCGAATCTAGAATAGGCCTCAACGGTTTGCTTTCACCAGCTGCATCTTTGACATAAATTATTACAGTATTTATCAAAATACTTTTACTATTTCCGTTTGAGAAGAAAGAAATACGAGCATTTTCTGGCGAATGCGAATCCATTGACCTTGACGCGTTTATGTTTTGTTTATTTGGTTCCTGAAGCTCTGTCGCCCCCATGATGTCTGGACCTGTCAGCGGCGTAACTATGTATGATGATCGGACTTTTTCTTACAAATATAACAAACACTATTCGATTTACACTGAGATAATAAATGAAATTCTCTCAGACAATTATTGCAAAGGCGATGTTTTTTCACCAAACTCACTCGTTCAGATAATTTCATCTGTTTGAATTTATCGCAGTGATACAACGCATGAGATTGAGATTTACAAGCGATACACAATTTAGGCGATTGATTAGATTTAACCAAAAGAGACTTGGATCGTTCCGAATTAAATTTAGATGGAGCATTGATACTATTTAAAATTTGGCATCTTCTTTCTAAGAATTCTAAAAATGTATCAAAATCGGGCACTTCGTTATCCTTTAGTGTAAGTTCATACTGGTTTCGTGTTTCGCGGTCTAATTTATCAAGAATAACATTTAATAATAAAACATTCGATAGTTTATCTCTTGCGAAATCTAAGACCTTTAACGATCTAAGATTTTTCTTATTATTGTCTAACATGATGCGAAGCTCTTTAGCAGATTCATGTTTTATTGATGGCATTTTTAGAATATTTTTAATATGACAATCTACAATTATTCTTTTATTCTCGTATCTTTGTTCTAAAGCTTTAAAAAGTGAAGAAAAGTTATCGTCTGGTGTTTCTAATGATTTAGCTTCTCCTTTTAAAGCCGCGCGTAAGTAATGCAGCTTTTCATTTTCGGAAAGTTCTGGATTCTCTTGGATTAAACTATTAAACTGAGTCTTAAACAAATTCCATTCTTCAAATTTCCCGCTAAAATTCGGAAGTGGAAGTTTTGGCAGTTTTACTGAAGCCCTTTTAAACTGATCATTACATACAGAATAACATTCATGTGCAGGGCTGTCAATATTTGGATTTGTTACAGATTCGTAGCTGTTATTTTTAAGTTTATTAATAGAGGTTTTTAGACTTACCTCTAATTTTTGAATATCCTCATTCACCTGAGCCAGAAGAGCTTCCACTTCTCCAAATTCATCATCCTTGATTATTCTGTAATAGTCGTTTTTCAGCACTTCGAACTTTTCATGAATATTTACCGCCGTATCCAAATGAGCTTGTAGCTGCGCGATATCCAGTTCATTTTCCTTTTCTGCTTCTGTTACAGCATTCGCAATCCTTGTTAATTGCCCTTTAAGATTTCCGCGTTTGCGATTTAACGTTGCGATATCTGTCATCATTGTTTACTTTTGGTTTCAAACCAATAGCGTTTAATCCATAGGTTCAAGTTCTGTGGATCGACGGACCATTTTTGTGCGATGTAGTGAGCGTTGTTTAGCGTAGTAAGAAATGAGATGCGTAATTAACAATATTGTTGCGTGCGTACGGGTTCGTTATGAAATGAATGCACAGGTCCGATGAAAAATGAACAAAAATTTATTATTATCACAACAAAAATGCTTAAATTTTCTCAAATTATCATGCAGTATTACAATATCTCACAGTAGTTATCTTTTAACTACTCAAATGTCCAATAGAACGTAATTCAAAACAGCTAAAGAACGCTAATCCGCGAATTCGCTACAATCAACAAGAGCAGTTTTCTAAACAACAACAAACTAAGCAACTACTACAAACTGAGATGTTTTCCTCCTTTTATAAGATTTTAAAAATCACGCGCTAGAATTTTCTAGTACTTTCTCGAAATCAAAAAGAGATATTTATTTATTTAATGCACGCGCTCTTGTATTTTCAATTTTCTGGCTTAGCTTTCTTTTCATATTCGTCACGCGCTGCACTGCCCGAGAAATAAAACCATTTAATTTATAATTGAACTAACATTAGCTTTTTAAATACCAAATTCGTAACAATATAATTTAATCATTTATTCTTAGCGAGAACAGAGACAGCGTTAATTCAGCGAATACATGTTGCGTTAGCGTTCTACTGCGTAGAAGAAGAATGTATCTCAGATGCCAATTATCAAAGACTAAACTTTACATTATTTCTTGTTGCCATATGTAACAGATTAACATAATAAATGCACAATAACAAAAATGCGACGGGAAAGTGCTCCGTTAGCCAAACGATAAAGTTACAAATACGGAGTAGTAGTCACAACACAAAACACACACACACAAAAAAAAAAAAAAAAACGAAGGACACTAACAGTCTGACAAAACATGCTTTATTATGCTTAGTATAGCAGAAACCAACAAATAAGAACAAAACCAGACAACGATTATCATTAAAGATGTTTAAATTTACGCCCCGGGACCGTGATGCAGGCATCACATCTTCGGCGCATGGAAGATCTGCATCCCGCATGGAAGATGCATCACGCACGGTTCTTGCATCACATCCGGGTCGTAATTTCGAACATTTTTTTGGGTGACGATTGCCTGTTTTTGTTCTTATCTCTTGGTGTCCGCTGCACTATGAATAACAAACATTATTCTCACCCTGTTCGTGTCCTTCCTTTCTTGTGTTTTGTGTCGTCACTACTCGAGCCAGGAAAGCGTTTCCGACCATGCATTGCTATGTGTTTTTTCATCCTCTAGGTATACTCTAATTTATTCTTAAAGTTTGCAACAGATTTGCTAAAACACCCTGTATAGAGTAATATAGTGTTATATTAGTGTAGTATATTATAGCATATAGTGTAATGTAATACTCGTATTTTTGCTATTATAGTATAGTACAAAACAATGTGTAATCTTTAGTATTTTTTGCTAATCTTATATTATTATACCCGCTACAGTATCTTTAGTATAGTAGGATAAGTATATAGCTATACTGGTACCACATATTTGTAGTGACTTTACTTATCTTACGTATCTTTACGTATTTCTCTATCTGTGTTACAGAAATTTATAGTGCTATAGTATCTCTAAATATCAACTGTGCTATAGTAGACTATAGAACAAACAGAGAGTCTATACCAGTCTCTATTTGTGATATAGTATTTTTAGCATAGGTGCTATAGGACCTTTAGCGTAGTCTTTTCGTTACAAATTTATTAAATACTTATATATCTATTTTAGTACTTTTCAGTTTAAAGGACTTGATTATCAGTCCAAGCGATTCTTTTTATTTCGATTCTATTACACTTTTATCTATTTCACTGCAGCACTTCACATTCAAATAAGCCAACACGAAGCAAGTCCTTTTTCAAAAGACTTTTCTGACGTTACGGTATAGTATCGTAATACTTACATCCGGGTCCACAACAAATGGTATTCACGTTTCTCTGAATCAAATTCTGGAAATCTAATCTTTCACAATTCCTTTCACTATAAATCAGCCGGGAGCTATGCTGTGCTACATTTTTTTCTTTCCCCGTTGTCCAGTTCCACATGTTTGACACTCGGGAATTTCTAACTTCTGTTTTCTTACTTAGGAAACTGCAAGTGACATGTTAGCAGATAGAATGATTTATTACCTGCCATCGACAGTTGGGGGGAAAGGTTGACAGTTATGCTGCACCAACTCCTGTCTTGTAATGCAAAATTTTTTGCGTTTTCTGCACCGTGGTCTCCATACTCGCGGCTATTAGCTATCACATATTTTTATTTTATTCCTATGGTTTATCGGAGGGAATAGGTTATGCTGATCTCGTGGGATAAATTTTTGAAATAACACGCTGCTATGAAGGATTGCTAAAGTTGATGAGATAAGTTTGCTTCTTTGGTAAATATTTAACTTTATCTAACAGAACTTAACAAGCTGAATGTTATATACATTGGAAGTAGTGTGATTAAAAATTTATCATTATAATTATCTGGGATCTTAAATTCTTTCCTTCATGTCTCTCAAACATCATTCTGATTCTGTAAAAATATGTGAACAAAGGATTACGTTTAATCTTGACGCGTTGATTTTATTCTCTACGCATTTAAAAGTTTATTTCAAATATAATCTATGAAACCTCGGTGAAATCTGGCAAGGCGTGAGAAACATATCTTTGGATTTTAGTTTTAATATTGGTGCGAAAGTTAAGAAAGTGGGATATTCTGTTTGAAGCTGTAGAGTCATTAAGCTATATCGATGCAGAAACATGGAAAATGTATAGTGCCCCTCACTTGAATTCGATCCCCAGACCTCCGTATGCTTCGAGCGTGCTTCCAGTTACACTATGAGGGCATGCGGAAGGGAGGGAGAAAATACCTTATGATAAAATTCTTTTATACTTAAGTTCCCCAATGAAAATGCATTCTGTCAATGTTATTTTAGACACTAGCTACTTATTAACTAGGCTAAAATAGATTTTATAAAAATAAATAAAAAATAGTGTTAATAAGTTGGTATAATTTTGTGGAGTTCAGTTAGCATAACTGCATAAGAAATATTTAATTATTTTAATTACATGCGAAGGTCATGCCGAACCTTTCCCTTCTAGCTGTTGAACGTTAGGCCAACCTAATATTGAACCATTATAGTGAAGCAAATACGAATTAACACTCAGTGTACGATTTCGCTGAATCAGCTGCACATTCATTTTCTTTAATTATTTATGGATGATTTGAGGCCTAAGGAATAACAAAGTCAACAATGAGAACGACGAGAATTCAAGTTATAGGGATGTAGAAATTATAGATGCTGTGATTTTAATATTAGTATGTATTCTTATTGTAATGTAGGTTCTTTATTAAAGAAATAATATTGTGATAGTTACGTATATTTTATTCGTGTATTATAATTGGAATGTAGGTTTGTTTAAAATATTATTGTTATAATTATCTATAATTTATGCATGGCTACTTTTCATTTGTTATGTTCTTACTATAACCGCGCACTCCAGAATCTAAATGAATCGCTTTAATTTTCCCCTCTCGATTTTCGGACGATAAAGTCAATAAAAAATGAGGGATAAAGTCAATAAAATAGTAAAGCGAAGAAATACGGTAAACTAAATTCAATCAGTCCTTCAAATCCATCAAAGGATTCTAGACAACGGAGGGAGAGAGTGCGGTCAGCCTTTTATTTACCTGTTAAGTATTTAATTTTGGTTTATGAATACAAACTACTTTTGTTCAAGTTTTGATATTTATCAACATTTTCTGCATTTTTTGTTGTTTAATTAATGAAATACATTAAAAATGATCTAAATCTACGTATATATATTTAAAGTTTTGGAAAGAATCGGAGGGGGGAGTGAAGGACCTTTTAGCAATGATGGAAAGGGTGCACGGGGCAAAAAAGATTGAGAACCCCTGTTCTCAACCTGAACTGAGAACCTTCAGATGCAATGGAAATTACACAGTCAGCTTTGGTGAATACTATAGCTCACTAACTAGAAATTATGGTCTGCAAGAGACTCGTGCGAAGCTGGTAGTTCGATCAATTTTCAATAGGCTGGCTGCATGGGCGTTTTGATGTTTTTCCCAATATGCAATGTAAATAGGTGCTAATTTTTCTCAGAAAGTCCTCCACGAAAGTACTGTGTCAGGTAGTTGTTTTTCCTTTATTAGTCAACCAACCAATTCACTGTTCAAATAGGTTTGGACGGTCTAGTTAATTAGCGGATGCTGATTTTTAACTGGAATTTCGGATTGCATTTTTGAATATTCATCTGCTCTTTCTTCCTTCTAGCAGGTGTAATATCGGTCTATCTCCTGTGATGTACCATTGGAATACATCCGGCTATCAGATAGATAAATGGCTATAGTTTTCGGCTATTTCTGATGACAAATGTATGATATATCAGTTGCAAACGTTCTACTTTATTTCAATAATGTTCACTTCCCAAAATGCTTATATAAGTTCTATTTTAAAAGAATAAAATCTCTATCAATCATTTTTAATTTTCTATATAGTACCACAAGAAGCTACAGAAAAATGCAACTAATTAAAAGAATATTTTATTAGTGTGAAAACCGACATGATTGAGATATTTTCCGAAATAATGCATTTCCTGGAGTATTTTCGCTCTTGCATTTTTAACTCTAGGTTCTAATCATTTTTTAAAACATTCGTATCAATATTCTTATCGTTTTAACTTTCCTCTGTTGCACACAGTTTTTCCCTCTGAGAGCTAGTTTATTGGTAAATTGGATTCAATCAATTATTTTTAATTTTATTCAGTGTATACAATGTACGTTGCATTTGCCTTTTTTTTTCTATTTTAGCATTTCATCCATTTTAGTTTCCTTTGCATTTATTACTCGAAGCGTATTTTCTGAAAATTCTTCGTTAAGCTATCCGGGAGTGGCACACGTCCAGGTGTTCTTTCTGGTGAAACTTTCCAAGCATGTGAATCTACAGTACTACAAATCTATACCTACGAAAAAAAACTCACAGTTTGATGTTTAAAGACTCGATTCCGAATGTGAACGTTTGGGATATCTACAATATTTCACCAAGTATGGTTTAATATTTATTGGTCAAGCTATGAAAGCCTTAATAATTCGTACTAAGGAGCATGACAAATAAGTTAGGAAAAACAAACCTACACATTTCATTTCTCAACACTGCTGGTAAAAAAATCCCATTCTTCTTTTCTTTGCAACCATAATTATTCTAAATACATCTTCCTTTTTGAAAATGGATTTTCTATGACATTAAAAACAATTTTCAGTTCTAGTTAAGTATCCCATTCTAATCCTTCTTTACCCTACTTCTGTAATTTATGCTCCAGGTTACTGTAGTCTTATCCACTGCTGATGCGTTTCATCTTCCTTAATACGGGTCTTTTGTCCGCTACCCTTCCCCTTTGTTTCTTCCATGTCTTCCATGTTCCCTTGGAGACTACAGTTAAGACACATTCATGTAAGGCGCCCCTGGGGCTTTAGAAAGTAACTGATTCGAAGCGCAAAGCGCCTGACTCAGTTACCGCCAGATATTGTAATATTAATATTACTATGTATTCTTATTCGAATGTAGATTTCTGGTTTCTTTTAAAAAATAACGTGATATATAGATATTATTGTGTAGATATATATTTATAACTACTTTTTATTTTGAATGTGATTATTACAACCGTTTTCTTCGGGAATTTAGTTATTCGCAAATTTTCTTTAGATTTTTGGACGATAAAATTAGTTAAAAAATGGGAGAAATACGGACTATTTGTATGCATAAAAATCCCTTGAAAGCTGAGAAATTTCATTTTAAGGTAAATAAGTCGTAAATGCTCTTAAACAAGCTTCCTGGTTGGAATTCAGCTTTTGTACATTACCTCAGTCAACATTACGTTGACACTTTGACAATACTTTCCTTTCTTAAATCACCTTGGATATCAAACTAGGAAATTTGTTACAATATATCAATGTTATCCCGTCTGATAAGATATGTTTTATCCAAGACTAGTATGAAGGAAAAACCTTTCTACTCGATCGCTATCTGGAATCTCTTATTAAGTATGCTTATCTGTTTTGGATAAAACTTTCTTCGCATTCCGGGTACATACTTCTATGAAGATACAATTGCGCTATAATTTCTGTGCGAAATGAAAATCTTTACTTAATGAAGAAATTAGAATTAGATATTTGATAAGATATTAATGTTGTATATTCTTTAACTACTCAGCTATGTGAGATAATGTCCATTTTCTGTCTTCTCCTAAATGCTTTAAATAAATCAAATATTCTTGTATTGGCATTTTTAAATTTAAAGAAACAAACAAAAAAAAAAAAAAAAAAAATCTGAAATGTTTCAGATTTTAAATTACGTCCAAAGGGTCGTTTTTTAACATTTTGTGTGTTACCTTTCTTTATTAAATATCATGTTCCTCGCACTTAAACCATAAGATCCAGGGCAACAGCAATATAGCAAAATAGTTTTAAAACGAGCATATCTTTAGAATTTCCGATACAGAGACTCACGCGCTGGAGATAAAAATGTTTTTTCTGCACTACGTTGCCATTGCTCGCTTTGAAATCCTTGAGTTTGTTAATCAAAAATTCGTCAAAGTTTTAAAAAATAGGAAATCGATCATAAAACAAATTTCAAATTTGGTCTTCCACATGCTCATATTCGTTGGAGGATTACGTTATTCAAAATTCGATGAATCTATGTACCGTTGTTTTATCACAATGCGAGAAATATACATACATTTATGCAGATTTTTCATTATTTAATTTCTTCAAATATAATGCAGGACTCTAACATTTTGTGGCAACAGTTTGAAAAGTGAACCGACATTTATGAGTCCGACGCAAAATGCCAAAACGAAACTAATAGTCCTTCGGGATTCAAATCCCTTTGGACTAATAAAATTAGGCAAAGTGGCAACTTGGTCGTTTTTCCATTTCATTCTACTATCAGATACAAAATTGTACGGTTTTTCCTGAAGTTAAATTTTCAAGTCATTTTCTTGTCTATGTAAAAAATCCAGAATGCGATTCTTAGAGACTCCATTTCTAGCGTTATTTCTTAGGTAGTTTGTAGCATATCTTGTCAAAGTGATTGAGATATATCGGCCAAACTAAAAGAGTTTTAAAAGTTTCGCATCAAGAAATACGTAACTTATGTTGAAACAGGCGAAAATAACAGACCTTCGATACCCAGTCTTTAGTTTTACGTTTAAATACAGTTTTGACCTTAGCTTCTGCAAACATTTTCCGAAGAGCATTTTCAGCTTACGAATTGGAATTCTTTAAAGTTTTTCACAGTCAGAACAAATTTATCTTGTTTAGTTAATGACTTCAATTTCAATCGACTTTAATTCCAAACTTTCTAACGCTTTTAAAATTCTATTAACTTAATTTTTCCTATTGTTGCTATTTCTATGAATAGACGGAGCTATTTTCCCTGTCGCTTTACTGCGCTGCTTTTCGTTTTAAAAAAACGGTAATGTCTCCCTACATTTCAGATTTTTATTGCCTCTGATGAAGAGGAAAATATACATGTTCACCCTCAAAATCGAAGGAGCTTTAATTAAAATCAATGTACACACAAGGCTGTTGTTTTGCCTAATTTTATGTTTCTCTCCGTCGTATTTCAGTTCTCTCTTAAAGAAATCAGTTTTGCAAAAAATAGAAAATCTAACTTTTTACATGTTCCTCTTGTCCCTATAGTTAAATTTAGGAAACTTTTGTACTCCTTATTAAAAGTACAGCAAGTTTGCTACCTTACGAAACAAATTTACCAAGATATTTCTAATTAAAATCGAGAATGATATTGAGGAGCCATACACAAATTGAAGAGTGAAATCTTCGTATTTGTGCGTAAATAAAATAACCGTTTAGGAAAGGTTTCTGATTTTAAGGGGTTATGTGGCTACCATTTCTATGCAGATGATTATTAACCATATTGATCAATACAGTTTCTTCCCCGAAAATTAGTTTTCCTTACAGAATGAATAACTCTATGAATTTTGAGAATGATCATATTCTTTCAATTTTCATATATTTTCAAAAGCATCTTCTTCATTAAAGAGTTCTTCGCATCACTCTTCTTCAAAGAAAGGGAATCGTGCAAAATTTTCCCTACCCTCCTACTTATTTTAAAATTTACATTTGAATGCTTTCTTTGAATCGAACCACGGACTTCGCCGGGAATCGAACCACGGACCTCTGGAATACCGGCCTTCTTTGAATGAATGAAGTATGCCTCTTGAGAAATGAATTTAGATGTATAGCATCGGTCAAATAATTACCCGATTTGCTATGAATAACTCATAAATTAATTATTGCGTTAAAGACAGTTCATAAATAAATTCTTTCATTTTCTCAACAAAATTCTGCAAAAGTTTTACATATTTATATTGTATAGACATTAGATTATTTGGTAGCCGGAGATCTTAAAAATGTGCAGTGCTCTCACCGGGACTCGAACCTGGACCACTCGAATACTCGCCGAGTGTGCTATACCGTTACATCAGAAGGCATGCAAAAAGGGGGAAGAAAATATCTTATAATATAATATAAATATTTAGAGCAATTTCGAGACTGTTTAATTAATGTTTAAAACGTAAAATATATATTTTTTAATATTCGGCTTGATAGCCTTTTTTTTTCTGTACTATACGTCTGCATCGAACGAGAGAATCCACAAACCACTTACTCAAATTTTCTTTGCATTGACGGAATCAAGGTTTGTACATTTTTCCCTCTTCGTTTTAGATAATAAATATACCTTCTTTTATTGCAGTCATTTAGGTGAACCCATGCTTCACTGAGGGTCACAGTATATTTCTAGTTTTACCTTTCTAAATAATTTACGTACAAGGTTCTACAAATTGTTCTGCATTGAGCCACATGCCTCGGGAAATGCTGATGAATATTAAGTTCTTTTTTTAATTTTTTTGTTTCGTAAATCTTGGTTTATTATTATATTTATTGGTGTTATAGATGTATTTAAGGACTCTGCAATTCATTTCTGCGTCGGCGGATTTTATCTTTTTGACAATGATTTAATTTTAGAAACATTAGAGACATTACGTACTTTTATCGGATATTCGATTTTAGTGATTTTGTCATGTAGACTTAATAACTGGCGGTTTTTCTTTATAATTAGCAATGTTACATATTTTTCACTTCGAAATTTTAATGCCAAGTATTACAAAGTGTTTTTGAAGTAAGGAATAGTAATATATCTCTTAGGAAAATGACAAAACATATCCTTCAATCCCCAGCTTGTTTACTTCCCACATTTGGATGGAAGAATAAAAGTACAGGGAATATTTTTGATTTCAAACTGTTAGAATAAATTAATGTCACTTTTGCATAATGAAACTCGGTAACGTTAAAGACAAACGAGCGCCAAACGATATACTAGTGAGAGAGGATTCTATCTAGGTTTTTAAATGCAGAAATCTTAAAGAAATTTTATGCTAACGTTGTACTTGTGCTTGTGGAGACATTAGATACTTTTTGGAAGCAGGCAAGATGAATAAATGAGCAATCGCCTTCGCCGAGAATCGAAACATGGACCTCTGGAATACTGGCCCAGCGTGCAGAACCACTACACCACGAAGGAACACTAAGAAGGAGCGAGAAATACCTTATATACTTCCCCTTTTAAGGGACGGATGGGGCTTTTAGGGGACCCAATCGTCAAATCTTGGGGGAGGAAAATCATCATCCAACACCATTTTAGTTCGGGCGCCACTGTAGAGACATTAGGTTAATGGAAAAGCCGGAGAGATGAAAAATGAGCAATCGCCTTCGCCGGGAATCGAACCACGGACCTCTGGAATACTGCCCCAGCCTGCAGAACCACTACACCACGAAGGCACGCTAAGAAGGCGGGAGAAATATCTGATATGCTTCATTCTTTTTAGCATGTTACCTTCATTTTATAGAATATATTCCCAATAATATTGCCTAGTAGGTAAGCCTGAAATTATTTAAAACTTATAAATGAATCTTTTGTAAGTTCCTTATTTCAACAATTCGATTTAAATGTTTGTAAAGACTGTTAACTTTGATTTTTTATTCTATTTGCACTAAGCAAACTCTTTAAGTTGTTAAATAAAAATTTCATAGTTCTTCTAACTTATGGTTCGTTAATAAAACTATGCTAAATAGAGGATAGAGTACTCAAACGCCTTAACTGTGTTAAAAGCACAACATATCGTTGATTTCGAGAATAAATAAGTCTGATAAGTTCCCCTTTTTGGAAATGTTTCTAAAAGTTGAAATTGTAAAATAGAAATGAAACATTGTTGCAAGGATTCCAGTGGCATAAAGTATTGAAATATTTTGTTTGCTGAAAATACTAGTTTCAAAGTTTAAAATAATAATGTCTATTAAATAATAATAATAATAATGTCATAAAAGAATCAGTTTATATAGAAAAATTAACAGACGATAATTATTTAGTTTGGAAATTTAAAATAGATAAACTTCTAATCAAAGAAGATTTAGATAATGTTGTGCTCGAAGAAAAAACAGAAACTGACTGGGACATATGGTTAAAAGACGCGTAAAGCTAAAGCTTTAATATGCCTAAACATTTCCAATTCGCAAATTATCCTCGTTTTGCACAGTATATGTACTAAAGTACGGGAGAAGTTAAAATATATTCACGGACGTGTAAATTTAACAAATACATTGTTTCTTCTGAGAAAATTATGCTCTATTAACACGTTAAGCGCAGCGCCGGCCCCTGGGAACCGGCAGTGAACTTTCCGTGTGGCCGGCGTCGGTCCCTGGGGACCGGCACTGGAATTTTCGTTTGGCTGGCGTCGGTCCACCGGACCGACAGTATTAAAGTTAAAAAATAAATATAGTCTCAATGAAATGCGATCAAATTTAGTTTTAATGAAATGTATTGAAACATTCTAAACAAAAATACGGCTTAGCTCGCTGCCGGCTGAACGGAAAGGACAGCAAATTCAGCACCGCGCTCAACCTGTTAAATAGAATGAAAGTTCTAAAATGAATGAACAAACACATCAAGGGAGTATTAGAACTGGATGAAAAGCTACGTAGTATATGCGAAGAAATTAAAGAAAATAACCTAATAGCAATTTTACTGTGTTCTTTATCAAATTCTTAGAACTCGTTAATAAATGCTATAGAAGGTAACTTAGAAACTGAATTGTCCCTAGTATACGCTGAAATTAGGACTGATAGATGAGTACTGTAGATGTGTGGAAACTAAGACAATTCCAAAACGCGATTCAGTTGCTTTAAAAGATAAAGGGCGTTTTTTAACATTTTGTGTGTTACTTTTATTTATTAAATACCATGTTTTTCGCACTTAAACCGTAAAATTCAGTTCAACAGCAATATTTAAACAAGATATTTAAAAGAGAATTTATAATTTCCCATACACAGTCTCGCGCGCTGGAGATAAAAATATTTCTTTTTTCGTACAGTATTGACGTTACTCGCTTTAAAATTGTTTCGTTTCTTAATCAAAAACTCACAAATGCTTTACAAAATATGAAACAGATAATAAAAGAAATTACAGATTCCAAATTTCGGCTTCCAGATGCCCATATTCGGGTGTAAACGTACGTTTTCAAAATTTGATAGCTCTATGTACCGATGTTTTATCACAATACGAGAAATAAAGATACATTTATGTAGATTCTTTATTATTTAATTTCTTTAAATATAGCACAGGGCTCTAATATTTGGTGGTAACAATTTAAAAAGTGACTCGCCGTTTATAACGAATCGACGCAAAATGCCAAAACGAAATGAATAGCACTTCTGTGCAAATTGCTCCTTTCGGTTAAAAATAAATATCATAAGTAATGTATCGAAATTTAAAATTTGCAAGTTCAGTTTAATCAAGTTATAAAGGTGGAACATGAACATAAGTTAAAAACACAAGAATGAGTTATCGATTCAGCAGTCTCAACTCATATGACGAGTGATAAGAACTTTATTCCTCAATTAAACGACTCGAAGGAACTAATACTAATTGTAGCAAATGGAGCTAAATTAAATTCGTGTGGTGTTGGCGAAGCTTATTTTAAAATTTAAGTGGTCAGATAATGCAAATAAAATTTTTAAATGTATTGCATGATCCAGATTTAGATAGTGACTTCCTTTCTGTTCAATCTCGTACGAACAATGGTTATTAAATTTATCAGAAGATTTAGACCTACCCCCAGACTTTACCGATAAACGTTTTTTAAAGATAATGAATCAATAATAAAATTTGTAGAACTTGAAAAGTACAGTTCGCATACAAAACACGTTGGCTAAAGTTTTATCATATACGCGACTTGCATAAGAAAGTAATTATAAAATTGTCTTCTCTTTCAACAGAGCAAATGGTTGCCGACATTATGACTAAACCTATTTCTAAAGCTAAACTTCAGTTTGTAGGAATCAATTACAACTGTTATGAGTTTCATTAGCAAAACAGGGGGAATGTTAGCATAAATTAGTGTCACTTTATCATAATGAAAGCCGGCAAACTTAAAAAAAAAAGAGCACCAAACGATATATTGGTGAAAGAGGATTCTGTATAGGTTTTTAGACGCAGAAATCTTAAAAAGATTTTGTGCTAACGTTGTACTAGTGCTTCATTCGTTTGAGCATGTTGCGTTCGCTGTATGGAATATATTCCTGATAATATTACCTAGCAGGTAAGCCTGAAGCTATTTAAAACTTATAAATGAATCTTTTATAAGTTCCTTATTTCAACATTTTGATTTAAATATTTGTAAAGACTACTGATTTGAATTCTATTTGTGATCTATTCGAGTTAAGCAAACTCTCTAACTCGTTAAATAAAGATTTCATAGTTATTATAACTTATGATTCTTTAATAAAATTGGGCTAAATAGAGGATTAGTGTATTAAAAAGTCTTAATAGTGTTAAATGCACGACACATCACAAACAATAAACCTTTGCCAGGAATGTTTATTCCAAAACATTTGCTTTTGTTTAATTCTTTATCGAAATTATTCTAAAAATGTATAAACACCTTCGGTATTACGTTTATTAAAAAGTATTCTCGAATTTAAATGTTTCAGTCTCTCGAAGTTCAAATGCACGAATATTAAAGCAGTTGCTTTAGATTATTACGCAATTATTATATTAAAACTAGTCATTCGAAGAATTAATTCTCTAAGGTTGTGTTTAATCAAAAACATGATTGAATGCAGAACTTCCGAGACATATTTCCTCGTTCAACTGTTATTAATACCCAACGGTAAGCAGAGTTAAGCTTCCCATCCTATCTAATTAACCATTCAGGGTTGAATATGCATGAATTGTCGTTGACTCAGACACTCTCGACACTTTTCCGATTGAATTTGAATAAGGGCAATTTTGTTGGGAAGTTCATAGCGAATTCCATTCCGTTTCAGTCATTTCTCCGTGCCATGGTAATCTCTAAAAGTCATGTCAGAAATTTTCGCCAATCACAGACTTCAGATTGGATTGAAGTCCCTTTAAATTAAGGAGGAATTTAATTTTAGACTTCCCAACTGTATTTGAGTTTCGCAAAATGAAGTTGTTAGGTAGAATATGTAACGTAAATTGAATCTAATAAACACGTTGATGAGGGGAGCCATAATGCACTCTGTCGCAACTTCAGAGAGGTTGCTGTAATATAAATACCAGACAGCTGAACTCCAAATTTCTCTGGGTTAATTTAGATTACAGATGGTATTCCAAAAATCTCTATAATTAGTTTAATTTCTTCTTTAGGTAAAACTGCTAGGTAATTTTCTCATTGTCTACTGCTTGCCTTACTGGTGTGTTTGAAAAGCACATCTGGCTAGCAATCGGAAGAACTGGCGTTCGAAGCTAAGCGAGGGTGTTGCTGTATATTTTTGACGCCTTCTGCTCCGAAATAAAATGCCTCATTTTCTCGACCGTGGCGCCCGAACTACAACAGGTGGTGGACAATCCTACGTCACCACTAGTATTTGGCGGATGTGTTCTCTCCTGATCAGTCGACCTTTAAGAGGGGGAAAATGCAATGCATTATCATTTTCCTTGCCACGTACCTTCGGGTTGTAATTGGAAAGTACGTCGGCAACAGAACTTCTGAGAGAATGGGATTCTTAAAATTTTTTCTTACAAACAAATTACATCTGCATAAATTTGACTGCATAAATTTTTTGTTTTCAAATTTACGTTATAATTTTGAAAAAAAAAATATAGGCACTGCTTAAAAAACTCAAAACTCTACCTAGCTGATGTAAATGGTGTGTTTCCTTTACTCAATAGAACAGCATAATTCTGGTTCATGTAATCAAAAACTTCTATAAGCAAAAGTTTTGATAATTCAAAAAATCGTATCACTCTTGTTCAGACTTGTAACAATCTGTTTTTTTACGCGGAGCAATCAATCATATGCAAAGAAGTAATTTTCAAGTTCCTAAAATAACATTTTTAATGCATCTTTCATATAGCGTTTTTAGTTATTGCACTTTGGATTATTATTGAATTCCAAAGATATTATCAAACGAAATACCTGAAATATTTAAAAGAAATTCCACAAAATGAAAAGCGGAAACTCTTATAAGAATGTCATAAATAATTGAGAAAATGATGGTAGTATTCAATATGTTCTCATTAGAATGATTAAAAACATTTCGACAAATAATTAAGATCTAAATTTGCAATTTATTTAAATTCTTTTAACCTTTGAATATCACCTCTCTTACGACATTTTTCGAGTCATCTTCATTCAAGTAATTAGTGAAACTCCTTGCAGTATATAAAAAGAAAATATTTAGAAAATAAAGCAAATGTTCTTCATTAATCCTAAATTCTTTCGAAGCTATCTGTAATAGACCTTTTGCGAAAATGGAAAATGTTAGAAAAAATAAATGATGAAACACATAAGGCTTGCCATTATTCTTAATAATTAAACTTTAAAATTATGCCTAGTAGTTTTACCACATCACTTTGCCTCCCCCTATTTTTATTGCTAGTTTTATTGTCCGAAAACCGAGATAGGTAAATTATGCGAATAATTTGATTTTCAAAGGCCACGATTACAGTTAATACCATAACAAATGAAAAGTAGCCATGAATAAACTGCTGATAAATAACCAATAATTATATCTTTAGTAGAATATATATTCCATAGGGATATTAAAATTACAGTACCTAATAAGACATCTTCATTTTTACTTCCCTGAATTTGAACCTCGCCCATTCTCACTATTATCTCTGCTACTCCTTGTGCCTCAAACAGCTATAAATAATTAAAGAAGAGGAATGTGTACCTCACTTAGCGAAATACTAACATCTTAATCTGAAGTTTCCTTAGCAGTGATCGGTTGGCTCTTACATAAGGCTAGCATTAAATTCAACATTTAAAAAAGAAGTATCAGCGTGACCTTCGGAAATGTTTTGCGGGGATTTGTCTTCGTTATTAAGACGAAAATAATCATTACGTAGATGAACCTATTTTAAAATTTAGGGGAAATCATTCTCTTAATGTACTGAGGAAGAGGAAAATAACACGAATATTTTACAAATTTTCGAAACCTGGGGCTAAAATGCTAGGAAGAAAATTTGCGAGAAGAGAGAAATACAGCAATACTCAAGAAAAAGTAGTATTTCAAAGTGATTATTATTAACAGTGGCGGAACGAATCAGAAAATAACTCGATACTACTACTACTACTACTACTAATAATAATAATTTTAAAACAGGGCTTTAATTTCAAGAATTTTCTATGTTATTTCACAGTAACATTTTATGTTTTTTCATCATTATTACCGATAAATACCAATAAATTAGGATACGAGTCACGAAAACTTGTCAACTGAAATAACTTTTACTGTTTTAGTGCTTTTAGTAAGTTACAACACAAAAGGAAAGTGGGGGAAGAACACTCTCTAAGTTAGAATGCTTATGAAAATATTTTCCTTCTCTGTTTCTGATGTTTATATTTCTATTCCGAGTAATATTGATTTCTGGGCAAAGAATTATGCTATTGATTCTTGTGAACAGGGAATAGAAAGAAAGAGGAAGGATAATGTAATAACACATATCTCTAGGGTTACCAGGGATTGAAGTAAACAGACATGAATGGTAAATAATCTTTGGACTGTGTCCTGGAGTGGAAAAAAGTTTGGCATTTTGAAGTGAACAGTTACAAAATTTGAAAAATATATTAATTCGTAGGAGAAAGGGAGGTTAGATTAGGTTATCTGAATACAGCAAAATCATGAGGGCAGTACTTTTTAGGAAAGTAATGTTTTTGCGGAGGACTTTTTCAGGAAATTGACTCATATTCACATTCATATGGGGAAAAACATGAAAACCAAATATACAGTCAGTTCGTTCAACTGCGTTTGAACTCTGAACAAACTACCAGCTTTTGGCATTCCTTAATCGCTCATGCTGGTTCACTAGTGGAGTTTTAAATTTTATTAGTTGATTCTTGACCTTTTAAAAGCCATTCTTTTTTCCATTACCTTTCAAATAAAGTTGTTATTTAAAAACGGTAAAAAAATTTCAAACATATGTAAGACTAACTATAAAATAATTGTATAGTTTATTAAATTTAGAACTAAAGCTCATTTTGAAGATGTGATTGTACGTTCAAAATGAATGTTTTTCAAGAAGTGTTGTAGCACATTTGTGAAAAGTTGTAATTATTAAAGATCTAAAATTCCTTATCTTGAAGGCATGTTTTAAATACGTAAAGACTATTCTTCTATTTAAACAATACATATAACTTTAGCTTAACAAATGCATTCGTTTCTTGAAACTGAACTGAATATACGATTTAATATACAATAAAAACTAATAACTGAACTTTTTCTAAAAGCACAGTGCCATGTTAATTTACAATGAAATAATCTCATTGATATTAATGTTCATCATAAATTATACGGCAAGGCATAGGAAGGCTATCTACCTTAGAGAATATTTTCGTGGAGGTTTTATGAGGGAAACCGACTGGTTTTGGTAACGACTGTTTATGAACTGAAACAAATAAGAAGAACGTGATGAAAAGATAAATCAAATAGAATACGAAGAGCGGGAAAAGATAAGACAACACGAATTGGAATTGGTGCGAATTCATGCAAAAACGTCAATGGTAGGTGAGTCTCAAAACTCTGTTACTCTCACCGGATCTAAAAAAAATAATTTACCGAAATTACAGATTAGACAGTTTAGTGGTGACATTAACGACTGGCTATCCCTTTGGAGTCAATTGCAACAGATTCATAATGATGAAGAAATTGTACCTGAAATTAAATTTCAGTACCTTATTCAAGCTACTGTAAGTGGATCCAGAGCACGAGAAGTTGTAGAAAGGTTCCTGCCTACAGGAGCAATTACATCAAAGCAGTTGATAATCTCAAAACTCGGTTTAAAAGAGATAAACTTTTAGTGGAAGTTTATGTTAAAGAGTTGTTAAAATTGATAATTTCTGTTCAAAAACATGAAAAAATTTCAAAAACTCGAAACATATCTTACAGCATTGGGAGTAACATACTCACACTGGGAGTGACTATTGATAAATGTATTTCAATACTTTATCCTATGGTTGTATCCTGTTTTCAAGAAGAGTCCTAAAAGCATGGAACAGAAGTGCTGCTTCCGTAATCCCAACTGATGCTAAGGAACGGTTGACTAATTTGAAGTCTTTTCTTAAGATTTACACTGAACGGGAAGAAAGAATAAATTTAGCCATGTCTTGTTTTGGTTTATGTTCAAGTGAAAATCTCTAATCTTTTAAAAATATAGTAGGGCATTCGACATAGGAAGAGTCTACAGCTGCCAATGTACTCATCATAGCTGCAAAGGATGTGAAAAAAGCATGTATGTTTTGTTCAAGGAAACATGCGAGTTCAGAATGTTTTTCTGCTCCCAAAAAGTGCTGCTTCCAAAAAGTGCCTTACAGCTGCACATCCAGTTTGTAAGTACAAAGGTTTTCTGAAATGCGTAGTATGTGGTAAAAAAACATGTGCCACTTATGTATGATACTCTAGAAATGATGCCTTTCTTGTCTTGGAAAGAACTCTTTCTAAGGACAAACCTACACCAGGAGCTAAACTAAGCGCAGGCATGGAAATGTTTCGGAAAATTCTTCGACCATTTAAATCAAGATGAACATTTATAATCCAGAAAAAAGGCTATCTGATCGAACATTTGAAAATATATTTTTTTAATTTTAAATATTAATTAAAGGGTCCCGAAATCGCTCTAAAAATGTGTAAACGCCATTTGTAATTTGTTTTCATTTTTACATACCGACTTTGTTTGTTATGCAGGGCATAAAAATTGTATTCTTTAGAAGACATAAGCATTTGAAATTAAATTTTAATAAATGCCTTGCATTATGTTTCCTATCCTAAGAGATGACAATCCTGCATATCTGAAACAAGCTGTTCCTAAACATCCGAGTTGCAACATCAGTTGGGGAAGAGCTGCGATATCCCAAATCTGTAATTCTTGACATAACTCCACATACCCGTATCTCAACAGCATCTTAGTTCCTCCCTCTGAGAGAAGACAAAAGGTCAACCGGAGATGAATGACAGCGTCGCAAGAGCGGTTGTCGCAAACACTAGTCGATTATCAAACTATATGTTAATATTGGTGGCTTAAAGTTAATATGGCTTTTACTTTTTCCAGAATGATGTTGTATTATGAGTGAATCTAGGTAAAAGTTGAATCATATTTGACGTTATGTTTATTTTTATTTATTTTGTACGATTTGGAATTTGTTATTATTAATTTAAAACATATATTAATCCGTACTTATTCTGTATCTTGTTAGTCTAAAAGCGCTATTATAATCTCGAAACACGATTTTGCATAGTTTCACTTTTCACTGGAATCTGTTGCTATTCGACAAAATGCAAGATATTTATTTATCTTTCCAATTTAATCAGTCGGTTATTGATTATTAAACAATAAATATTTTAACATCTGATTAACAAAAAGGACATTAATTATATGTTTATATTAATTAGTTTAATATTCATTATCAATAATTAAATTATAATTATTTAATATTTAATTAACAAACAATAAATATTTTGATATTTCTGTTTAAAAGCAATACATCAGTTTCTAAGAACATTTTTTTTCTTTTTAATCGGATTGCTTTAAATAAAAATTGCATTGAATTCATGATATATCTAATTAAAGCATTCAATATTTTTTATGCCGCACATAACGACGTTTTTAACGACATTTTTTAACGACGCTGATTGCCACATCGAAGGCCCCGTGTTCGAGTCCCGGAAGTTTGTAAATGTTTAGTGTTTTTGAGGCATGGGAGTATTCTAAATATGCAGCGATCTATAAGTCCTCTCGAGAGGTTGGTGCTAGGGAAAGAGGGATGGGAGACCGTTGACCCGTCTCCTCGGGGTGCTTTCCTTCAAAACAGGGACGGAACTATGCAAAGTCGTACTGTCACCTGTATGATATTCAAGGCTGTTATGAACGACAGGCTCAGTCTTGCCTCCTTGCCACGAATTTCGTGTGCTTGCTGTGATATCAGACAAGCGAGATTAGTCACAACAAGATTCTTATGAAATGACGTTCGATATTTTTTCAAATTTTGAATATATAGAAGATAAGGAAAGTTCCAATGTCAGTCTACATGTCTATTGATCTTCCATATATGAAATGTTTCATTATTCCATCTGGGCCATCTCTATTAATAAACTCTATTCATTATTAAATAATACTTAACTTTAAAACAGCCCTTTTGGGAGACCGTAAGAATCTGAATCCTTTCAGATTTTCACGTTTTCTGAGCGAACTAAATTATCCGAATATTTTCACAATTTTGAAAACCAGGTGCTAAAACGCTTGGGGGAATAATACATGATAGAGAGGGAATATAAGAAAATAAATATGGTCTAAATGCGTTCATTGTTTTTAAATCGTACGCTTTTCAGTTAGTTACAGACGTTAAGTTAGGAAGGTAGAGATCTTATTATTTGATATATAAAAATACACTAATAAATGCCTATACGTGCGACTTTGTGGAAAGTTAAAGCAGTGATATATGGCTACGTAGCTCTTATAATTTGTTCCTAACGATAAATGTTTGATAGCCTAACTTCCCAAGTTGATTGATATGTTTAGAACAACAGATTTTAAACTGATATTCTGGAAAGATTCTGCTGCAAACGCTTAGAATATAAAAAAGTCTACCCATAGGAGAAATGAAGAAGTTTCATTTTCATTTCTTTCTTGATCAGAACTGCTGTTTCTACAATTTCTATTCGCAAAGTTGTTAAAAGGAAGTTGTGCAGTAATATTATTTTTTTTTCATTTACTGCAGGAACTAAAACTGCTAATTACTGCTAACGAAAAGTGCTAACTAGGCTTGCTCTGTTAATTAAAAAAGTGAACTAAATTAGTTAAAAAAAACTGGTTAATGTGCAAAACACCGTAATTGCTTGTAGGGTTTCTGTTGGAACTGGAAGCTAAAGTCCTGCAGACTCTACGCGAGTTATCGCTATGCCTGAAACAACTCATAAAATACTCAAGAAGGGTTAAAATATTAAAATAACCTCTTTATTTGGTCTTAAATTGGATAGAACAGACATAGGTTGTGCTACAGACGAAATTTCCGCAGCTTGTGGCTAGATTTTAACAAAGTTAACCTCAAACATAGAAACGTAGTCTAAGACTCTATAGAATAGATTAATTTAAGCTGCCTCAGAATTTTACCGATGATTGTTTTATTTTAAACATCGGCTTGCGAGAATATAGCATTTAAGCAGAGCTTGCGAGAATACTGACAGCAAGATGAGGTTACCAGAACCTCCAAACTAAAGATTCAAAATCCTCAGCTGATAAAATTTGGCACCTGCTATCGAGAAACTCTATAGTTTTCCTGCTATTGAAGTCTATTGAACTATCGCAGAATTTTATTTTAAGTTCCGTTTTAAAAATAAATGCCATTTGCATTTTTTCGTAGTTACTAATATTTTAATATTTCACAATTTTATAAAAATTTAGAGAAAAAAAGTGCAGAATTATTTTAATAATTTTGCGGGCAAGCTGAAAGTAAGATAAAATATTTATTACCTGCATTAAATTGAAGTCAGGCTCAGGCGACCATTTGTGATTTAAATCATTAAATATTCACAAGCTGAGAGAAGGTTTCAATAAAATCAAATGCAGTTAAATAACTTAAGTTGCGAACAATCAGGCGTTTTATTTTCAGGTTTGTATTATAAATCATTAACAGTATATAAACAAATGGTAACATCGAGTAGAAAAAATTACTTATCAATTATTTAAACCTTAAACATTCAGTGATAATATAAATCCTTTCCTACAAATCTCATAAAGCCATATAATAAATAAAGGTTTTATATAGCTTTTGAAATTTCTTTGAAAAAAATTGCGAAAGACTCCAGATGTGCAAGCGGTGTGTATGATTTTTACTGCCTTGTACGAAATGAAGTAAATATTGTAATCGCGTCAGGTATCAGATTTCAAAGGAAATATCCATTTTGACTCTTCCAGAATCAATTTTGACTAATTTTTTTTTGCGTGACGTCTGTATTTACGGACAGAATAAAGGACCCTTTGTACTTCCTTCCACAAACTAAAGGAAGCGCTGTAATTGCGAAATATTTTGGGTATCCTATATCAATGAAAATATCCATTTTGATCGCTTTCGAATCCATTTAGACGATTTTTACGCGTGACATCTACATGTACGGACAGAATAAACGACTATTTTTTGAAAAACGGATTGAAAAATGGATTTAAAATGGATTCAGATGGGAAATGTTTCGTGACGTCTGCACGTATGTATGCATCTCGCATAATTCAAAACCAATTAGCCATAGAATGTTGGAATTTTGTATATGGGACAGCTATGACATATAGTTTTGCTCTTCCCTTTTTTGTTGCAATCGCCCGCACCAAACATATATGCACCAAAGAGCCATTACATTATGACCACCTTGTTAATAACATCTAGGACCACTTGTAGCCCTGAAAAGTGCCAGCATCCGCCGTGGCATTGACTCAAGATGCTAATACGTAGTCTGAGGTATCTGGTATCAAGTGCTCACAAACTGGTCTTGTAATTCTCGCACATTACGCAGGGGTAGCGTAGCAGCACGAATTTGGTTTTCCAGGGGATTAATGTCGGGAATTTGGAAGCCAAGACATGACTTGAAAATCACTGGAATGTTCCTCGAACCACTTTCTGACGATTCACCACTTATGACATGGTGCATTATCCTGCTAGTAAACACCACCTTCGCCAGAAATACTGTGAACAGGTGAACTTGGTCTGCAATGACGTTCATATAGCACACAAACGTAAGGATTGTTCTATGTGATTATGGGTCCTAATGTGTTCAATGAAAACATTAGTCACACCATAATACCCGCGCCACCGTCTTGTTTCCGTTCAACTGTGCATCCGGGAGCCAGGGTTTTGTTAGGAACATGGCTTATTACCACATGCGCGTCAATGTGATGGACAAGAAAGCGTGATTCGTCGGATCATGCAACTTCCGTCCATTTTTCTAATGTCCAATTCCGATGTTTATTGACCCATTGCAGACGCAAATGGCGATGACGTGCCGTCAGTGCAGGTACATGCTTCTGCTTCCGGCTGCGTAGGCCCATACGCAGCAGTGTACGCTGGACAGTCTGTTGAGAAACACTGTTTGGGTCGCCACTGTTGTAGCTGGTGGTGATTTCGGTTGCTGTAGCTCTTCGGTCACGGCGAACAATGCGTTAGCAATCTCCGATCTCCTCTGGAATCAATGCGCCGTCGACAACCCACTGCTGGCCGGCCCTCGACTTGTCATTTCACCATCCATACACCACATTCGATGTGCGCTCACAACAACTGCACGTGAACTCCCACTAATTCTTCGCTTCTGATATTGATATTAGCATCGCCGAGCCATAAAGATTTGACCTTTATCGAAGTCTGAGAAATCAACTGCTTTTCCCATTATGTCTGTAATCGCGCTATGTTTGGAAAGATCGGTCGATCAAACCTTAATATTCCGCGAATATCGCGCAGAGCACGACATATCCGGATCAATGACGCATATTGCCATAAAGGCACATAACATGAATGCAGTCAGGAGGCAAAAGGGGGAAAGAGGATCATAAAATGATCCGACATGCAAATAAGGAAGGGCTGGAGTGTATGAAAAAGCAAGTCAATAAGGGAAATAAAATTTACTGCCAGTGGTTTAAAGAAAGAAAATTTCCTCATAGTGTAAAAGAATAGAATGCAAAACAAGTGAAATAAAAGACAAAACAAATTCAAAAATAATATGGAAGGAAATAATGAAAAATGACTAGGTGGATAGGAAGGTCAGTCTTTTTGTGATGTGCGGCAAATGGCCTTAGATCATAGCCCTGTTCAGGTATTTTATAGTTGAAGAGATTAAATGAATTTAAGTATTGACATTCAAGTGTTTTATCGAAGAATTTTTGTGTTTGCTTTGTTAAGATTTGTTCCATGGGGTCAAGTCTAAGATCTTCATGAAGTTTGACATTTCTGTCATGGTAATGTGCATTAGTGATAATGCGAAGGAAACGATTTTGAATTTTCTGTTATTTCAGGAGATAATTTTTTCTAGCAGAAGTCTATGCAGGTGAAGCATAAAAACTAATACTGGTATGATAATGGAGGTGTACACAAGACGTTTTCCCTAAGATCCATACTTGAATGTTTTCCAACAATGGGAATAAGAATAATGATAACCTTATTTGCTTTGTTTCTAATTTTGTTAGTATGATCATTCCATTTTAATTTAGAATTAAAATTTATACCCAAATACTTGGCAGTCTTGACTAAAGAAAAAATTTCTTTGAATAGGGTAAGTAACAAGTAGGATTAGTCCGGGATTTTTTCCTTCTATTGATAAGTAATTGAGATTTCGTCGCTTTAATAGCAGTTTTCCATAAGATGCACCATCTCTCGATATGAGGTACTTGATGCTGTAATTTTTTAATCGCATGGTTAGCATTTATAGATCTAGCCGTGAGAGCCGTATCATTAGCATAACACCCAAGGAAGTAGTGATAAGCAAGTTTTTCCTTGGGGAATGTTTGGAAACTTGATACTTTGATGACAATGCATAGCCGCTTTAAACAGTCCAACATCAACGCGCAGTGGTTTTGTTCTCGGGTGACCTGATTGTTGTAGATGGAGGGTGGTCATAAAGTAATGGCTCTTTGGTGGTGTATATACTCACATACTTAGACGGCTCGGTGATCTCTCTTTTTTTTTATTTTTATATGTTGGTAAATTGTGCATTTTTTGCTTTAAAAGTGATTAAATTGTGTTGTTCTTATGTTTCGATTAAGGAGTTTAACCTTTTAGCTAATCTACATGCAATAGTTATAGAATTATCATAAATTTAAAAGGGGTGCTAGACCCAACGAGGCCGCATTTGTTTATATTATATTTATATTTATTATATGTTATATTTGTATTTACTATATAAGTAGAATAGTGAATTAAGTTAGTTGGTGTACAAACTTCAGTGGCTTTTTGCCCAGTGTGAAAAAAAAAATTAAACTTTCAGGTTGGTGCAACGAAAATTTTGTCTTCCTGTCCTTTAGTCGAACTACTTGTTTTTCTGTATTTGGTGTCTTATTTTTTTCTGCATTTTGCAATTTTTAATGAAGATGTTTTGGGTTTTATGTATTTTTACCTTGCGCAAATTGAGAACTGAACTGACTGAATGAGAAATATATCTCTAATGAAATTCGAGGAAAAAAGTTTAAATGAAATGCAGCAAAGAATGTGTATAATTTAATAGGTTGTATAGGGAAGTAATGGGGGGGTCGTGACGTCTTTGCTTATGTACTTGTAACTTTGTAGCTACAAAACGATTTGTCGTACAATGGTGAAATTTTGTGTATGGGAGTGCTATAAGATCTAGTTGAGCACCTCTCTTTATTATTGCAATCGGCGGTACCAAAAGGATATATATATATATACCCAATTCCTCTTAACTAGGCTTAAATGTCTTTACCCAGCCTTTATTTTCGCAATCGTTAGTCATAGACATACTTCTAATTATAGAAGTGCCTTAACTAACGGAAACATACCCGTTTTAGGAATTTCAAATTAAAAAAAAAATGATTTTGAAAAAATAACGAAATTTTACTTTTAATGCCGTCTCCCGGTTCCTATTATCATATCTGGAAACATTTTATACTCGTAATGAAAAAATAAAAATACAAGAAATTTGACTCTACGAGGAAAACTAACTGGTGTATTTAATTTCTAAATTATTTTCTACATTATTAATTTCTAAATTAAATACCCCAGTCATTTCTTGATGTCAATTCTTGATGTCATTTTGAACTTTCCTTAAGAGATCGATTAATTACGTTATGAACTAAGAATTCAGTTAAATATTCGAAGAAATAAATTTAAATCAAGTGCAGCAAAAATTGTATATAACTTAATACACGTACAAAGAAATCATGTGGGGTTCACATTAGATTTTTTTCTTTTAAGGGGACTCATACACCTCAAAACGCATAAGATCTTTGAATATGTGACTGTTGCAAGAATTGGGATAACTTACTTATTTTAAAAATTAATTCCAACTTTTATAATTTAATCCGCCTTGTGACAAAGTTTTCGTCATGTTTCCACCTTGCGCGCACAGTTTAAAACATTCTTTTGCATAATTCAGTTCCATATTAAATATATAGCTTTATAACATTTGGCAACTACTGTGAACCAAACATAAGAATTTCACGACTAGAGGAATGATGCCAGAATGTTGTTAGTTTTCTAGTTAGTGTGTGGGGCTAATACCTGCTTACTTAGGGTAAATATTGGGTGGCCCCCTCACTTCTACATAACATAATATAACATAAGAATTTCATGTTAAATTGTTATTTTATTTGGAGTTTATAAAACGTATTTTATTAAAAAACCTGTAATGTTTTCGTGCATAAAATTTTTTAATATTAAAATATTAATCAGATTTTTGGTTCAGTTAGAAAATAGAGCCCGTATAAAGAATTCATCAAATTTCAAGTATGTACGATAAGCCATTTTTAAAATATCATGCGCGTAAGGTGGAAACATGACGAAACCTTCTGTCATTAAGCGGAATAAATTACAAAAATATTTGTGGCGATACAAACTTTCTGGTTTACTAGTTCCCAAAGCAGCTATGTTATGTAGTCAGCTGTAAAATGTTGGAAGTAATTACTTTTAAAATAAGTAAAATATCCCAATTCTTGCAACAGTCACATATTCGAAGATCATAAGGGGTTTAAGGTTTATGAGCCCCCTCAAGCCCTCTAACGACATTTTTATAACTTATTTAACTTATCACTTATTTAACTTTAAGTGGTGAGAGTGACGCTGTTGGTTTTCTTGGGTTATATTAGGTTATTTGAAAATATCAAAGCGATAAGTGTTTTCTACCTAAGAGGGATACGTTCGTGGATTATTCTGAGAGAAACTAAATCATATTCACGTTAAACATGAGAAAAGCCGCAAAAACCATCCATGCGGCCAGTCCATTCGCCTGGTATCGAATCCAAATAAGATCGAACAACTATTATTCAGCGCAATCTTTAGTATTCTTATAAACTTAAATTATATTGGGAAATTTAGTTGTCAAGCAAATATTTTCCGGCAAAGCACATTCGAGCTGGCATTGTAATTACCTTTGTAAAATCGTGCATTTAAAGGTAAAGTATTTTTATCTGAAAATATGTTTACAAAACTTATTTAAAATTAGTATCATTAGAATTGGAAAATAACTTTTAAGACATATTACTAGTTATTTGATAAACATTATGTATCTTGCGGTCCATAATTTTAATAGAAGCAACTTCCTCAGGAATATTGACATCTATTAATATACCCATTGTTAAGTAATGAAGAAACTCTAAGCATATAAGTATGCATACATGTATATATGTATGTATGGAGCATGTTCCTTGCATTATGGGAAGAAGGCAACACTTAGAACAATCATATTTTCAGTAAATACTCTCCATTCGAATTATGTGCAACTCGAAGCCTGAATTTTGAATTTCGAATTTGTTTATGATTTATTTCATACTTTGTGCGAATTTAATGACATTTTGACTAATAAACTTGACGATTTAAAAGTAATGTGTTGGGTAAAACTTCAGATATTTATATTTCAAATTTAATCAGAAAACACAGCGATTTAATAGAAATTTGTTACCACTACTCGAACTATATATTTAATCTATATTGATTAACAAATTAAGCGATTTCAAAGCCATAAATGCATATTTTACCCTCTATTATTATTATTTACTAGCTGGATCAGTGAAATACCACTAAATTAAGTTATTTGCATTTTAGTCTTTTTTCTAATATCTGTATTAAGCAGTTGGTAGTGCAAACGGCTAACTGCTTTAAATCAAAGACCAGATTAAATCTCTATTTTATAATATTTATGTTTATAAATTGGATTTTCGATGTCTATAAATTCGATATGTTTTAAGAAATAGCTTTAGAAAGTGTGCTTTAATGAATTTTACTACATATCAGAAAGAAAATATAGCGGATATATATAAACCAAACCAAGGTTTTATTATACAATATTTATATTTATAAATTTGATTTTTGATGCCTATAAGTTCCATATACGATGCTCTATGAAATAACATTTAAAAAGTATACTTTCATGAATTTTACTGCATATTAGAAAAAATAGGGTATATATGTAAATTACTATAGGTATAAAATTACGAATTCGAAATCTTTATTGAATATATGGCAGAAAAAAACAAACGACTCTAATTTTCCGACTATGTCGTTTGCTGCTTTCCAATTTGCTTACTAATCGAATTGCTAATTAATCAAGTTCCCTTTGTTTCTAAACAAAGCAACTACTAATAAACAGAATGGCCAGAGATAATGAAGACTAGGATGTTTGATTAGCTAGAGGGGAGTAACAACTGACATAGTTTCTGCTGACAAAGCAATAAACGCGTTTATTTTCTATTAGTAGAATAGATAAAATGAAGCTATTACCATAAGCTTTGGTTTGGTTTTCACTAATTTATATATTCTTACTTACTTTGCACATATTTATGGATTTTGTTTTATAGACTGTATTCTCCGTGTTTTACGGAATGTATCACAAGACTTGAGGAACTAGCATTAATCTAATAAATAAATAAATAAAGCTGTAGCGATACTGCAAATTTAGGAAAAGGAAGATAAGTAAAAGGAATAATGAAAAAGCAAAGCAATTAAAAAGTATTAAATAATAATTACAGAAAAATTTAAACTACCTAAAAATCTAAATTGAGAATAAAATTCTGAAGAGCAGAAGTGGTCACTGTGCGAAGCCCACTTAGGTTTATCAAAGAAACATTGAAATATCAATGGTGCTTTTGCTGGAAGTAAAATTCATATACAGCTTCTTATCGCAACCTAAGGAGAGGCTTCTATAACTAACTAATTGGCTTTCAGTAGTATTTCAGTTGTCCCACGAGATCTTTGCCGGGTTTTTGAACTTTGCTATTTTTAAAGTAAGATGTCGAAACTTTTTTGCCGACCACTTTACTCTACAAAATAATTGAAACATGGTGGATTCCTTAAGAGAATTTCCAATACAAAATTATTAAATAACAATAAGTAATTAGTAATTATGAAGATTTCATTCTCTGGTTAAGAGAATTTGAAACGAATACAATCAAACGTAACTGAGAAATTGATTGAATACTGGAACAAATAAAAAATAAAATTCAAACAACAGCTTTCAACGATGCGACGTCACAAGAGCAGTAGAAGCCGAATTGTCTGTATTCGAAGCCTCTTCCTCGGTTGCGATACCAGTGTGCACTTGAGAATTATGCTCATTGGGATGCGAACTCCACACCTTCCCAGATTAGCCAGACATGCGTTTCAACAACAACACGAAGGCATTCAGTAAGAAGGGAGGAAAACTCTTAAATACAACATCTTTAGTGCCTAAATATTCAAAAAAGTTGCTGATCAAGATGTAGACAGATCCTTTAACATGGTCTTTGAAATGTTTTCCTCGCTTTGCTCTTTTAGGAATTCTATAAAAAAAATCTATTGTTAAAATTTTTTAATTTTTTTTTATAATTATGACCAAATTTTCTATAAACTGGGTCAGAGATATTCTGTAGAATTGTACAAAATTTTATATTTTCAGCAGTTAGGCCGTTGTATGTTTTTCTCATGTGTAACAAGGGCAAGAGAGAATTTTTCTTAGACCACCGCTTCCCAACCAAAGGTCATAAGGCAAAATTGTATTTCAGAAGTCCATAATGTGAACTAGATGATTATGATAAAGTAGTTAATAAAATAATAATAATAACAATAAAATAAACGAAGTCCAAAAATTTGCGGTTACGAGATATTCGTATTTTCGGGACCTTCTTTAGTTAACGGGAAAAAACTTTCTGTCCATAGAACATTTTCGAAGGAGAAATCGTTATTTAAACACCAATTAATCTAAAACAGTCAGTCAGTCATAGGTAATAGTTTCATTTTATATCAATTAATGGTATCGTTGTGGTGAAATTCTTTGCTTCTGTTACTAATCTTTTATTGCTCTAGTGAAATATTTATAAGCAGTACCTACGGACCGTAGCCGCTAATGGGATCAGCAGTGGGCAGCTAAACTCCTCCGCAAAATAAAATGAAAAATATGAATTTTCAGTCCATTTTTTAAAAATTTATACTGTTTTCATTTTTATTTTATAATTTCAATTTTAATACTCAGCCATTGAAACTTAACGTTGAAGATAATTGCACAAATAATAAATATTAAGTTTACTCTCACAAAATTTGAGCCAGATTTTAATATTCTGTTATCAAAATGTCAGCCACAAAGATCTCAGCCATAAAAGCCCATAGTGGGATTCTATCTAATCCCCTTTGGAATAAATTTATATATGTTGTTTAGAATGGTATATTAATATTTGTTTGATCCGATAACTGCATTTCTAAAAGAAAAGGAAATAACCTATTCAAAATTAGACGATGGCGAGTGGTTACAAGACTTAATGTTTTTGATTGATGTTATGGAACATTTGCCAACACTGAATTTTCAATTCCGGGGGAAAGAATTCCAGGGAATAAGTTTTAAACTAAATTACAATTTTTTCAAAAGGACATTAAAAATAAAACATTTTAGCATTTTTCTAGAATTAAAAAAATTTGTTCCAATATTAAACAAGAAAAACTCAACGAGTATATAAAAAGATAGAAGGAATATTGATGGAATTCCAAAATATATTTCAAGACTTAAAATTTTTTACATCGACTCTTGATTTTTTTCTGAATCCATTTGAAATTAATATAATTCAAGGTGAGTTTTTTATTTCCAATATAATTATGACCCAAAAAGCATCTGTAGAATTAGAATTAATAGATATGCAAGAAAATCAAGCTCTACAATTAAAATATAAGTCGACGCCGATTACTGAATTTTGGAAATTTGTACCAGAATAGAACTATCCTGAATTAAAAAAGGCTGCTTGTCGAATTATTTCAATATTCGGAACAATGTACTTATGTGAATCATTTTATTCCACTTTAAAATTCGTGAAATCCAAACACCGATCAGTATTAACTAACCAGAATCTCAAAGAATTACTGAGAAGTGCTATCACCAATTAATTATTCACCAAAGTTTAAAGAATTATCAAGAGAAGTAAAATAAATGTGTTTAAGTTTTAATATTAAAATTCAATACAGATATTTTGTACTTTTATTTATATGTTATATTATAAATATAATTTCTGTAAAAAAATTTTAATACCTTTTTTGCATATCTTTTAAATACGTATTTAATTGCGGCTCGCGAAAAATTTCAAATTTTGAAAAATGGCTCAGACTATCAAGGAGCTTGGCCACCCCTAGTATATATATATTTTTTTTTGTTATTTCTGTAAGTAAAAATATGTTTCAGTTTTATCAAGTCAAATTTTCTAAATTTGTACTTTGCGTTTTTATATTATATTGAAAATTATTTAATTATTAAGTTTTAATAACCTACAAGTAAATATTTCATTTAATAGTTGTTTAATATTTTAATTGCTAGGTTTTAGTGTCCTACAAATAATTATTTCTTTCAAGATTCCTTAAGTAACGTTGAAAATGACATATAAAACTGCCAGTTTTGAAATTAAATATCTCGGTCAATTTCTGCCCGTATGTCAGTCCCACATCTTCTATTTTAAATTTTTTCATGACGTATATAAAACTTCCCCATATACAACTATAGGAAACGGGAGACCGCATTAAAAGTAAAATTTCGTTATTTGTTGAAAAATGAATTTTTTTTAAATTTGACATTACCAAAACGTGAGAATATTTTCGTCATTTAAAACACTTCTGTAATTGAAAGCATATGACTACGACCAACGACTGCGAAAATAAAGGCCGGGTAAAGGGGATTTGCGTTCGTATATATATACACATATATATTACTTTGGGTCACATTTACAGTTGCATATTTTAATTTAACCGCACAGAAGGGGTGAGTTAGAAAAAATTTAAACTGATTTTATTTCTGTGGTTGTTTGTTTTCGAGTTAGACTTTCTAATTCTGATAATTCATCACACAAAACCTATGTAGCGTCTTATTTTTATTGTAACTGAGCTAGAAGATTTTAGTTGAACCTCCAGCAGGTGTTACAGTTGGAGCCCGAGAGGCAGATTTGTGAAACTTTGCTGCAATGTTTAGCAGCAAATTTAGTTTTATTAAAAGCTTACTTTTGTCCCAGAACGAAAAATATCTCGAGATTTCATTCCATTTGATTTATGGTGTAATAGCCTAAGTTTTGATTTGAACATTTATGACAGCATATTTAATTTAAATTATCTTTCTGAAAGCAAACTTAACGAGGTTTCCCATCGTCAACGGATTCTAAACATTGATATCGGAACGATTCCGCGTCGATTTTAAAAGATAGAATGACAAATACGAGTATGTCAGCTAGTAGATTAGCAGCATTTCACGCTAATCATTTATAATTATCATAGTCACAGTAAATGCTGTAAGCTTGCCATACTTCTCCGAATTCATGCTAGTTGGCTCCAAATGAAGCATTTTCGAATCAATTATTCAGGAAATTCAGCTTTTCACACTGAATTAATCTCTTGTTAGCGTGAAACTCTAATCTTAATACACTGGCGTTATCGAAGTACGGTGCTTGGTGAATATTCCAGACTTATTATGATGTTGACAGCTATTGAAAGTAAACAAGAGAAAGGAGAAGTCACAGAGCGATAGGCATATGCTAAGGTAATTGAACTGAAAATTAAATGCATTTTAAGGGCTTAAATTTTAAACTTCAGGAACAATTCTTGTTGTATTGCTAACTTAAAAGAAAAATATCATAGAAAGATTTTATGTGCGAATATTGCACATCAATAAGTATGTTTCTTCTTTTGTAATAAAATTTATGTATAATCATTTGATAAATGAAAGCAAAGAGTTATAGAGGGTTGAAAATATTCAAAATATAATATTTAAAATATTCGTACAAAACTGTACGTATATGCAGTAGACGAGCTGCGGGCGAAGTATCAATTTGTTTTAAAAAACACGGAATGCGAAAACTAATTGTCAAATACAGGTGAAAGGTGTTATTTTTGCTCTAAGCTTATTCCATCACATCAATTCAGTAGCTTCCTGAAATATTCTACGTTAATAAACAGTTAGAGACCTCATTAAATTTAGGTCGTTCACTATTAAAACATTTCTGTATAGTACATATAATCAACATAAAATATGTAAATCAAAATTCTAATTTAAATATGCAGCAGCCCCTTAATTCTTCACTTTGATTTGGGTATTTCTTTTTTTGGCCTTCTGATAGCCTTTTGGACTAAAAATTAAAATACGAAGTTTAAAATTTAGATTTCGTTTCTAATTAGGCAGCACTTCATTTACTTTAAATAGCAGTTCAAGATTTGGAGGACAGAAATTTGATTTCTTGAAAATGAAGGAGTGTCTTAAAATATTTGTCAAGTTACAATTCAGGTAAAGCAACAACCGTATGTTTGGCGTAGATTTTAGTAAAGATCCGATCGATTGAGGGCAAACTGGTACAGGTCCCTTTTCATCAGGAACAAAGAAATCTGTATCAGTTGCCATGGTTGCATTTATACCAAAAGTCTTAAGACAAGAAAGATTTCTGCCCATCTGTCTGCAGAAACAGAAACGAAAACTGAAAAGTTAAACTAATTTTAAAAGCAATAGGAAGGACTGGATTGAAATTAAAGTCATTAATTAAACAAGAGAAATCTTTGTAGATGTAAAATTCTTGAAGAAAATCCAATTCATAACTTTTTGGTTAATTTTTACAGGTCCAGTGTATAAATTGTGATCGAATTGGAACTATGATTAGCTATCGGAGACTTATTAATATCGCCTTTTCGGAAATTTCTTTCTGCAGTGCTAGAAGCTCTGTCTCTCTATCAGATCCATAACCCTCAACTTAAAACACTTAAAGCTAATTTGCATTGCGGTGATGAATACGGAAAGACGAAATTAAAATAAAGATCAAACTCACAGTAACTGGTTAATAAATGCAAGCACCTTACAATATTAAAAGCTAATTTCAGTTGAGTTTTGTGAATTACAAATTGAAATCGATAACGACCCAATAAATTGCTAACTGGAACAGCTAAACTCTAGAGTTATGTGCCAATTCTTCGTTTTCTCCTGTCTTGTCATGGGCTTAAAATCGGTGAAGGCAACAAAACTATGGGGACTTATGAAAGTCTATTCACGTAAAGAAAAAATAACGTAGACTATATTCCTCCACACTGAGTCTTGGGTGGTTTGTGTCAAGAACCTGGAGAATATAGTTGGGGAATATAGAATTGGGAGAATTATATCCTCGCTGGAGTGGAACTCTCCCAATCTGCAAGCAGCTAGATATGAACATTTGTTAGCAATTTCCACAATTAACCGCCAGATGACGTCATGGTCATTCAAAAGTAAAATTCGAAATAAAAGTGAAATAAAAAAGCGAAATAAAAGTGTAACCTCCAGCAAGAAGTTATACTAGCCACTCGTGAGCCTTTTAAAACGTAATTGAATAACATTTTTATTCTTTGGTTGTTGAATTTAATTTACAAGCAATTTAAAAAGGCAACAAATTTCAGAAGTGGGACATCGCTGTCTACCTACCATACGTGAACACCATTGAAGTTCTGTTGCGAAAACGAAAAAGATAAATGTTTCTTTCTCTATTTTTTATAGCTTTTAAACGTATTAATAAAAACTACTAAACGTATCAATGAAAATTATTAAACATATCTACAGATATCTTAAAGTATCGTATCTAAAAATATCTTAAGTATCTACAAAGTCCTTTCCTAACAAAGGACACGAAAACGATTTAATTGAACTTAAGACTGAAATTGGGTAAACATTCTCATCAGAAGCCATTGCGGTTACGGTTAAAAATATTGTCATTGATAGAAAAAAATATGATGAACTATTTGTAAAACGAGTTTTTGAAATGACTAATGAAAAATAGAAAAATAAAGATTACAATTAATTGCAGAATGGGAAAATGTACTGTTAGTGGTTCAAGAACGAGAAGACAACACAATCAGAAATTGCATAACGGGAAAAAAAAAAAAAATTTGAATTGCAAAAAATCAGACATTTAAAAGAAAAGAAAATAATGTTCGGAACGTCAACGGAAAATAATATAACCACGTCAGGAAGCAAGAAATGTGTCAATTTAAAGTCTTATGGAAAAATTCGATTTAAAGGATGGAGACATAGCTTCATTTTTAATAATACTTGAACGTCAGGCCCAATGGGTGGTGTTAAATGAAGAAGATTGTGTTTTTCATTTATTAGCACATTTAATTTATTTCATTTATTAGGAAACTCAATTAATTGCTAGAGAAGATGAAGAACAGGCTAATGAATACGTATTTATTAAGAATTTATAATTAAAACGTTTTACGTTAAGCCCAGAAAAATTTCGCCAGAAATTTGTTAATTATACTTTCCATTAACAAAATACATGGACAGATTTCGTTTTCGAAATTTATAACTATTGTAACGAATGGTTAGTAGGATTAAAAATAAATGATTTCGACTCTTTAAAAAGGATTAATTATAACAGACCATTTAAAAAATGGGTTCAGGATTCTATGCTGGAACATTTTATTGATTCATAGCCTAAAAATGTAAACGCGAAAGTAGGATTTGAAAAATTAGATGAATACGAATACACGATCGATCAGGAATACATGTAAGCAATGAAATTAGAAGTGGTTCTAAGTTATGGCCTTAGGATGATTCTGAAAACTTTCCACAAGTAATGAATTCTCGTAACTCGAGAAGAGTCAACTTTAATAAAATTCAGAAAACAGTGACAAGATAAGAAGCCCGAATATTACGAGAAAGACAGCTCGCCTACGCATAAATATAAGGATAATTAAAAACTTACTCGTAATGATCAGGGTGAAATGCTGAAGGATATAAAAATATGTTAATAAGAATATGAAAGGGAAACATAGGTGAAGAGACAAGAACATTTTTCTCAAATTTTTACTTCTCCATAGACCTTTAAAATTTTGATTATAAAGTACCAAAAAAAGGTGTGTTCTTATGGCCATATCAATGATATGTGTTAATAAACCATTTGAGGGGAATTGTTTTGTCAGCTTGTCCGAATGTTAGCAATTTCCATAATTCACTATTAGGTGATGTCATGGTCATTCAAAAGTAAAATGTAAATGAAGAGAGATAAAAATGTAACCTCGAGCGATGAGCAATGCTAGCCAGTCGTGAATCTTTTAAAAATGAATTGAATGAAGTTTTTGTTGTTCAGTTGTTGAATTTCGTTGACTCGGAGTTTGAAAAGGTCAACACATTTTCATGGCCAACCATTTATATCTGATCCTGGTACTGGATTGTTGAGTTTCATAGGGCAGTGCAAAATAGCTCAATTAAATGCCCAAGAGACACTGCCCATTAATATTTACATTCGTATTTAGTTGAATTCCTGCCATGTCTCTTGCATTCTAAAACAGAAATGTCCTCTACTATGTTATGTAAAAAGTTTTTATTTTATATCTTCTTTTATCATAAGACATCACTAGACCTTTTTTGATTCTCTTTTTAGTGCAATATTTGTTAATTTCTTTTACTTTTTTATATTAGTTTTGAACATGTTTTTAGTCACATAAGATTTAATACATATGATTCTTTTCTACTGTTATTTCTCCTTCCTTAGACGAAGGGAAAGAAACAATCCGTGGGATGGCTTTTTTCATATTTATGGGAAAAGATATTTTTGGCTGAGTATTTGCTTTTCGGCTGATAAGACTACAAGAACATTTTTATTTTGTGCAAAACAATACTGTGTTTCCAAGAGAAAGCTTTCTAAACTTTTCTGTCTTCAAGCTTAACTAAAGCTAATGCATTCCTATCGTTAGACTAAAACCTCCCTAACTATTTTTAAAATATTCAGAAAACGCCCGGTATAAAAACATTCAAAACACATTTAGACATTGTGTTCCTGTTAAGTGGGAACTATCTCTGCAGCCAAATGTCGCCGGCACGGTTAAAGAGGATCCAAAAATTGCCCCCCTAAACGAATTATGACATTCCTAAATGTGACAGCGCCCTCTAGAGGAAGCAGGATAAAGCTTGTAAGCAGAAAGATGCCGTTTTATGAGCAAGTTTAAAGACCGCTGGCAGATTTATTGAACTCTTTGAAGGTAACATTGAGTTTTATAAGGGTGTCATCTAGACCGACATCGCCTTAGAAAATTGCGAGATTTGCAGTTCTGTTAGGCGTATATTATTTGTTACAATATATTAAGAATGAAAAATGCAGCATATATAAGCATACAAATGCGATTCAGATACAAATAATACAGATTCTTGCTTGCAGTACAAGACGAGACAAGAAATTAGTAATTAATAGAGAGTAATTTTTGGTGAACTAGCCACCAGCGCGACCTACATTGTTATTAAACTTGCGTTAGTTATTAGAAGAGGACAAAAATGTACATAATGATTTTAATGATTCGAACTATTAATAACAAGCTGAAGATTTGCTTGTATTCCTTTTAAAATCGGCTTCGTTTGTTCACCGAGGAATAGATTAATATTGGAAGAAAAAATAAATATTTTATGCTTTGAAGAATTGCGACACACGAATGACGCGCGGAAGTTAAAAACCTTTTATTTTGGGCAGTAGCAACACATTTCTTTTAAATTGATATTTTTTAAATTAAATTTTAAAAAATCTTTCGCCTTTTCGAGTGGCAATGCGTCACTTATACAGTCACTGAGTTTATTAATCAATATTTTATTTAACATGAAATAAATACAAATGAAACTGGATACTAAAAATTCACGTTTTTGAGTATACATGTTTGGGTACAGGACTATGCATGTTCAGAATCTGGTGAGCCGCCACTTTTTTCAAACCATGAATCAATACATACAGAAATATAAATTCTTCATTATTTAATAATAGAAATAAAAGTTATATTTTATTGATTTTTGGAGGAAATGCAAAAGTTATTTATGTGAAGATTATATATATACATATATATATAAACTTAAAGCATCTAAAGTTAAAAGTAAATTGGAATCAAAGCAAGGCAATTCCTCAACAATATTAATAATTTCAACCGTTTGCTTTGACTCCAAGCTGGATAAATCTGGCGAACGGGGTGGCCATCGAACGGGTACACCACGGCCAATCCATCGGCCCTGAAATGTCCCATCCAAGTAATTGCGGACCCGCACGGAGTTATGGGCTGGTGCACGATCATGCTGGAACTACCTGCGATCACGAACGACAGCCGGAACATCCTGCAGCAATTCCGGTAGCACTTCTTGCAGAAAAATATAACGTAAGCCATATGTACATGCAGGTAAGAGGTATGGGCCTATGAGGTAGTCGTTAACAATACCCGTCCACACATTCACGGAGAAGCGGGTTTGGAATGTATGTGGACGTTTGCCGTGTGGATTATGAGTTGTCCATATGTGCATGTTGTGGCTATTAAAAATGCCGTCCTGTGAGAAAGTTGCCTCGTCCGTGAATCCGATGGGAAATCCGCCTGCGCCGCACACTGCTGCAAGAACCAATGACAGAAATGAACTCGAAGAGGGTAATCTGTCTCTTGCAAGGCTTGGACTCTGCAAATGGTATGGGTGCAAACCATTTTCATGCAATACTCTACAAACGGTGGAATGACTCAGCTGCAAACGACGTGCAATAGCTCTTGTACTTGTCTGAGGTGATTCATGCGTAATATTCAAGATGGAGTCTTCAATGTGAGGTTGTCATGCATTTCTTCTTCCACTTCTAGTGTCAGAGGTGGCTTCAAATGACCCGTTTTCACACAGAGACCGATGCAACCTCTCGAACATTGTGTGCTTCGTCATACGCCTGTTCGGAAACCGTTCCTGGTACAACCGTAGCGCTGCTCTGCCGTTCCCATTAGCAGCACCATACATGAGATGCATGTCAGCTTTTTCCCTGTGAGTAAACTCACCCATCACGCTTGACATCAGAGTTGCGAATGATCCTCTGATGCATTGGATTGTGGTTTGTCCGGCTCACTACCGCCCTCTACCGCTGCATTGTCAGCCAATCACAGCTGTAGTTCCAATTATTGTTAGTGTTCCCTGTTGTTAGTGTTCTCCTATTAGTGTTGGTGTTGTGAATACTGTATTGCTGCAAAGGAGAACTTTGCATTAGTTTTGCACATGAACACATTTTCCTCTCGTGTCGCTTTTCTGCGTTCCTGCCTTAACCCGTCACTTTAGACCCTACATTCCTATACAAAAAACGCATGTTTTAATACGCTCCACCACGCCTCCAAGTTTGTCTCATGATCTATGAAACACACTGTACATGATATTAATATATATCAATGATATCTGGTTAGTGATATATATAATTATAAGAGAGAGACGGTATGCATGTGTAACAATCACTTTGAATTAGATATAAAAGCACCTTAACTTTTTATTTAGAAGATCCTTTTTCGTTATCACAAAAAGGTCAGTTTTTCAAGTTCGTACATGATATCTTCTTATTTATTTGTACGTCACATATTAGTTACTTGCTGTCATTTGTTTCCTTTCTAAAACTTTCCTTATTATGTAAGCTAATTATATAACACTATAGTCACAGCTATACATATTAATTAATCATAAATGAATAAATACGTAGGCTGTTCAATAAGACTAATTTTACTGCCGTGAAATCACTCATCTGAATGCTAATTTCTGTGGCATAAAAAACGTTTGTTGTCTGTTATAACAAAAGTTACCAATAGATAGCGTGTACAGGCTCATGTTCCTGAGTATCATGTGATTGAACTGAAGCATGCTTGCGGGCACCTACGAGAAGCGGATAGTTGTCGAAATGGAAGCGTCGATGGAATAACGTTATGCGATTAAATTTTGTGTTCCTCTGCAAAAATAAGCATCGAAGACCTTTGACATGATACATCAAGCTTTCAAAAATGAAGCATTAGCGAGGGCAAGTGTTTTTCACTGGCATAAATCTTTTAAGGAAGGCAGGAAAAATGTGGAAGATATTGAACGTGAGGGATACTTTCAACGTCCATCACAGAGACAATGATTAACACAGCTGCGGTTATCATAAAGGAGGACCGTAGAATTACAGTACGTCAGCTGCGTGCTCTCTTGAATTTTTCTATAGGAAGTGTTCACTCAATCATGGCAGAACATTTGCAACTGAAACGTGTTTGTGCGCGATGGATTCTGAAATTGTTGACCCCTGAGCAATTGCAGCATAGAGTGGATGTGTGCACAGATTGGAAAGAAAGATTGGAACAAGAAGGCGACAATTTCTTAAAACGCATCATCGCAGCAGACGAAGCTTTGTTGTATCACTATGACCCAACCGTGAAACAACAAAGTAGTGAGTTGAAGCATCCGTCTTCGCCTACTCCCAAGAAAGCAAAAACTACTGTGAAATCGCCTGGTAAAGTCATGGCTATACTTGTTTTTTGATTATGAAGGCATTGTATATCAACACGCTGTCGAACTTGGTAATACCGTAAACAGCTCGTACTACGTGAATGTCCTACGAACAATGGTACATCACGTTTAAAGGAAATGTCCATTGCTCCGAAATAGCTTCCTATTGCATCATGACAACGCCCGACAACATATTGCTTGTTGGGTACAGAATGCTTTGCAGCAGAACAACGTAGAGATTTCACCGCACCGTCCATACAATCCTGATATTGCTCCATGAGATTTCTGGCTGTTTTCTGGCAAACTTACGAGGCAAACTCTTTGCAAGCAACAAAGAATATGTAAAGGCTGCGGAGGCAGTTTTGAAAAAGCTCTTAAAAGACGGACTTTTACATGTTTTTTCAGAAGTGGACAGAATGTTGGCATAAATGCATTGCGTGCAGCGGTAGTTATTTTGAACAAGACCATGTAAAATGATGACGATTAAAGATATTCTGTATTTTTTATAATTTTAGTCTTATTAATTATTGAACAACCCTTGTACAAAGTAAAAAGCAGTGCAAAAATCAACAAAATAAAATTTAAATAATGCGATTAAAGACCATCCCATATTCATCTGAAAACAAATCTTATGCCCCCAAAAAACAAAATAAAAAAATAAACCGGAAGCACAATGATAGGCGTCATGAAAGCCGCAAAAAATAGCCAAACCAAACAGGAAAAAACTGTAACAGGAAAAAGCAGTAACAGTATCTTTAGGCTAGTGTACTTGTTTCTTTTGTTGCACCAACTCCACGAGATGACGTCGCAGCGAAAGATTTTAAATTATATTTTTCCTTTTTCCCCTTCCATTTTTTAATTTTAGCATTTTTTAGCATCTTTAATGCCGTTTGCCACTGTGTTTCTGGTCTTTTGCTTTCTGCGTATGGTTTATTCTGAATTGAGTACGGGGTGGATTTTAAACGCATTATTTTAATTTATTTTGCATTAATCAATCATAGTTATACTTCAGTTAATAACTTTGTCATTAGTGATATTAAGACAGTGGTCACAAACTGGCGCCCGCAGGCCGCATGCGGGATCCGAATACATTTCAATTATATCTTTGTTGAAAAAAAAAGGTCTTGCAAAGATTTCAAGATTTTAGTTATTTGAAATTTAAATTTACATAACTAACTTGAATAGCACACAAGGAAAATAAATGGAAATGATTCACTTACCGTGTCATATATTTCTTGTTCAAAGATTCGAAGATATAGATTTTATTATATTTTATTCATACCTCACCGAAAATAAGTACGCTAAGTTACGAATTTTCGCACTGAGAGTAATTGCTTTGTTTGGGAACACATTTACACTGACTACCAATAAATAGTTGGACACCTATGCACATGACGATATCTGCGGTCCTAAGGTACGTCACGGACTCCGCCGGTATATATCGAGTAGGAAATAGCATAGGCTTTAGTTGCATGCAAGATGCCTCGTAGTTCGGACTTCTCTGATTTTGTTGTGTAGCGAATTTAATTTAATTAAGTGATTCATAAAAATCAAAATTTTAATTTGTAATTATTCAAAATTTGAGCTACACAAGTTTGGTTATATTCTTTTTGGGCCTATTAATTCTAGTGTAATATATTTTGGCTTTCCGAGTTTACGCGAACTGCGTCTTCAATCTTGTACACGCAAACAATGGATAAGTATTTTTTCTACGTAAGAAACTCAGTTTTTCATGTCAAAAATTAATTGGATTTCTTAGTATTTAATATCATTAGTTGCAGAAAAATTAGCTCTTTAATTTGACATAACTTTCATTTTTCTAACTTTAATTGCATTTCAGTTATGAGCTTTCATTAGTAAATTTTTCTTCGTTTCGCTTGTGATTTAGTTAAAGGGGGATGAAATGCCTTCTTTCCGGTTGAAAAGTCACTTTTTGCGTGTTTTCAGCGTTCTTTCGTTGGGACCCTTGCAGGGTTGTTGAAATTCCTAATTTCCCCCGGTCACAGGTGGTGTTTATTTGGCGAGGTTTTGGCGACATAGATTTTTCGTTGAGGTTTCGAAGTAGTGGTTTTGGCGAGTTTGATAACATGAGGGTATGCTGTGGTTGCAACTATTTCAACTTTCGGCGAAGAATGGGTTGCGCCAACTTGGCAGCCCGGCGCTCTCCCTTTTAACGGGTTGTTTTGTGGGACGAGCGCACTTTTTACACTTTTTTTGCACTCTTTTACACTTTTTTTTGCACTTTCGACTTACCATCGGACGCTGTCTCGTTGGCAGCTGAATTTTATTTTGGAAAATGCATTTTTCCGCCTTTGGATCTACGGGCCTCTTGCCCTGGAGTTTTGAACGAGGGACTTAGTTGCACGCATTATGACCTCTACTAAATTATAGGCTCCTCATTGCCGTGCCTTAATATGTAAGTTACTCAAAGATAATTAAAATAGAAAAATGCAACGAAGGGTGATGCCTAGTACTAGTGCCGTTAAGAATTATTTGCCGCCCTGCAAGAGTCTTCTGCATCGCTAGCTCCGGGGTCGCTATTACATAATGCTACACTTCAATATTCTCCTCCATGAATAGAGTTTTCATCTGCATCGCTAGCTCCGGGGTCGCTACTACATAATGCTACACTTCAATATTCTCCTCCATGAATAGAGTTTTCATCTGCATCGCTAGCTCCGGGGTCGCTACTACATAATGCTACACTTCAATATTCTCCTCCATGAATAGAGTTTTCATCTGCATCGTTAGCTCCGGGGTCGCTACTACATAATGCTAACTTCAATATTGGATTGGACATCAACGAGAACCTCGTTAGTGCTTCTTAAATCAATAGTAACTTCTGGACTTTTTGGAAAATTATCTACCTATGAACTCTTCTCATTTTCTAGTACGCTCAGCAGCCGTCCTCCTTGGCATCTTGATAATTTTTAAATATGAGGGCATTTCTCCTCCTCCTGTTCACCTGCAGCCTGTATTTCGGCAGATAAGTGTTTTTTTATTTGTTTTCTTTTATTTGTTGGTCTGATATAAAAAAAAAAGGAAAAAATTATAATAGTTAATTCTTATAGTAAAGAAAAGTAGACATTTCTAATAAGTAATTCTAACAACTAAAATAGTTAATAGTGATTGAAATAACTTAATTAGTTGAATTAAAATTTTGTAGTTGAGTAAATTAACCTAATTCTAATGAAATCATTTTGTTGTCCATAAAGTAAATTATTAGATTGGCCAAGGAAATATATCCTTATTTATATTAGTTAATTGAAACAGTGAATGTAAATTAGTCAGATTGGTTAAGGAAATATATTCTTCATTAAATTATTTAATTGAACTTGTGAATTTCTTTCTTGGTGAAGATTGATTGGTAAAGGTGTCATTATTTGAGCTTCTTTGCTCCTCTTAGGGATTAAATTGCTTGTAGGATGTAATAGCCTGATTTTAATTAACATATTACCCGGTTAAATCATTCTTTTGAAAATAGAAAGTTACTATGGACTAAATTGCTTGTAGGATGCAATAGCTTGATTTTAATTAACATATTACCCGGTTAAATGATTCTTTTGAAAATAGAAAGTTACTATGTGCAATAACCTGAATTACATTGGTATTGATTACTCTGTGTGAAATGTTTTTTTTTTTTTGAATGTATAACCTGTTAATTATTCTTTTTTTCTCCCCGGGGAGGGTATTGTTAATTTATCCAAAGTTTTATCTGATCATGTTTATCTGAATGTAATAGCAATAATAGTTTGATATTATTGAGTCTAAGATAGAAGTAATATTACTCTGCAGAGGTATGCATTTTGTAGAAAGCAATATTTTACAGTTCAGCTTGAATATAATTTGCTTACTAAGTTAATTCTGCACAGTGTAATAATCAGTATGTTAACAGTTCTGATTGAATATTAATTGCCTACAAATTACTGGACTAAGTAACTCTTAAAAAATTTAATAAATAGGCTCACTTTTCTAGATCAGTCAATGTTTATTTATTTCTTTTGTGTGTGTGCTCATGATTTTCACCCGTCTCATTCCCAAATTGATTTCAGGGTTAATCCGAAAACACAACGCAAATGTACAGGGCTTATTGATATTAGTATATTACTGTTAAAAAATTTTAAGTGTTATGTGAACAGAGTAGGAAACCTTTTAGGTACCAGACCTTTAGGAAACCATAACAAATTTGGTGCCATGACTTTTGAACGTAACATATTGGTGCCGTGAACCTTCGAACCACATTTTAGCACTTAACAATTTTTGTTGTGCTGTTTATTTTTGCATCACTTTTGGCTTGCGCTTATAGTGGAACTTAATTTTGACTTGAGACTGGTGATTGTCATGTGTACTATTGCATATTTATGTGAAAGTTTTCTTCCACATGTCTAGGCTTTTTACTGAAACCCTACTCGTTAGTTAGTTACAGTGACAGGCCTATACAGTGGTCGTATTACTGTGCTTATTTTATACTTATTGTTTGAGGTTGCATACCAGATATGTACTACTGATACACATTTGGACTTTAAAACTATTGTATCCAACACAAACATTTTCACGCAGTACCTGTTTAGTTAAGTATTTTCTTGTTGTGCAAAATTTTGTATTGCATGTTTACATATTGATTTTGAGGATTACTGTTTCACACTTTTGCAACTGTATGTTTGCAACATAAGGTTAAAAGGCACGCGTGTTAATCACACATTGGGATACATCCCTACTTTATGTGCTGGAAATTGCTGATCGCGGTTTAAAATGCCAAAGAAAGTGTCAAAACGAGCAGCCAGAGCGGCTAGTAATAGTGCAATAGACTGGGAGGAGAGTCAAGAAGTAATGGCTCTATCAGTTTTTGGCTCTGATCCTCTGTATTCTGTTCCTCTGTTCTCAGGTGCAGACAAGGGAATTAGTCTGAATGACTTCTTAGATAGGATTGATCTCATTGCCACTCATGTGGGTTGGTCAGATGAAGATAAGTTAACAGTGATCAGAGTCAAGGTGGCAGGTGAGGCTGCAGAATTAATTAGGAATAATCCTAGGTTAAAGAAAGAAGCCAGTCATGACTATGTTGTGAAAGCGTTGAAAGAGAGGTTCAGTTCAGTGCACAATTTGCACTCTAACATCCGTGCTCTTATTCAGGCTTTTCAGAAACCACACGAGTCAGTGCGACAATTTGCAGCACGCATAGAGGCTCTTTCGTACAAAACTGTACCAGTGGAAAGAAGCAGTGACCCTGCAACAGAAGCACAGAGGCAGGATTTACTTCTGTCAGTGTTTATCGAAGGATTGCAGTTGCATTTGCGACGCTTGTTGCTGCCACAGAATCACAAAACTTTTGCATCTGCTAAACAGCATGCAATTATTGAGGAAGACATGTGGGCTAAGAGCCATGCTAGTAGTGATTTTGCAACAGCTGAGGTTAGAGCAGTGAATGCTGCTAAGCCAGCAGTCGAGAAGGCAGTTACACCACCATCAGTAACCAACTCAGAGCTCACTACAGCTATTAAGATGCAGTAGGAAAATATAGCTCAGCTTACAAAAATGTTGGGCTCTCTCCAAACACAGGTGCAGAGTTTAATATCACAAGGTACTCGTTCAAGACCCATACAGCCTCGTTGTTACAGATGCAACAGAATAGGGCATGTTAGCAGGGACTGCTATGCGAATATTGTGCCTAATCAGCACTCTAGACAGGGTCAACAGAGATTTCGAAATAACCAAACAGCCAGGAGACATTCTAATAACACCACACCAGCTGTTTCGGGTGCTCCAAATACCACAAGTGTGGCTATAAATGCTTTGAATCCCCAAGCACCAAGTTTTAATTTAAACTAATTCAGGGTGGGGAGAAACCAGTCTCCGTTTCGTCTCCTAAAACCCTTTTGGAGGTGCCATCGGTTTTTACAGTATCCACTAGTGAGGCGTCTTTGCCTATTGTTGAGGGATCTATTTTGGGGAATAAAGTAAAGTTTTTATTGGACTCGAGGGCAACTGTAAACATCATAGAAGCTAAATACATTCAATGTTTTGGAAATAAACTCTCATTGGATTCATGTAACATATATTTAAAGGTTATTGCTGCAGAAAAAGTAAAAATAAATAAGAAAATGAATTTAACAATAGAATTTCAACAACGATATTTTGAAACAGAATTTTTAATTACTGACACACCTCTTTCATCTCAGTATGGTGCTTTATTAGGAACTAAATTTCTTGCAGAACACAATATGCATTTGGATTTCTCCACTTCTCAACTCTTAGGATCAAATGTAATTCTTAAATGGAATCTAAGTCAGCCTAGTGCTATGAATAATAAGGTTTTCTCAACTTCAGTTTCTCAGTCATTTTGTTACTCTGTAACCAAACATAAACTACCACCTTTTTCTGAAAATATCATTAAGCTCACTGCTCGTTCTGTAAATTTCACTACTGATACTGTCTTAATTGAACCTTTAATAGAACATGCTCAAAGTCAATTTTCCATAGCCAGGTCAGTTAATCAGACTTCTTCATCTAACGAATTTTATGTCAAAATTGCAACTTTTTCACCGAATACACTACATCTCAATAAAGGAATGAAATTGGCCAGTGCCCAACCTGTGAATGTCATCACACATAACTCTGAACTTGTAAACAACACCACCATAGAAACAGGGGAGGATTTCGAGTCTTGGGGTGGTGAATTTGATCTTACACATTTACCTGAGCAGCAACAACAACATTTATCACACCTTCTCAATCAGTATAGTAACATCTTTGCTGCCTCAGTCACTGAGTTAACAGGGTGTGACACCATCTTACACAACATCAACTTGCGTGATAATATTCCTGTTAGGCAAAAGCCTTACGAAGTACCTTACCATCTCAGGGATGAATTAGATAGGCAGGTGGCAGAGCTGCTTGAAGCCAACATCATTCAAGAAAGTGACAGCCCTTACAGTGCTCCTGTTTTATTTGTTAAGAAAGCGGATAACACCTACCGTTTAGTCACTGACTTCCGCAAGTTGAATGAGAAAACGATAGAAGACAGTTTTCCTCTGCCTTCCATGATTGAATTGATAGCACAGTTAGGAGATTCGAATTATTTTTCCACACTTGATTTAACTTCAGGGTTTTTCCAGATGAAAATTCATCCTGATGACACCTTCAAAAGTGGTTTCTCGACTCCTTCTGGGCACTATGAGTGGTTACGAACACCTTTTGGCATGCGAAATGCTCCTAGTTCCTTTCAAAGGTTGATGTCTATAGTTTTGGCCAATCTTTCACCATTAAAAATAGGGATTTACATAGATGATATTGTCATTGCTTCTAAACCTTTTGATGAACATTTGGAAAAATTGAAGTTAGTTTTTGATAGACTAAAACAGCATAATTTAAAACTTAAACCTTCTAAATGTCATTTTCTGAAAGAACAAATTACGTATTTGGGATATAAAGTTACCAAGGGTATTATACAGCCTGATGATAAAAATTTAAAGACCATTCATAGTTTTATTGCACCTAAAAATAAGAAAGAAGTTAGGCGATTTTTAGGCCTTATTGGCTTTTACAGAAGGTTCATTCCAAATTTTGCCCAAAAGGCACTTCCTTTAACTCAGCTCACTAAAGATAAAGTTCCATTTTATCGGTCACATGAAGCTCAGCATGCTTTTGCTGAACTTCTGAATGAACCCATTTTGGCTTTACCTAATTTTCTTAAACCTTTTTCCTTGTGTACAGATGCTTCTAATTATGCATTGGGTGCTGTCTTGTGTCAAGAAGATTCTAACGGTTTCCAACATCCAATTTGTTATGCTAGTAAAAAATTAAAAGGTCCTGAAACACGTTATAGTACTGTAGAGAGGGAAATTTTGGCAGTTGTTTGGGCCACAGCACATTTTAGACAATATCTTCTTGGTAAACCATTTACAGTATATTCTGATCAAGCTTCATTATCTCATGTTTTAAAACTTAAAGATCCCACTTCTAGAATTGCACGTTGGATTATGGGTTTATCCCAGTTTGATTATAAGATTGTTCACAAACCAGGTAGATTAAATTTAACAGCAGACTATTTATCTAGAGCAGTAAATGTTACACAGTTAATTCAAACTTCCATTACTCCTGAATTGTTGGATTTTTCAAAAAAGAACAAGCTTCTGATCCTTCTTGCCAACAGATTGTAACTGATCTTAAGAATAATAAGTCTCCTACACCTAATTCTCAGATATTTTTTGTAAAGGAAGATGTTTTGTATTGCAAATACAAGAAACCCAAGTCACGTTGGCAGAAACAAGATAGACTAGTTGTTCCTAAAACACTAGTATTGAGAATTTTGCAGGAGCATCATGATTCTCCTACTGCTGCACACTCAGGCTATCACAGAACACTTCATAGAGTTCAAAAGTCTTTTTTCTGGAAGGGTATGCATAAACAGGTGCACAATTACATTAAGTCCTGTCACTCCTGTATCCAGAGGAGGGGTCATAGACCTGCTCATAAGGCTCCCCTTAAGAGAATGCCTATGGCTACCCGTCCCATTGAGCGAATTGCGATGGATATAGTGGGTCCCCTTCCAGTTACTACGGCAGGCAACAGATATATTTTGGTCGTAACTGACTATTTTTCACGATGGCCTGAAGCTTATCCTTTGCAGGACACTACATCCATATCCATAATTGAGAAATTAGAACAATTTATTTCAACTCATGGTATACCTCAGCACATTGTTACAGATAAAGGTACTAATTTTATTTTTCAAGCTATAATGGAAGTTTATAAGAAATTGGGGATTACTAAACATACTACTACGAGTTATCATCCACAGTCTGATGGTGTAGTAGAAAGATTAAATGCCACCTTAATTAATTCACTTAGCCACTTAGTTTCTCAAGCTCAGGAGGATTGGGATAGACATCTGCCTTTTGCCTTATTGGCACACAGAACTGGTCGTCATAGTGCACTTCAGGAATGTCCAGCTTTTATTTTATATGGCAGGGATTTGTGCTTACCAATTGATTTATTATTGCAAACCAATTTTAGAACTTATGATGACACAAACAATTATTCTAAAGATTTGGTTTTGAGATTACAAAAGGCTTTTAAATTAGTAAATCAGAATTTAACAGAGGCTGCTGATAAGCAAGAAAATTTACGTGGAAAGAATTCTCATGATAAGGACATAAAAGTGGGAGATTTGGTGTATTTATACACTCCAGTAGTTCAGCCAGGTATGGCTAGAAAACTCTCTAAATTGAATCAGGGACCTTTCAGGGTTATTGAGAAATTGACTAAAGTTAACTATAAAATCTCTTCAATTACAAATCCTGATCGGATTCAGACGATACACGTGGACAGACTCACGAAGGTACCAGAGAGAATTATTTTTCCCACACTTCAAAAGGATGACTCAATTTTGACAGATAATGTAAAGAACTCATCACACGATTCACCTTACCATCTAAGGCCTAGAGATACACATGGTTTTGTGTCGAAAAAGTGAAATGAAATATTTTGAGAAATAGTGTGTTTTGTATACAATTTTGGTTAAATTATTATTTGTTTCTGGTAATTGTATTCTTGCAGTCAAATTTTATAATCAATTAGTATAGTTGTTGTAGTCTTCTTGGCTTATCATTGGTCGAGTGTTGCATTTGGATTTTACATGTTTTGGCATGTGAGGTTGTGATCAAGTTGTCTTGGCTTGGAACTTTCTAGTCTCAATAGCCCAGGTTTGTTTTTTTGGAGGTTTTGCTGGGCTGGTCCCCGCTTTTCTCCTTTTCTTAAGTTCAAATTTTTTTTTCTCTCTCTCTTGAAATCCCTTAGCCATGGTAGTCGGGATTTATTTCGGTTAGAATTTTTGATAGATAGTTTTCCAGCCAACACTTCGTGGTGATTGTCTTCTGTTCTTCTTAGTGCAACTCGTTTTTAGTTTTCTTATGCCAAGGATTTATTAGTAGTTTAGTCGGCGCTGTACAGTCGCGGTGTTTACTCATTTGCCCTCTCGTATTGGTGGGGTGTCAGTTCTTAGGGAAGTGAAATTCTGTGTGTTAGGGAAACTTAGGATTTATACGGTACACTTTTTCCTTAAGCGTACTTTTGAGTTGATATTGTCACTTCAATGGGTGATTACAAGAACTAGTTTGTTTACATTTTGTGTCAAGCGCCGGTAGCTCTTGAATTGTCTGCTTTAAACACTCGTATACTCAGTGGTGTTTGTTTATTTACATATATTTTGTTTTACACACTTTTCACTTGATTTGCCTTTGGGGGGGTTTCGTGATTTTACATTTTACTTTTCACATTTTATTTTAGGGCGTGTCACGTGTTGTTTGACAACATTTTTATTTTGTTTGATGTATGTTTGTTGTGTGCCAGGGACACTTCTTGACCCTCTTACTCGGTTCACTAAAGGATTTGCTAACCATACAATTATGGTAGGATTTGGATTTGCTAACCATTGTTTTGGTAGGATTTATATTTGCTAACCATACAATTATGGTAGGATTGGATTTGCTAAACATACAATTATGGTAGGATTTGGATTTGCTAACCATTGTTTTGGTAGGATTTATATTTGCTAACCATGATTTATGGTAGGATTAATTATAAATAGGTATACGTATCCTTCTTTGTGATTAACATGTGGTACCATTATGTACTTTTTTTTCCCTCTTCGTCTTTAGTAACTTATGTAAAACTTTTCCATTGTCTGTGGATCCTAAAATTTTTTTGGCGAAGCCAAAAAAAATTTTTTTTCCCGATCATCGGAGGGATGTCGTGTAGCGAATTTAATTTAATTAAGTGATTCATAAAAATCAAAATTTTAATTTGTAATTATTCAAAATTTGAGCTACACAAGTTTGGTTATATTCTTTTTGGGCCTATTAATTCTAGTGTAACATATTTTGGCTTTCCGAGTTTACGCGAACTGCGTCTTCAATCTTGTACATGCAAACAATGGATAAGTATTTTTTCTACGTAATAAACTCAGTTTTTCATGTCAAAAATTAATTGGCTTTCTTAGTATTTAATATCATTAGTTGCAGAAAAATTAGCTCTTTAATTTGACATAACTTTCATTTTTCTAACTTTAATTGCATTTCAGTTATGAGCTTTAATTAGTAGATTTTTCTTCGTTTCGCTTGTGATTTAGTTAAAGGGGGATGAAATGCCTTCTTTCCGGTTGAAAAGTCACTTTTTGCGTGTTTTCAGCGTTCTTTCGTTGGGACCCTTGCAGGGTTGTTGAAATTCCTAATTTCCCCCGGTCACAGGTGGTGTTTATTTGGCGAGGGTTTGGCGACATAGATTTTCCGTTGAGGTTTCAAAGTAGTGGTTTTGGCGAGTTTGATAACATGAGGGTATGCTGTGGTTGCAACTATTTCAACTTTCGGCGAAGAATGGGTTGCGCCAACTTGGCAGCCCGGCGCTCTCCCTTTTAACGGGTTGTTTTGTGGGACGAGCGCACTTTTTACACTTTTTTTGCACTTTTTTACACTTTTTTTGCACTTTCGACTTACCATCGGACGCTGTCTCGTTGGCAGCTGAATTTTATTTTGGAAAATGCATTTTTCCGCCTTTGGATCTACGGGCCTCTTGCCCTGGAGTTTTGAACGAGGGACTTAGTTGCACGCATTATGACCTCGACTAAATTATATGCTCCTCATTGCCGTGCCTTAATATGTAAGTTACTCAAAGATAATTAAAATAGAAAAATGCAACGAAGGGTGATGCCTAGTACTAGTGCCGTTAAGAATTATTTGCCGCCCTGCAAGAGTCTTCTGCATCGCTAGCTCCGGGGTCGCTACTACATAATGCTACACTTCAATATTCTCTTCCATGAATACAGTTTTCATCTGCATCGCTAGCTCCGGGGTCGCTACTACATAATGCTAACTTCAATATTGGATTGGACATCAACGAGAACCTCGTTAGTGCTTCTTAAATCAATAGTAACTTCTGGACTTTTTGGAAAATTATCTACCTATGAACTCTTCTCATTTTCTACTACGCTCAGCAGCCGTCCTCCTTGGCATCTTGATAATTTTTAAATATGAGGGCATTTCTCCTCCTCCTGTTCACCTGCAGCCTGTATTTCAGCAGATAAGTGTTTTTTCTATTTGTTGGTCTGATATAAAAAAAAAAAAGGAAAAAATTATAATAGTTAATTCTTATAGTAAAGTATAATAGACATTTCTAATAAGTAATTCTAACAACTAAAATAGTTAATAGTGATTGAAATAACTTAATTAGTTGAATTAAAATTTTGTAGTTGAGTAAATTAACCTAATTCTAATGAAATCATTTTGTTGTCCATAAAGTAAATTATTAGATTGGCCAAGGAAATATATCCTTATTTAAATTAGTTAATTGAAACAGTGAATGTAAATTAGTCAGATTGGTTAAGGAAATATATTCTTCATTAAATTATTTAATTGAACTTGTGAATTTCTTTTTTGGTGAAGATTGATTGGTAAAGGTGTCATTATTTGAGCTTCTTTGCTCCTCTTAGGGATTAAATTGCTTGTAGGATGTAATAGCCTGTTTTAATTAACATATTACCCGGTTAAATCATTCTTTTGAAAATAGAAAGTTACTATGGACTAAATTGCTTGTAGGATGCAATAGCTTGATTTTAATTAACATATTACCCGGTTAAATCATTCTTTTGAAAATAGAAAGTTACTATGTGCAATAACCTGAATTACATTGGTATTGATTACTCTGTGTGAAATGTTTTTTTTTTGAATGTATAACCTGTTAATTATTCTTTTTTTTCTCCCCGGGGAGGGTATTGTTAATTTATCCAAAGTCTTATCTGATCATGTTTATCTGAATGTAATAGCAATAATAGTTTGATATTATTGAGTCTAAGATAGAAGAGATAGAAGTAATATTACTCTGTAGAGGTATGCATTTTGTAGAAAGCAATATTTTACTGCTCAGCTTGAATATAATTTGCTTACTAAGTTAATTCTGCACTGTGTAATAATCAATATGTTAACAGTTCTGATTGAATATTAATTGCCTACAAATTACTGGACTAAGTAACTCTTAAAAAATTTAATAAATATGCTCACTTTTCTAGATCAGTCAATGTTTATTTATTTCTTTTGTGTGTGTGCTCATGATTTTCACCCGTCTCATTCCCAAATTGATTTCAGGGTTAATCAGAAAACACAACGCAAATGTACAGGGCTTATTGATATGAGTATATTACTGTTAAAAAATTTTAAGTGTTATGTCAACAGAGTAGGAAACCTTTTAGGTACGAGACCTTTAGGAAACCATACAAAATTTGGTGCCATGACTTTTTAACGTAACAATTTCGTGAAAGGTATAATTATCGGGTATCACAAATGTGGCCGATCCTTAAGGGACATATCTAGCAATCTGAAGTACCCAAAATCGATAGTGGCCTATGTGATTAAGAAGTGGAAGCTGAGCGGTGATTGTCGGAATGTGCCCCGAGTCGGCAGACCAGCGAAACTGGGAGATAGAGACCGACGAGGGCTGTCCAGAGAAATTAGGAAAATCCGCACCCAACCGATGGCCCCCATCCGCGGAGTTTCAACAGGCATCCGGGAGTATTGTTTCAATGAATACCATCCGTAAGGAAGCACATCACATCTGCTTGGCTTTCATGGTCGTGCTGCTGCCCATAAGCCTTTGATCACAAAGTCCAACCACGCTGCTCGGTTAATGTGGTGCAAAGCACATCGGAATTGGACCGTAGATCAGTGGAAACGGGTTCTTTGGAATGACGAATCAAAGTTCACCCTTTACCGTTCGGATGGGAGGGTCTGGGTCTGGCGTCTACCTGGAGAACGTCTCCTGCCAGAATGCATTGTGCCAACGGTCAAGTTCGGCGGAGGTGGAATTATGGTCTGGGGGTGTTTCTCCTGGTATGGGCGGGTCCCTTGGTCCCCATTCATGGTAAGCTCAACTCCGATGCCTACTGCACTATTTTGGATGACAATGTGCTTCCTACGTTGTGGCAGTTTTACGGGTTGGACCCCTGTTACTTTCAGGACGACAATGCCAGCTGTCATGTTTCGACGTTAACCAAGGCTTGGTATGGTGCCAATGGAGTTCATCGAATGGACTGGCGTGCCCAGAGTCCAGACCTGAACCCTATCGAGAAGCTCTGGGACGAGTTGCATCGCCGAATTCAGGGGTGCACTAACCGTGCAAAATCGGTAAAGGAACTTCTATGTCTTCTCCAAGCCGAATGGAAGAAAATACCACTAGCTGTCATACAAAGACTTGTGGAAAGTATGCCACGGAGGGTCCACGCTGTAATTACCTCTCGTGGAGGCTCTACCAACTATTGATTTTGAATACAGTTAGTTTTCCTTTTCTATCACAGGTGTCCAAATACTTATTGGTAGTCAGTGTATAAGCGGTCAGCATTTTTCTCACAGTTGAAATAAAAAATCTGATGTGTACACCACATGACTTCCTTGTACGGAATACTAAATTATACGCATTTTATTCTTGAGCTTCATTTAAATTGATTGGATTGAATTAAATCTATTTCGTCGACAGCGCATAAACCACAATAGAATAAATGCACTCTTTAAAATTCACTATATTTGTTTACTATAACGACACTCTGAATGCACAAAATTTATATCATTTGAAGAATTATTGTTGCCACATGTTCTATTCAAATACTATAATAAAGCTAAAACGATGTATGAAAGAAATTAAGCAAACAAAATAGAAAAGAAACAGTTTTTCACAGACGATTTAGTATTTCTCATTCAATTAATTCAGTTCTCACTTCGCGACAAGGCAAAAATACATAAAAACTCAAAATATCTGCATTAAAAATTACGAAGTACATAAATCTTAAACACTTATGTCCTCGAAAAAATTCCAGAAAGGATTAAGCATGATTTAATTCGCAATAATAAATGAAGGCGTTATTTTTGTGTTGCGAAGCTTAGTCTCTCTAGATTGGCAACGAATCTACAATTCTGCTGTTTCAGATGTAAACAAACATGTCCGCCATGTTATTTAAAACTTAACCGCACTTAAACAGGTTTTAAATTGTTGATAATTGTATAAATATTGCTTACAGAATTACGAAAGTCATAAAATCCTTAACCGGAAGATAAGAACTACATAATTCAGTCATTTTTAAAGCAAAAAATGTATAATTTACAAAAATATAAGAGTAAAGAAACTGAGATTACTGAGCCGGGTATCAGAGTGAATATATATATAAATATATTTATATACGTTTGGTGCGGCCGATTGCAACCAAAATACGAGGTGCACATCTACATGTTATGGCAGTCCTATATACAAAATTTCAGTTTTGAGGCTACTCGTTTTTGAGTTATGCGAGATACGTATGTACGCATGTACGTACATACGTTCGTACAGACGCCACGAAAAATTCTCTTCAGAATTCATTTTAAAGCAGGTTTATAATTTTTTTGGAGGAAAAGAGTCTTTTATTCTGTCCTTATGTGCAGATATCACGCAAAAACATCGTTAAATTGCATTCGATAGCGGTCAAAATGGATATTTTCGTTGAAATATGTTGCCTGAAACTTTTCGCGATTACAATACTTCCTTTTTACTTCGTACAAGGAAATAAAAAGAGAAGGACCCGACTGACCGACGAACATCTTCAATCTGTGATGAAGATAATTTCGAGGGATTTCTCTCCAACGGCTACAAACTTCATCAGAACTGAAACGTTATCAGGTGTCTAGCTGTTGGAGGAGATAAAGAAGTTCATAATTATTTACACACAATTACGCCGAAGAAACGCGTCAAAGAAATATTTAATAAATGAAAGAGACTAGAATTTCGTTATCTATTCTCAGGCTTTGTTCCACTTGAGAAGGTTTCTCTGAAAACTTAGAAAATATTCAAGGCTTTGTTTATTTTCTTTTAAATTAAAGTAACTTATCTAATGATTAATTAAACAGTTGAGGAATATTTGAAATGAATATCAGGCTGAAAATATAAATTTAGTTGTCAATGTATTTTAATTACAAACCAACAAAAATGCTTTGCAGGTACAAAACTTCAACTTTCAGACAGAAAATAAATATAAATTTGAATTTTTGTTTGGATATTATTATGATTATATTATGCATGGTGTAATAAAAGCTAGTAATATTTAAAAGTTATTTAAAATATTATTAATTTGTTAGCAAAAATTGTTCATTAAAATATATTGACCCGTTAGCTGTCTTTAGATCGGCCATGCGGCCCGTATGTAAGTTGAGTTTCAGACCCTGTGTTGAGATATAGTACATAGTAACAGATACTAATACATAATAATATATAATCTTATTTGAATCCTTTACTGCATCTGAAGTAATCCAGTGGTCTGAAACTCAAATGGCATGCGGCCCGAATGCGCGATCTGAAAACAACTTATGAGCCAGAATGATTTTTTCTAAGCAAAATGAAATTGTTATAAAAAAACAAGAGCTATTGTAGTTAATGTTTTTCATTTCTCATACTAAATATTTACCGAAATATACATAATCAATATTAATAACAACGCAAAGAAAAACATTCATATTTTTATTTATTTTCTGTCTGAAATCTAAAGTTGAGTATCTGCATGACATTCTTGTTGGTTTTATATTGTAATTCAAACATATTGACAGGTAAATATCAATATCTCAGACAGACATTTATGTCAAGTAATTTTAATATATTGAATTGAAATGAAAATTAAAGAAATTACGAGAACTCTCTAACTTTTCAGAGAAAACTTTCCAAGTGGGACAAATAGTAATGCAAATCATGTTAACTCCGAAAAATTTTGAAATCTTTGCAACAAAGTCTATATTTGCAAGAAGTATATAAATGAAATATATTCGCGGCCGCATAAAATTGCATACGACACCTGAGCTTCCAATTTGAGAGTAGTGATCTAATCAATCGTAAGATGATGCAATAATATAATATTCATGTGTTTTTAATTTTCAGAAATCACGCATGACAACAATCGTGACGGCTAAGCGGTTTTGAATTGTGCAAGATAACTCCTATTTACATACGCATAGACGTCATGAAAAAATACATTCTGATTACATTTTGAATCCCATTTTATAATACGCTTTGAAATTTAGAGTCCTTTATTTTGCGCGTACACACAGATGTCAGATTGTCATAATATAGCCAGAATGGATTCAGGAATGGTCAAAATTGAGATTTCCACTGAAATCTGAAAGCCGAAATTTTTCGCGATTACAATATTTTCTTTACTTCGTAGAAGGAAGAAAAAGGTAAAATGCATTTATTTTCATTTATTTCAAGTCGCCATTAAGCAAGAATTAAGGAACATATAATATTTAATTTGAGTACTTATGTGTTATCACCTTAGAAAACATCACCAATTCACCACTTTTAAAAATGTGCCCAGCTGTCGCAAATCTGCACAGAGCACGGTTGCCTAAAGTGTGGTTATGTCAAGCAACATTTGCCATTTTCGTATACGTTCTTTCTAGTTGTATTCCAAAAGTTTTTGTAAAGATATCGTTATATTTGTTGTAGGTACTTGTATAATTTACTGAGAATGGAAGAAACTGTAGTAGAATTTCTGCAGAAATACAAAATTTTGCCACAAAATTGCTATAGGAAGCAGTGACGAGATGCATTTGGTAGATAGCGAGTGATGCCAATGTTTGCGCGATGCTGACTCTGTGCAATTCTCTGATGCTTCTTAAGATCATTGTGTACATGGTATCATTGTGTACATGGATCAGAAAACAGATAATTGTGTACATGGGCAAATGAACACCGGAAGAGAAATTATAGAAATATTTGACGAGGCTTTTTAATGTATAATTCTTATTTGATAATTAAAACTTCTATTTTAAATTGCTGAAGTGTATTTTTTATGCATTTATAATGTTTGCTTACTTACCATAAATGTGTTTCAAAAATGTTCACTAAAGTCGCCAGGTTTCACCTGATAAGTAAGTTTCACCTTTTCATGTGTAAAAATTTGTCAAAGTATGCCAGGGTCGTTGCTTTGATATGTTAGTAGCTCTATTTACATACTGCAAAACTTATCTCATTTTGTGAAGCTTCATAAAAGTGAATAAAGCCGTACAAATAAAACAACACAAAAGAAAACGTTAATGATAACGTACCAAGCACAGAAGGAGTAGTAAAGGCAGAAACAAAAGCGCAGAAACAGTAGTAAAGTGGAAAGGCAGAAAGAGTAGTAATTACTTAAATATGACTCTTAATAATGCATAGAATAACACTATCAAGCAAAAGTTTTAGAATTACATTGTTTAATATGATAATTATGGCTTTTCTAAATTATATATATTTCAGAAAAGGAACTGCTCTTCCCTTTGCGATGTATGTGTCTTACTTTCTTTCAGACGTAAAATAGTAATAGCATTGTCAGAGAAATGTGTCGTACATGCTTTGTCTTTAACTTAACTGAAGCACCGAAATGAAACTAGGAACTTTTACTAGGAAGGACAAACTCGAAATTAAATGTCCCATCCAATCTGAGGACACGTAGAATGCTGTTCATAAAAAATAAATAAGACGCAACTGATGGTTCTGCTTCCAAAGTAAACCGAATTTTTGCAACAATCAAGAGAGTAACTTTGAAAAGAATTCGAGCGGAAGAAAAAGACTTTCCTTTAACTCTAAGTAAACGATTTACAAGAGACTGAATCCACATAACTCGAGAGAAGGTGGGAAAAAATCGTGTTATATACTTAAAATGTCACAATGGGGACTTTCGTATTTCTTTGACATCATTTTCCTAAGCAGAATAAAATTTTCTTTATTATATTTTAGAATATTGGGAAAAGAAAATGTGAAAAAGGACATTTTTTTTAAAAATGAGCAGCTGTTTGGAAATGACAATGCAATGAAGTGAGGCGAATTTTTTAAAATTCGATTTAAACATTTAAATGATTTTTCGTACATGTCTTGATTTAACGAACAGACTAAAATTCTCAGCAACTTACTGTTTACGCCATTGAATTTAATGAAATTTATATTAAAATTTTAACCGCATTTATAATTTTTTGCGAACTTTTGAAAATTCTTGATTTTTTCTTCTGTTTGACATTTATGATTTTAAAATTTCAGCACCTAAAAATGTATCAGTCCCAAAATTTTGAACTTTTCGCAGATCATAACTTCACACTATTTCAAATTAAGAATGATAAAAATGTATTAATTTAGCGATTTTCCACAATTTTGTAAATAAGTATGCTGCAATGTGACACAAAATCGTTTCTATCTTCATTGCTGCTTAGTAAACATATTTTCAAGGTTATGATATTACCGCATCATAATAAAACCTAACGCGGCATTTTTAATTTTTCCCATTTTGTGGGCTTATGTGTATTTTTCTTACCCTTTCATTTTAAGACTTGATTTTCTTAATTTTATGGGTGTACATATTATAGTAATGGAACTTATCTCAACATCCAAAAATATATCTGTTATAAAGATCTGAGATTTTCAAAGGTTATAAAAGAAAACACTCGAAAGCTGTTGATGTAAAGAGTCTGATAGGGAAGGGTAATGTTTTCAGAAGTGATCTTGAATTAGTGAAAACTGTTTACGAATGCGAATACTAAATGGTGAACATTTTTTTTCAGTACGATTTAGATTTTTCTATTTAATACTGAAACGATTTTACGTACGTACCTTCATTTAACGAAAAAATTAAACTAAAAATCTCAGAATTTTACCGCCTCCACCATCGTGAAAATCTTTTCAACGAAGTTTATATGGAATTTTCAACATATTTTCTGATTTCTTTGGCAAAATCGTCGGATCTTTTCTATCATTTCACGTAAACAATTATTAAAAGAAAAAGAATGCTTATTTATTAAAGGGAAATCATTTTTCGCTTTAATAATTTTACTAATAGCGTGTTAACAAGACGAAAAAGATGAAATTAAAAAATATTTTTTATAAAAAAGGCATTTAAGCATTAAGCATTTTTAAGCTTCATTAGAGCAGAAAAGATCTTTTAAGTAAAATTCGTTATCAAATTTTTAACATCATTTCTGAAATTGTGGCGAATTTTAGAAAGTTACTTGACTTTATTCTGCTATTTGATGTTTATAATTTTAAAATTTCAACATCTAAAAGTGTATTCATTACAAAATTTCGAACTTTCCACAGGGAACAAGCTATCCGTTCTCTTTTAAAACAAGAATGATGAACAAATGTTAATTTGACGATATTCTTCACTTTTTTAAGAAAACAGACACTATTTAAATATTTAAATCAGAAATGGAAAATATGGTATCTTTACTTCGTCATTGTTGGGAAACATACAGTGTACTCTCCATCATCCGGGCGCGGATTAGACAATTTATGGATTATCCGCGCGTGGGTACCCACGCACGCACGCTCAGCATTACGCGAGAGAGCGTGTAGTAAAGAAACAAAAATGTGCAAGACCGAGCGTGCTTTAAAAAGTGTTGCAGGTTCTACATGTAAATAGTTGAAGGCATCATTTCTGCTGATTACTGGGATTTCTTTTTTTTTGGGGGGGGGGCGTTATAACTCAGAATGCACAAAAATTATATCATCAGAAGAATTATCTAATCGTTGCCACATGTTCTACTCAAATACTATAATAAATCTAAAACGATTTATGAAAGAAATTAAACAAATAAAAAATAAACAGTTTTCCACAGATGATTCAGCACCGCTTATCTAATGCGCATGCGGTACCCGTAAACATTTTGTTCTATCTGAGACAGACTGACGACGCTATTTGCTGCTAATACTAAGCACTTTTATTTCCTCGAATTTCATTAGATGTATATTTCTCTCTCACTCCGCCTCAAGGCAAAAGTACATAAAAACTCAAAATATCTTCATTAAAAATTGGAAAATATAAAACACCTGTTGAGATATTTGTAATCGCATTCTTATGGGTTAATAGAAGTATAGCTTTCTGTCACGTCCGATACATTCATTAGCTTTCAGTCAGGTCCGAATTATTCTGAAACTTAATCCCATTCTTTATGTTATTTTTGATTGGTTATTCATTGTGTCTTGTTCATGATTTGCTAAACCATGATCTGTTGGAAAGTTATATATATGACCTCTGTAACCGCTTATCTCTTCCAACTTACTGCCTCCAGCAGTTTAAATTTCGCCTTCTTTAATGCCAACGGAGTTCGCGGCTAGAACACTGAGATCATAAACTTTCTTAATTGCCATGACATTGATATTTTCTTAATTAACGAGACACATCTTCGAGCTAGTGATAAATTTAACATCCAAGGTTATAGAACCTTTAGAAAAGACAGAGAAAATAACAGGGGTGGTGGCACCCTGATTCTCATCAGAAGACACTTGCAGGCCACCTATTTTAATCTCCCAAGTTCTAGTAATATTGAAACTACTGCCATCATAGCTCACTCTCGCACTAATGAACCTATTGTGATTATTTCTGCTTATAATCCCCCGGGACATAATATCAGCAACAGTGACATGAGCATCTTTAGCGGCATTATGCTTCCCACAATACTAGCCGGAGACTTAAACGCGAAGCATCACTCCTGGAACTCTCGACGTGCAAATGCAAACGGGAACTTCCTTCATAATTATGCCCTTACAAATGATTTAAGTATCTTTGGACCAACGGATCCCACCAGATACAGCCATACTGGCAGCGCTGAAGTTCTTGATATTGTTATCACAAAAAATATTGCACAAATTCCCTTCCTACAAGTTTCACACCAGCTAACTTCCGATCATCTCCCTGTCAGATTTACTTATTACGGCTTTGAAAAAAATATTCCACTTAGAAAAATCACAAACTGGGATAAATTCATTCATTCTCTGGAAAAACTACCAGCGCATCCTGCTTTAGCCGATATTACTGACATTGAGTATCAAATCACTAAGGTCAATAATTGTATAAAAAGTGCTCTTGACAAATCTACTAAATATGAAGAACATAAAAAAGAAAAACTTCCGGATGACATTATTGACAAAATTAAGGACAAAAATCGCACCGCTAAAATTTGGCGCCGTACTGCTGATCCTAATATCAAAAGAATTCTTAACAGAAAAAATAGGAATATTAAAAATCTTCTAAGTGAATACAGATCTGATAGTTGGAATAATGTATTAGACTCAATGGACTTCAACCCTGATACAGTGTGGCGTATTGGGAAAGCGCTCAGAAAAACTCATAGCGACAACATTGGACCGTTGCACACCGATACTGGAATCGCATATTCTGAAAAAGATATGGCAGAAGTTCTTGCAGCACACCTTGAAAAAACCTTCACGACAAATAACTCACAAGATGAAGATATAGAAGAGGAAGTTTTTAATTTCATCATTCACCTTCCTGATAGAACAGATGGACAGCATATTGGTTACACCTCGCCCATTGAAATTCAAAACATTATAAAAAATCTGAAAAATAGAAAGGCCCCCGGCTACGACGGGATAACAAATAAAGTGCTCAAAATTCTCCCCAAGGGATATATTGTCCTAATTACCAACATAATTAATGCCTGCATAAGGCTTAACTATTTTCCGCAGCAGTGGAAAATGTCACATATCATTACTTTTGTTAAACCTGGCAAAGATCCAAAAAATGTTAACTCTTATCGCCCAATTAGCCTGCTTCCAAGTCTTAGCAAAGTTTTTGAGCGAGTTCTACAGAAACGGCTGACGAGACACTTGGAAGATAGAGGGATAATTCAAAATGAACAGTTTGGTTTTCGCCCACAGCATAGCACAGTACATCAACTTCTCAATGTTACTGAATTTATTGCCGATTCCTTTTCCAAAAAAAAATACTATTGCAAGCTGTTTCCTAGATTTAGAAAAGGCATTTGACAAGGTGTGGCATGAGGGACTCCTCTTTAAGCTACACCTTGCTCATCTGCCTATAAATTTTATCAAACTAATGCAAAGTTATCTAAAAAATCGCAATTTTCATGTCAAAATCAATAACACTTTATCCTCAAGAAAAAGAATCAAAAGCGGCGTCGCCCAGGGAAGTGTTTTGGGGCCAATTCTCTTTAATATCTTTACTAATGATATGCCAATCCCACTAAATTCAAAACTTGTGAAATATGCAGATGACACCGCTATTTTTACAAAATCTTTAAAACCACAGTTTGCCGTAGACAAATTAGAAGAAGCAGTTAACATCATCGCACATTACCTCAAATCTTGGAAACTTAAAGTCAATCCGGCTAAATGTCTAATTCTGCTCTTTAGAAGGTATAGAAAATTTACTCCAGTAAACGTAAATATAAAGATAGAAGATCAGCCACTCCCCGTCGTCAATAGTACTAAATACCTGGGTGTCATTTTCGATTCACAACTCCTCTTCAAGGAACAGACTGCATATGCCTTACGGAAAGCTACAGTCGCAAAAATGGCTCTGTACCCTCTCATCAAAAGAGACTCAAAATTAAACATTCAATTAAAGAAAAGAGTTTACATGATGCGGATTAGACCGACACTACTTTACGCAATTCCCATATGGGCTACAGTGTTCAAAACGTACAGACACAAGTTACAAGTCTTTCAAAACAAGATTCTAAGAGAAATAGTTAATTCTCCTTGGTTCGTTAGAAATTTGCAAATACACAAAGAATTAAAAATCAGACCAATTGCTGACCAAATTATTTCAACCTGCCACAACTTTTATAGTAAAATTGAACAGTCTCAATATGATCATATTAAGGAACTAATCAATTATGATCCAACACTTGAAAATGCTGCTAAGCGTCCTAGGAGCATTTTTCATAATCCAAGGTGGTGAAACTTGTAAATAGCTGTACATACTGTAAATATTTCCCCACTAGAGACTTTTGTGTTTTTTTCAACTTATTTAGGACTTAAAAAAGCTCAGTGGATTACTACTTTATATCATTATTTTCAAGAATTTTATATTTCATTAGTGTTCCTATAAAAAGACTTTGTTAGGGACACACAAACTGACTTAATTATGTGTGTTTCACCATCCCGCCTTCTAAACTGTGACTTATGCTGAAATATTGTGTCTTTTAAAATTACAAGTGTTTCTTAAAAAGTGTGTTTATTCCAGGACTTTGTACAGGGTGAACTGTTTGTGAATACTGTTAATTTATATGACTTTAACATTTCTCGTACGAGAACTCTTGAAATTCACCAGAAATATGTTACTGTTGACTTATTCCTCATTTGAGCCGCTCCCACCAGTATAATTACGATCCATTTCATTCTGAACCTGTTTCAAAAGCATACTTAATTTAAATTACTTAATGTTTATTTTTTCAAATGCTTTATTAAGCAAACTTTTCAGCTAGTTATATCTTTCGTCACAGCTCGAACAGCTCCCAGATGCTTTTTCACTCTACATACCTTTGTATTTGCTTCAGCTTCGCCTAGTAGGCGCGGCGTTACACGCCCATTTTTGCAATCATATATACCAACGCCTAAAGGCATTTTTTCAAAAGCGGTGGTTAAAGCAGCAGAGGCTGCTAATTGCCTCCTAACCATTCAAAAGACAAGACAAGACAAGACAAGGCTTATCTCTGCTGGCTCGTGTGCTGGAGCTCGCCCAGTCGACTGTTGCTCTCGCTCATCGGCCCCGATACTCTCAGTTCGGAGGCTGCTCTCTCGAGTACTTCTTAACTGCGCATTTAGTTGATAAAACGTTTTTTCCTTCATTCCTAATTTTTCGGACGTTTTGACTTCTCAAGTTGGATCGCTATCTTGGATAAGGATTGTTCGAGACTTGGTGAATTGAAAGGAGGCCTGGCGGTTTTGGATCGCTTTGGTAAGAATTCTATCTTTTGTTTCTTGACGCATTACCGTGCCAACGCAGCCCGTTAGCAGCTTAGGTTATGGATACGGATGTAACGGATTAAAGCGGCTACGTGAGTATTACCCAGGAGTAGAAGATTACACAATTAGAGACAAACTAATGCAGGAGTTAGACGCCCTTAAACAAAACAATTGCCCTGAAAATGATGCTAGGCTAAAAGATTTAAGCGAGCATATTGCTAGTATTACTATCAGTATGGAAAAGGATAATAAAGAAAAAACGGAAGGAGATCCACAAACCCCAAACTCATCCCAAAAAATGGAAAAGGGAAATATTTTAATTAGAAACGCAAGCGGCAAAAAACGTAAAAAGCAATCCACCGATAAAGAAGGATTTGTTACCCCGCGCGTTACGCACAAGCGTACACTATCAAATGAGGAACAGGAATACCCATCTCAAAAAAATAAATTCGATCAGTTAAATGCTGATGACAAAATGGATGATGATAATGACGAACCATTCATTATGCCAAAAAAGACCGCTGGTCACATTCCCCCCATCGTCCTCGCAGATTTTGCAGGAAGTTGGGACAAATTAAAAGTTGAATTTGAAAATGATTTAAACATAAAAAAATACACCGGCAATCTGTCAGGCGGCAGACTGACAATCAGAGTATTTGAATCAGATCACTATAGAACCATTCCTTCATTGCTAAAAAAGCGAGAAATTCCATTTCACACCTTTAAGCTGAAATCAGAAAAGCCAATAAAAGCCATCACTGAGAAACTCCCCAAAACATCTGACATTGAGATTCTAAAACAAGAAATCTTGAATTTAGGAATCCCCGTTGAAGAGATGAGACAGATAACTGCCAAAAAAGATGGAGAAATTATTAAATTACCGGTTTTCTTAGTCTAATAATTATGTGCATCTCCAACGTCAGATGATGGTGGTTCAGTGGGTTTACTAATTTTAACACTTTTACGTTTTAATAATATTTTAATTACTATATACAGAGCGTATTCTTAGGCCGCCGCCTTCAACATGAACAAACTTTATTCTCTACAACTAAGCGAGCAACAGCGCCCTCTAGCCTTTTTCTTCAAATTACACAACACTCCCCACCTGAACTCGGTGGAGAGTTCATCTTTCAATAATATATTCTAGAATATACAATTAATATTTCGACAATAATCCTGGAGAAATGGTTAAATATAACAAACATGCATACATAATTATAAGCACATAAAATTTTACAAAACATTAAACGATACCTATCAGCAAGGTCAGGAGAATCAAACCTAAAAGTACAAAATACAAACATTAGTTAAGTTCCATATTATATAACAATTGTATAGGCCTTTTTAAGGTACCAGTAGGTGTTTTAATTATGCAAGATCTTATTTTACCATCTCTGCCTGGCATTAATTCCAAAATTTGCCCTATTGTCCAGAGATTTCTGGGATGTTAATTGATTAGCAGGGCAGAGATAGTAATCGTCTACCAACCAGAAATTGAGAGGGCGTTAGTGGAGAAGGTTCATTGGGATCGGTAAACACGTAGGTAATTGGTCTACAATTAATCATTGCCTGGATTTCAAGCTCTTTCACAGTAAGGGATGCTCGACCAATAATTTTATATAAGCTGGATTTTATGGTTCGTACCATACGCTCCCAAAACCCTCCCCACCATGGACCCCTCTCAGTAATAAATTTCCAATTTATGCCTGTAGCAGAAAATAATTCTTTCACAGATGAGTCACTCAAAGTTTTAAAAATATGTTTTAGTTCTTTATCAGCTCTTTTAAAGTCTTGGCATTATCGGAGTACACGGTGGTACACAGTCCTCGGCGAGCTAAAAATCTTCGGAAAGCTAGCAAAAAACTTTCAGTGTTGAGATCAGTTACTATCTCTATATGTAAGGCACGAGTGACCGCACACGTTAACAACAGCATGTAAACTTTACCTTGCCTGTCTTTCATAAAAAATGGAACGGCGAAGTCCAACCCGGTCACAGCAAATGGAGGCGACTCTTGAATTCTGTCTGGAGGAAGTGAAGCGATATCCTGTACCCCAGGACGAGCACTATATCGTTTGCATATCACACATTTTCTGATGATAGTCTTAACACGCTGTCTTCCCTTAATGATCCAATATTTGTCTCTGATCTGAGTTAGTGTCGAATTAACTCCAGCATGGAATACCCTTTCATGCGAGTCCATGATGATCAACTCGGTAAACTTGCATTTTGAAGGTAATAGAATAGGATGTTTTAAATTCGCGTGACAGTCTGCAAATTGAATGCGACCTTTCAACCGAAGAATTCCCTCCTCATCAAGCCTTGGACTAAGGGAGTAGATGGAAGAATCGAGAATTGATTTTTTATTTGATAACTTAATTATTTCCGCTTGATACGATTCTCGTTGCGTAATTTTTACCCAATAATGTTCAGCTGCTTTAATCTCAAAAGCACTTAAAGGTCCATTCCCTGTAGACCTTTTCCGAAGCCTCCCAATAAATCTAAATACATAGGCAGTAATTCGAAGTAATTTTCCTAAAGAACTGAATTTTTCTATATGCAAAATTGGGGATTCATTGTTAATTACAGGTGCAGTCAAAATAATACTTTTTCTTAACTCCAACGATTCTGAATTTGGTTTTAATTTCTTTTGTTTTGGAAAGTTTTCAATAGGAAAACGTAACCAGTGTGGCCCATGCCACCACAAATCATTCTTAATTAGTGACTGAGCACTAATTCCTCGAGTTAGTAAATCGGAAGGATTTTGTTTCCCTTCGCAATGGTTCCACAATTTTTTGTTGCATATACTCTGTATTTCTGTAACACGATTGGCGATAAATGGTTTCCAATTATTTGGCGAACCTTTAATCCAAGTAATGGCGATTTCGGAATCACTCCAAAAATAAACATCCTCAATTAAATCACCAAACAATTTTTTCAAATATTTATACATTCGAGCAGCCATGAGTGCTCCCATTAACTCTAAACGAGGAAGCGTGATTGCTCTTAAAGGTGCAACTCTGCATTTCGACATGATAAAGGAAGTTTTAATTTTAGAATCACTCGTACAATATCTGAAATATGCGATGGCCCCATATGCTTTAGGACTAGCGTCCGAAAATAGGTGAAGGCTTATATTCATTGGATCGTCATCAAAGAAATTTCTCTGTATCGATATTTCAGTTAAATCATTAAGTTCCTCCCGCCAAATGTTGAATTTGTCCTTAATCTCTGCAGGAAGAACGTCATCCCAGTCAGAACCGGAACACCAGATTTCTTGCATAATAATTTTTGCCCGAATAACAAAGGGTGCAATAAATCCGAATGGATCGTATATTTGGGCGATACTTTGTAAAAGTTTCCTTTTTGTAGCAAAATCGTTTCCAGTAGAAAAGTCAATTAAATTTTTTAAATTTAAATTTATATCGTCTTCAATGGAATTCCAAATCATGCCTAAGAAATTCGATTCACTAGTTAATTTGTTATCTGATTCCTTAATCCCATTTGAGACCCATAAATCGTTTAATGCTTTAGAATTAGTTCTTAATTTTCTGAAATTCATCCCAGCATCCTTAAATATATTAACCGCATCTACAGATAACCGATATGCATCTTCAAGCGTTCCTGCTCCAAAATATAGGTCATCGACATAGACAGAAGAATTTAACATTTGGAAACTATCCTGCATTTTATCTTTATATTTTCGAATGTGATATTTTATAGTGGCGGCCAAAATGAAAGGAGATATAGTCAAACCGAAAGCTACGCGACACATTTGCATAATCTTAAAGGAGTCATTATTTTCATTAAACCAAAGAAACTTTAGAAATTTTCTATCACCTTCAGCAATTCCTATCATCAAAAAGGCTTTTTCAATGTCTCCACAAAACGCTATCTTAAACTTACGAAAATTTAACATAATGTCTAGTATATTTGGATTTAGATTAGGTCCCGATTCAAGGCAGTCATTTAACGAATTCGTGTCCTCTGTCCTTGAGCTAGCATCGTACACAATTCTTACCTTAGTAGTTTCACTAGGTCGTATCACTGCTCGGTGCGGCATAAAATATCCCAAATTTGTATCATTATTTGGACATTCCTCCACAATTCCTTCTAATATCTGGTTCTCAATTATATTTTTATATTCCTGAAAAATCTCCGGAGTTTTACTTAGTTTATTGTGAAGGTTTGAGAATCGTTTCTTAGCTACCTCAAAATTATTTCCTAAATTATTCGGACTGTATTTCCAGATTAAATTTGCCTCATATCTTCCGTTTTTAAACTGCAAATTTCTTTCAAACTGGTCTACTATTTCGCAGTCAATATCGGAATAATCATCAGAATTATTAATTCCCATATGTTCTAATTCCCAAAAACCTTTTAAATCTTTCAACACAACAGTGTTTGTCATTACCGCTAAATTTTCAGAACAATTTTTGTTTGTTTTATTTTTCTCGATTCCTGCGGCAACCCAACCAAACACAGAACTGACTGCGTACAACCCTTCAGATATTTTAATTCTTTCAGAATAAACTACATTCCAGAATTCATCCCCTCCAATTAATATCTCAACATCTATGTTATTTTTTCTTGCGCAATCGGCGATCTGTAACCCCATATGCTCCATGAAGTCTGCAATTTGTTTACTAGGCACACTGATGGACGCCGAGGAAATAACATCCGAGATCAAACATTCAATTTTTATTTTATTATTTTGTTTCCAATTCTGAATTTCGATTTCAACGACCGGATAGGAATGATTCATTGCCTTCGTCGCACCAAATGAATAAACAGAAAGTCTTTCATAACCGATTGGAGTAAGTTTTAAATGGTCGGCCAATTTTTTCGTTATAAAGGATCTGTGACTGCCTTGATCAAGAATTAATCTAGTTAATTTTGATTTATACTTAGAACAAGCATAAACTGTACAAGTTTGTAATAATATTTCCCTGGCATTACAGTCATTATTATTATCACCTTGAGGAACAGAAGCAATCAATTTTAAGTTTTGAACTTTATTTCTTTCCTCAGAATTCAAAGTCAGAGATTCAGTTTCATTTTTGGAATAACCTTGTTCCGACTTTTTGTTTACAAGGGATTTATTAGTACAAATCGATTCATTGTGATACATACCGCCACATTTATTACATTTAGTTTTATTTCTGCACCTTTTTGAAGTATGGAATTTTTTAAAACAAGAAAAGCAGCGGTTTTCGGATCTTAGTTTCTTTAATTTATCAGAAACATTCACTTCGCATTTAAATGACTCGTGCAAATTATCACGAAAGATGCATTTTCGGTTAACTGCAGTATGAAATGCAGCCGTGGGTGTATTTTTTACATATTTTCTAGTTTCATATTTTGATTGATCGACTCGCGGAGGCACAGGATTTTTCCTTTCGTTTAATACTAGATTTGAAACTTCCCTGCATTCTATTTCCGTTTTAATAAATTGTGTTAATTCCGAAACTTCAACTTTATCTTTCGATCCTCTTTGCCGATTAAATTCCAAAACTAAATCGTCCGGAATTAATTTTAATAATATTGGAATTAATAAATGTCCATATGAGCCAGAAGTTACTTCTAAAGTTTCCAAATTACGAATCGAAACTTCTAATTCGTCATATAATTTACGTAAAGCCTTTACGTTAGCAGAATTTTTAACGGCTTCTAAATTGAGAATTTTATTCATGAATGAATTAATGATCAGGTCTTTTCGACCATATCTGTCCTTTAGTAATGCTACACAACTATCATAATTACTTTCTGTTAACTCAAAGCCTGACACAACATTCGAAGCTTGTCCCGTTAAGAATGTTTTTAAGTATACAAATTTTTGTATTTTTGAAAGCGTTTCGTTTTTATGTATCGAATTTCCGAAACTATTCCAAAATTCATTCCATTGTTTGGGGTCTCCCCAAAATTTATCAATCATTAATTTTGGTAATTTCAGCGTACTACTCCCACTAGAACTGGAACTTACATGCAAAATTCCATTACCACTAGACTGGTTTAAATCAGAACTTTGGGGATTCCTCGCTGGCGGTACTGCGGTAACCGTACCTAGAAACTGCTTAATTTGACTACAAGCAATTATACATTTGTCATTGTATTCTTCGCTTATACTACAATCTTCTTCAATTAAGTTAACATCAATTAACTCTTGTATTTCATCATCAAGCGTTCTCAAATTATTTTTCTTTTCGGTTAATAATTCAAACAATTCTCGTAATTCTTTAATCAAATTTTCATCCCCTTCAATTTTTAATTTATCTTCAATCACTTTACTTAACCTAGTAACAGACGATCTCAATGTGGAACGTTTACGTTTCAATCTATCTAACTTTTCTTCCATTTTATTTAATTTAAATACACCCACGACAGCAATAATAAATACTTACTAATGTACTACAAATAATCACTAAATAATTAATTTAAGATTTCCCTACCTTTATTTGGAATTCCATTGTCCCTCGAGTATGAAATATCCATTGAAATCGAAACACTTGGATCGAATACCTAAAATCTTCACAAAGCCTTAATTCCCGGCCGATGCACCATCTAATAATTATGTGCATCTCCAACGTCAGATGATGGTGGTTCAGTGGGTTTACTAATTTTAACACTTTTACGTTTTAATAATATTTTAATTACTATATACAGAGCGTATTCTTAGGCCGCCGCCTTCAACATGAACAAACTTTATTCTCTACAACTAAGCGAGCAACAGCGCCCTCTAGCCTTTTTCTTCAAATTACACAACACTTAGCGGAGGTGAAAAGAAAAGCCGATGGGAAAAAGATCTTCGACATAAAGAAACTTCGAGGGTTAGACGTTCTCGTAGTAAACTACAAATCAAAGCCAGGCCCTGTGCAATGTCATAAGTGCTGAAGGTACGGACATACACGGGAGTTGTGCAACTACACTCCTAGTTGCCTAAAATGCGCAGAAAACCACGAGACGCACTTATGCAAAACGCAAAAAGGTGTCCATGTTCCTATCTGTGTTCTTTGTGGAGAAAATCATGTTTCTTCCTACCGTGGTTGCAAAAAATACTCAATTAATATTCAAAAATGTATTGAGGAAGAAAAAACTGCAAAAGAAGCGCAGGAAAAAGCTGAAAAAGATCAATTTAAACTTAATCCTGAAGATTTTCCCAAATTCCCAGCCGTAATGCACAGGAAATCCGTGCTACCTCCCAAAATAACAATAACGCAGAAACAACCAATCAAAAAGAGCATTCTTTGTTTGAATGGGTGAAAATCCAAATTATGCAAGATAAGTCGAAAAGTTAGAAGTCGGCATTGCCGCGTTTGATTACTTTTCAAGCCTGAATTATGAATTTTAGGCCCTCAACACATAACCCGAACCTGATTTCAGCTAGTACAAGCTTTTTAAGAATCTCGTATTTTAACGCAAACGGCGTTTACAGACAACTTCAAGAAATAATTCATTACTTGAGAAAATATAATGTTGATGTTATGATGATCAACGAGACGCATTTAAAACCAAGCAATAGAACAAATATTCCCCGATACAGCGTTCTTCGCGACGACCGAAGTCATAATAGAGGTGGAGGCACTGCCTTAATCATTAAAAATCATTTCAAGCACACCAGATTCAAAATCCCCAGTACTGGAAATTTAGAAAAAACGGCCGCAGTAATTTACACAGGATTCAACGAGCCTTACCTCATCATTTCTGCTTACAACCCTCCAAATAATGCACTCAGAGCACAGGACTTAGATAAAATTACAAACTTTAATTTTCCCACCTTAGTAGAGGGCGACTTAAAAACGGAACACTATATTTGAAACAGCAGAAACATTAACAGAAATGGCCAAATTCTTAGCGATTACGCCCAAAGGAACAATATTAGAATACTTGCTCCAGATATTCCTACGAGATATCATCACAACGGCAGCAGAGAAGTTCTTGATATCACTATTATGAAAAACATTTCAGCAACACTTTATCTGGAAGTCAAAGACGATTTAGCTTCGGATCATAGACCCGTTCTTTTTGACTTTTATGGATTCTATTCACCACTGCAAAAAACCCAACAAAAAGTTAATTGGGAAATTTTCAAAAATCACATGACTAGCATTCCCTGCAGAATCTCAATAAATAATTGCGCTGAATTAGAAAACGCAGTTCATAATCTTAATACCAAGATTCAAGACGCCATTAAAAGCGCTACCTTCACCAGTAAGAGAAATGATAGCAAAAACCTTCCGGAGCACATTTTAAATCTAATAAAGCAGCGAAATAACAGAAGAAAAATTTGGCAAATGACAAGAAATCCAAGAGATAAAACACACTTTAATTATCTTTCAAGAAAGATTAAACAAGAAATTATTAACCATAGATCCAGAAGTTGGGATACCCTCCTTGAAAACATGGATTTAGAACCAAATGTAGTTTGGAAAATCGCAAGATCCCTCCGAAATACACGAGCACAACATCTGCATCCGATCGACTATATGGGTCACACATTCTACTCAGAATCCGACATAGCAGAAGTTCTAGCAAGCAACTTAAGTAAAGTTTTCAATAAACACGAAGAAGAAAATTCCGAACACGAGGAAGAAGTTAAGCAAGAAATAGTTAATATAAAATCCCGGCATAATTCTAACTTCATTAAATTCACTTCTCCAAACGAAGTTCAAAGCATTATTAAAAAACTCAAAAAACGGAAGGCAAGAGGGTACGACAACATAAACAATGAGGCTCCGCAAGCACTTCCAAGAAACTGTATTGTGTTACTTTGTAACATATTTAACGCATGCATTCGACTCACACATTTCCCTCAGTAATGGAAGCATTCAATTATAATTACGATACTAAAACCAGGAAAAAAACCCCATGAAGTCACAAGCTACAGACCGATTAGTTTACTCCCGGCAATAGGAAAAGTTTTCGAGAGAATTTTAAATGACCGTTTGACTACTCACCTTGAAAGATTGAAAATTATTGACGAAAACCGATTTGGATTTAGGAGAGGCCATTGTACCACACACCAAATCCTAAACTTAATAGAATATATTGCTCTAAATTTCCAGAAAAAGACCGCAGTCGCTGCATGCTACCTCGATTTCGAAAAAGCTTTCGATCGAGTGTGGCATGCAGGACTTGTGTACAAGCTTTCAAACTGCATACTTCCTAATAGCTTTCTAAAACTGATTGTTTCACTTCTCAAGAGAAGAACTTTTTAATTTAGATGCGGTGACTCTCTCTCCAGCAAGAAAGTAATGTACAAAGGCATCCCACAGGGAAGCGTACTTTCGCCAAAATTATTTTGCATTTTTGTCAGTGACATGCCTCAGCCTTTCTCTTCAACTGTTTTAAAGTATGTTGATGACACCGTGGTTTTAACTAACTCCCTGAACCCTCGAAATGCTGTGGACAAGCTGAAGTACCGAATTAATGAAATAGATGCATGGTGCAAGCTATGGAAGGTTAAAGTGAACCCTTCTAAATGTAACATAGTGATAGTGATTGAGCGTGAGTGAGCGCCACCAAGGAAGACCACTGACCTGGCCTTAGCCTCACAGTGTGTTATCTTCCTGGCAGAAACCATCTGCTCTCTGCTCCATCCTGCTCCGTAAACGCAGCCGAATAGACGGCTAAGAGCCTCATAAAGTCTACATATAAGCTTGGATGTTGTTGTACGGGGAAAGAGTATCCTGTTAGGAACTACTTAAAATTAAGCAAAGAAGCAATCAAAAGACTGTTAAGAATCGCTGTTAGAATAGACAGAAACTTGTGTTAGATCAAGTAAAGATAGGAGGACTCTGCCTGAAAATTAACTGCCGTGGATTTTCTGGACTTGTTAAATGTCTACATGCGGGTGCTTATCCTGACACAACTGTCATATCTTTATGGGGCTTCTGTGAAATCGTTGGTTCTGCATGGAGGAAAGTTGTAACCTATTAAATTATTTCACATAGTAAACTTAAAAAAAAATAAAAAATAAAAATAAAATAAATAAATAAAGAGAGAGATTAAAAGATGATTAAAAAAAATCCTAGCGCCCAAACATAATTTAACGCAGTTTACTTTCCATGTGCCTGACTCTTATGTAAGAACATTTAAAAGAATGTGTACCTGTTATCACTAAGATAACAAATTCCTGCATAATTTAGTTCTTTGTGCATACTTAAACTGTAGTTGTTTTACAAATTGAACCATTCACCTACATTTTCTTTCGTAGTACTTGCAGACAGGATAATACATACATAAGTACAAAACTGAATATTAAAGTGAAAAACTAACATGATACTGAGTACAGAAATACAGAAAGCTTATCCCTAATGCCTGCATACATAACACTTAAAAATGCATACATAATACATGAAAACTAAAAACAAAACTGATAAGCATAATACATAAAACTGATCATTAAGTAATGCTATGTAGTCTAAATCCTAGCCAAGTACGAACTGACCTTCATAGTACATGCAGAGAAGGAATAAATACAGACTTGAGTACTTTAAAGTGAACATAAACAGAAAAGTACAGCACCATACTCAGTAAAACTGATACCTGATTCCAAACATTTGAATACATAATGCTGATACATAATTACAAAGAGAAACTTACCTACATTAATTCCATAGTTAGTTTTATCACCTTAGAACATGCACATAATTTATACAAAACATAATTAAGCACGTAATGCTGATCACTAGGGAAGAGATTCAAACATGAAATTGATCAAATAAATACAGATATTTCTTCCCTAAAATTTAGATAAAAAGTTGAATATTTATTAAAATTAAGAAGGCAAAAATGCCATACCAATAATAATATCATTCATAAACTCGAGGTGATAACATAAGTTGACCTTGCCCTTCTTGAATCTATTTATCACAAACTTGTAATTTAAATACACGATTAGTAAGTGTAAGAAAAACTCATTGCTGTTGAAGATTTTACTGGCACGATCTGGTCTTGCGAGTCCTAGACCTGTACATTAATTGCAAAAGTAAGCATTTTAAAGAATATAGGCAGGTTGTTGCCATAGTCCTAATTATCTAAGTTAGTCTTGGGTTGAGAGGTTCGAGGTGTGTGCCCAGATTGATTTAGAGTGATTTATACATTTTATGAACATAGTGATAGTATAAAAAATTTTCCCCGCTTAATATTGACGTGAAAATTGACAATATCCCAATTCCTGTTGTAAAATTCTTACAAATATCTTGGAGTGCATATTGATAGAACTCTCTCTTTTCATGATCATGTGACTTACGCGACCAATAAAGCTAATGCAGCATTCATGGCCATCTACCCGTTATTAGGACGAAATTCTAAATTGGATTTAAAGATTAAAAGAACACTTTATATCACCTTAATTCGCCCAGTTTTATTGTATGCCGTACCGGCCTGGGCTACAGCAACGAAAACAGACAGACAGAAGATGAATGTGTTACAAAACAAGATACTCCGATCTATTACAAACGCTCCCTGGTTCATAAGAAACTCGCAGCTCTATGAAGAGTTAAAAATTCTACCAATTCAGGAACAGATTCTGACCACAGCACACAATGTTTTCACAAGTATGCAAAATTCTCCATACTCTGCCATAAGGAATCTTACTACCTACGATCCCACTCAGGAGAGTGTTGTAAAAACCCACGTTCAATCCATCACAACCCACGGTGGTAGTGATGTACATAATGTAAATATTTCGTATTTTTTTAGTATCTTATTTACTCACTTTTTTGTCTAGTTTGTATTTAGTGTTTTGCACCAAGGACTTTGTGATTTTTATAAATCATCTTGACAAAGCGAACTGTGCAACGTTTTTGTGTATAGCCAAGTTTGGTGTTATTTTAAAATGTGCTTTTCGTGTTTCTTCAACGGACTTTGATTTTGCAAAGCGATAGAACCGTGTAATTTAAATATTTACGAAGGTAGAAATCACTTACTCTCTGAAGTTCAGTTAGAATAATCCCAGCTAATTTTTTTTAAAAAAAATTACATGTATTTTAAATATCAGCTTTTTACGTCTCATCATCATAACCGCTCTGCTGAAAGCAAGGATCAATCTGAATTTGACTTTATGTCATGTGACTTTACGATGTCCTGCTCTATGCACGCTCATATAGCTGCTAACTGCGTGTAAGACTTCAGCCGCACCTACTCATGTAAGGCATTATTGCTTAAATGGACTAATTTCAGCAACTTTGTTTAAATGCTTGAACTTTCAAGGAGGAATGATTTTTCCTGACTTGCCACCAGTGTTTCTTGGTTTTTTCGTCTCCAGGACGTGGCACACAAGACAGTGTGCCTTTGAATTGAAAAACTAAAGTAAGAGCTCAAGAGCCAAGATATCTACTGGTGATTACTCTTTGTAGTAGAGGCCAGACTTTAAATTTACGATCCAGATCCTTATCTCTGCTTGTATTACTCTGCTTGCTTGTATTTCTTTGCATGTAACTCTGCGTGTATCTCTGCATATCTCAGTAATAAATATTTGTTTTGCGAACCACGGAATTTTCTATGTTTAACAACACCAAACACAGTTAAAACCATAAAAAGAATCCACAATTAAAATTAGAGTTTCTATGCAAAAACAAGCAATTCGCCCAGCAGGCAACAAGGCAAAATTTTCGGTGCACAAAAATGAACGTTTAATTTCGTCCCGCTCGGCAAAAAGACAGTAAAGGTGCAGAAACTGAATTTACTATTCTGCTATGTTTCAAATATAAACAAAAACAAGACCAACATAATTTAATCATTATTAAAGCAAAAAATGCGCAATTTACCAGCATATAGAATAAAAACAATGAGCTCACTGAGTCGAGTATATATAATTTTGGTGATGTCCATTGCAACCAAAAGGGAAGGTGCACTACTATATACTATAGCAGTCCTAAATACAAATTTCAACGTTTTGAGTTATGCGAGATACATACATACACAACGTACGTACGTACAGACGCCACAAAAAAGATATTTTTTGAATTCATTTTAAATCAATTTTATTATTCGTTTCCGGAAAAGTGTCCTTATTCTGATCTTACGTAAATATGTCACGTATAAATATCGTTACACTGAATTCAATAGAGGTCAAAACAAATATTTCCGTTGAAATATGAAACCCGGAATTTTTTGTGATTATAATATTTCCTTTACTTCGTATAAGGAAGTAATTAAGCTTAACCGCAATTAAACAAGAAACCCATTGTTCTGTTAAGTTTCAGATGTAAACAAATATAACTCTTATGGTAAACAAAAATTAGGCTTAGCCGCACTTAAACGACTTTTAAATTGTTGATAATTCTACAGCTATTGCATGCAGATTAACTAAAGACATAAACACCTTAACCGAAAGATAATTCAATCATTACTAAAGCAAAAAAGGCACAATTTATCAACATATAAGAATTAAAACTGAGCTCATGGAGCTGAGTAACAGATTCGGTATATATATATATATATATATCAGCACAATGGTCAAAATTCTTGACCACTAAGGTCTCTCTTATTCATGTTATCTTTCTACTTTCATATATATATATATATATGTATGTTTGGTGCGGCCGATTGCAACTAAAATTCGAGGTGCACATCTACATGTTATAGGAGTCCTATAGACAAAAATTCAATGTTTTGAAATTACTCGTTTGTGAGTTACGCGAGATGCATACATACGTACGTACGTACAGATGCCACGAAAAATCTCTTTCGAATCCATTTTAAATCAGTTTTATAATTCGTTTGTGGAAAAAGACTCTTTTATTCTGTCCTTACGTACAGATGTCACGCAAAAACATCGTTAAATTGCATTCGATAGAGGTCAAAATGGATATTATGGTACCCGGAATTTTTCGTGATTACAATACCCCCTTTACTTCGTACAAGGAAGTAAAAAGGAAGAAGGGGAACTAAAACATCGTAAATAAAATGTATTACTGAAGTTTTTATTTTGTGTTTCTTTTTTACTAAATATGAAATGACGTATATATTATTTTTGGATATTTATTGCTTCTACACGTCCACGCCACACATCCTATTTTTTTCTATTCGCCTTTCTGAATCCTATTAACCAAGATACTTATGTCACTACTCATTCTAAGAACAACACCCAAAAAAGGCATCTCCTGACCTAATACTCATTCATTTCATAATATCTTGAAACTAACATCAAAACATTTTGCAGAATGCAAATCATAAAATTAGATCATCATAATTAAGGCTTATAACATCCTATGGATTGCATTATTTGAAACTTAAAATTCACAATCTTAAATATATAAAATAACATCTTATCTGTTTTCCAAAATAAAAGTCTTAAAACTAGGTTTCCGTTTTAAATTTCTCTATAATTCGTTGCATGCACAGCTTAAAAATAAAGAATATGCAGCGACAGCGCCAAAAAGGCGATACAGACTCAAAAACTCTAGAGAAAACCACCAGTTGGCGAAACAGCACACAAAGATAGTAAACTACAAGCTGACGGGAAGAGACGAGTTTTCTCCAGCAGTTCTGAGTAACAACTTCAGTCTGTGTGCCTCTGTGTAACTACTTGGAGTTAAACGTCTTGTGCCTTCAACGTGATATGTAAACTTCGGCATCCGTTTCTGTGTTGGGACTGTACTCTTTCTTAAGCCATTATTATGTATCTATGTTACTTATTAAATTTCATTCTTAATGGTACATGCCTATCTCAATTACAATTGGTATTTTTCTAAGTAATGTTTTACTCGCGCGTACCTCAGATATGTTTGACCTCCTTTGATCTCCGTAATTTTCGCCAAATGGGGCACCACGCTTAAAGTAATATAGTTAGTTTAGTCGTGTTACAGAACTTGGAAGGAGCGGACATGACAGGATCTCGGGCGTTTCACCGTTAAAGATATAAGTAAATGTTTTATGATGTAATGGAATGTATTTGCCGGGCGGCAGAAATTTGTATATGCCAGGTGGCAAAAGAATTGTAAATAAGACGTAAGTAAATGTAGAATAGAAGAAATTGTTTCAAACTACATCGACATTTCAACACGCAACCAGAATATTTAAATTAAACATTTTGATTTTTTTCAAGGGTTTCCAAATATTGAATTAATATTTTGTGTGGTAACAATTCATATAAACTTTGTGAGTAAACATTCCAGAAGATGAGAAAAATAACCAAAAATTTGGAACCCTTTTTTACAATCCAGCAGTAATTTTTAGAAATGCACATGTCCCAATCAAATTATTAAGATATTTTTGCCAATTTGCATCCCATATATAAACATTATAGCAAATATAAAATAGTAGGGGAACACTTAACACTCTGTAAAGGTGAATACAGATCAGCTGACTACGTCCATGGCTCACGCGTTTCGCCTTTTCTGATTATAAGATACCTTATGCAATGCTAAATCAGTTTCATAAGAATATCTCAAACATTAAAATATAATTTAAACTTCCTTCGCGGTAATTCCACTTTTATTCTTCGTAGCTAAGTCATCCTAACTATATTACAATGTGGCGACGAGAGAATGGCTGTCTTTTAACGGAAAAGCTCGTATCTGTGAAGCTTATTAAGTAAAGAACTGCCCGGATAGGAGCACATCTTTTATCCCAGAAATTGCTAATCCTCTTACCGTCTTAAAAAAAAGGGAATTACGTAATTAATAAACCTTTTTTCATCGATTTTTCATGAGGATAAAGCTTCATATATTCTTAACTTGTATTCTGTATTGCTTAATCCTTGGCATATTGCACTTGCTTGTCTATCCCATTTTCAGTATATTTAAGTGTGTGTAAGCGTAGAGTATGCACGAAATCGCATTTCGGTTAATTTTTCCCAAAAGTGCTCTTTGTGATTTGTTACTTGTTTCAACGGTGTAATGTAGCACTGCAAGCATCAATAGGAAGATAGAATGGATTTTAATGTACCGTAGTACAATTAAAGATTATTGATTTGCTTTATAATTTCAGCATAGTTCCATTCCTATTGTTTAACATAGCTTTCAAATAAAAGCAAAATTAAACTTCATGTTTGGTTTTATGGGAAAGAACTCCACACATTTTGGGAGATCCATCCTCTGCAGTTAGAGGAAAAATGGGTCTGCGTTGTTTTTGCTCCTTGAAAAAGAGAGCACTGATTTTTGTGTTTCTAGAAATACGTGCTTTAAAATCAGTGTAAAGCTAAAGCTGAATTTTATTTTCATTCCAAACTAGCATATCTCCTTTCTGCTGTTCTTCTTACGACCAGAGAGTAATATTACTGAAACTAGCAAATACAAGGCTTCATCTTTGAAACACTTAGGCTTCTATGAAAATGGAAGCATGAAAAATAAACAATGCTTTTGTCGGGACTCGAATTTTACACCTCTTAGTCCCTAGCCAACATGACCTTCTATCATTCTTCGCTTAAATAACATTTGTTATTAATATCTAGGCACTATAGCTTTGTCATTAACGTCTAAGTATTACATCAGTATCTAAGGAAAGAATCATATTCATTCTCTCTACATTACTTATTTTCCAATTTCTCACATTTCATAATTTGCTAAAACACCAGGCATTCTAAAGAAATGATTAGGTATTCCGTAGAATGGCGGCATTTCATAAATTGCCAGTAATATATTCGTAAACTAAAACTAAGCACATGACAGCTAAATAAAAGGCTGATGGCATTCACTCTCTGAAGCTATGAAACTCCACCTAGGAGGAGAAAGTTCCTGCTAGTTGAGAGTCCCTAGTTCAATACTTCTTCATCGATTCTTGCTTAATCGAAATCCCTTTCTTAAATGTAAACCTCTTTGTTCGAATTTCAATAACTTCAAATCCAATTTTCGATTTCTATACATCAATAAACCAAAACATATCTTTCTTTCCTTCCAAAAATAACTTCTTTACCTTGTAAAAATGCTTGCTGGGAGGAGGTACTACTATTACTACTACTACTACTATACGAAAAAAAAAGATGTGGAAATAAATTAATGCATGAAATGGTTTTTAAATAAAATAAAAATACCTCTCTCTAAACCGCAAAGAACTTTCACAGAAGGTTTTTATTTACTTGAAATTCTTATTTCCCTTCCCTTTAAAGCAAGTAGTTCGGCAAGTATTGTATTTTTGGTATTGCAGCGCAGTGAGAATAAACAGATCCCTATCCAATTACTAGAACTTCTAAAATCGATGTTACTCTTCCTGCTAACTTTTTCTTTTTTCTCCATTTTCCTTCTTTTCTCCATTATGTTGTCACCTTCCTAACATTCGTTTTCGCAGACGTTATTTCTTGTTAATATTTTTGACTGAAATTTCAAAAGATACTGAAAATATCGTTAAGCGAGAGTTCTCTAACAGCCATTAAAAATGACAAGAATATAATAGCAATTCTTATCTTGCACTTATAAAAACTCTGATGTGAAAACCACTTGACTTCCCTATACGTCGGTTAAATTATACACATTTTTTTTCTGCACTTCATTTAAACTTATTTCCTTGAATTACTCTAACTTAATTAACCCATTCCTCGAGGCAAGTTGAAAATGACAACAAAAACTGCAGGTTTAGAAATTAAATATCCCTGGCAATTTTGGTAGTACGGACGTTAAACCTTTTGCTCTTTTGATTACAACAATATTTAAGTATTTTTTAACTATGCAGACGTTCTTAATCTGAATTATACCTAATACACTTTTTCTCTGGATAACTAACTTTGCGAAATGTTATTTTTCCATACGCGCAATGTATTATTGACGTTATCTTTGCGTTCGGCAAGGATGTTACTTTATATAAAGAATAACAGTTATATGAATTTCATTTATGGAAGCTCATTTATTAAATTCCTACTATTAGGTCACACTTTCCCTATATCTTGTTCAATTTTTCAATCGTTGATAAATCCATCCACTCAAGTTCTTTTATCCATCTACTCAAGTTCCAATACATTTTTTTAAACTTGTAGTGGATGACACTTGATGTTAATGCAGTTTTTTCACATGTTAGAGTCAATTCCTACTTATTTATTCCTGTTTATTATAAGACTTGCAAATAATGACCGTTTCTTAGGAATTCTCACGTGCTGTAAAAATTTATTTTATAACAACTTATAATAGTACATGACTGTGATAAATAGGATTTTAATATTTAACAAAAATAAGTGGCAACAGTAAGACAGGATTATAAAGATTTTTAAAGCGTATGGAATTAAAGAATTGTAGTTTTATAGAGTTGGATGAAGCAGATGTAATGTCCCATTATGTAGCGAAAATTCTCCCCAAATTTCTATGTTAGCGTGATATTAATATATGTTTAAAATATAAGCCTTTAAAATGTTCCTTGCTTTACAAACGGAGAATGCGAAAAGAAAGCGAAAAGAAACTACAACACAACGCAAGCGACGATTACTAATCCATTAATATTATACTTTTCGCAGCAGGTCAAGCATATGTCGCCTTGAGTCGTGTGAAGTCATTAAATGGAAAATTAATTGAAGAACTGGACTGCTGGAAACTAACTGGAAAGATTCCTTGCAATAATGCTTCATTATCTTTCCAGTGAATGAGAAATTATGGATAGAATGAGACAAGAGAATGAGAAATTATAGACCGCCATCAACTTCATATATTAGAAACGAAAGAAATTTTAATAATGTTAATTAAAAGTAAATAAAATAAAATTTTTCTTTGTTGACTTGAGGAATTATCTTTAATTTTTTTATATTACTTGTAAAATAGTAAGCTATCGGAAGGATATCTATTGAGGTACGTTTACGAGCGAGTCTGAAATCCATTCATGAAATAAATAACAACAGTTTTTTTTTTTTTTTTTTTTTTTACAACAAAAACTTGAGTGTAGGTTTCTGCTATGTCTAAAAGTTTATCTGAATGTCCTTCCGACCCTACTGCACTGCCGAACGAGTCATCACTTCAGTGATAAAGTAGGTTTATGTAACCTTTTCAATGAAGTCTTAAAAGGAATATAAGATGCATCCTGTGCTAAAAGATAAAAGTCCGCTACATGTACATGGTTAAAATAACTTAAGACTGAAAGTTTAAATTCGAGTAACGTAGTCTGAGACTACATGCATAATAATCTACTTGAGCTGTCTCAAGTAAGTAACAGCGCGTATGTAAACGTCGGCTAGAAAAATAGCTAAAGCTACAATAAACTTTTGCAAATCTGGCGATAGTAAGCATCTCCAGTGCGAGACAGTGAGAAGCTCTTAACATTCAAACCCTTGTTTTAAATACTCAACAAATGATTTGCATTCTCATGAACACTACGGAAAGAAAAAAAATGAAAGAATCAAATCATAGTAACTGTTTAATTAACACAAAATAATGCATAGGTTGCGAGAGATTATTTATTAAGCAGTCGAAGTTACCTGCAGTAGGATGATTCTTTCCTTTACTTAAACAAAACTGGATAATGTTCTCTTTATGAAATCATGAAAACATTTTGTAGCCAGATCACTCGATGACAATGAATCGAATACCAAGCTTGAATTAGTACGTAAAATCAAAAAGCGGTGTAATAGCTAAGGATTTTGAATGAGTAGAAATGTTTTAGTTTTGGAAGGATTTTACAGTCAAATGACTTATCACATCTTCCAGTCTTCCGGATCACCAAATCTCCCGGTTTTTTATTTTTAGCTTTATTAAGAAAAATGTTTCCCAGCTATAAATGAAATATATTAATAGTGAAATTTAAATTTTGTAAATTCTATTTCCTCACTATTACTGATCTTCAGAATAATTCTTCTTATAAAATTTTATTTTATCTAAATTGTATATTTTTATTATATTTTATTGATGTTATTTAATTTTTCTTAAAATTTCATTTGATTTGAATTGTAATATTCTACTATAGAATTTTGTTCTTTTTTAGATGAAGTTCCAAGCAATATGATGCGCGAAGGGAAACCATCTCGGTTTTTCTCGTGGTTTCTCGTAAAAGTCTCCCTGTTTTTAAGATTTCAAGGTTAGCAGCTCTTATACATGGAACCATGAAAACATTTTGTAGTCAGATCACTCGATGACAAGGGATTGAATTTAAAGTTTGAATTCTAACATAAAATCTAGATACATGGTTTTGAACCATAGGCACTCCGTAATTTATAATCATTGGCATCGGCATAAAATCAAAATGCGGTATATGGGCTAAGGAATTTGAAATGAGTATTGAAAGAGAATTCAGTAAACTTCAATTCTAGTCATAGAAATATTTTACATTTGTTAGAGAAAAATAAGAAAGGGATGTTTGTGTCAATGGACCGTCTAGAATCTACAACTAGAATTCGTGGCTGCAGATGTTATTAAAAGCATTTTTAAAAGAAATAGATACAATTGAGAATTATTTTACTTTTTAATCTCATTGATTGAAACAAAAATGCATTTAATTCACGTCATGTGTAATTAAAAACATTCAATATTGTTTTAGAATGGCGATATATACATTTCTTTCACTTTTTAAATACGCAGAAGATATACATAACATTCCCATTTTATTCTCAATATATATCTTTCCAGTATGCTAAAAAAATGTTTCACAATTCCACCTGCGACATTTCTATTGATAATCAGTATTGAAAAATCATATGAAACTTTTGGGCGATCATTAAAATCTGAAATCTTTCAGATTTATTGATTAGCAATAATAAAGAATCTACATGAATGCATGCATGTTTCTCGCATTGTGAGAAGACAGCGGTACCAGAGTCATCAAATTTTGAATAACGTAATCCCCAGACAAACATGGGCTTTTGGAAGATTGAATTTTGAATTTCGAATTTGTTTTAATATCTGTTTCATATTTTTTAAAACTTTAAAATTTTCTGATTAACAAGTTCAATGATTTCAAAGCGAGAAATGGCAAAACTGTATGGAGAAAAGCATTTTTATATCCAGTGAGCGAGACTGTGTAGCGGAAATTCTAAAGATATGCAGTTTTTAAGCATTTTGTAGTATTGCTGATGAACTGAATTTTATGTGGTTTAAGGGTGAAGAACATGATATTTCATAAATAAAATTAACACACAAAACGATAAAAAAGTTTCTTTGGGCATAATCTAAAATCTGAAAGCTTTCAGATTTTTTTTCATATGTTTTTGCTTATTTAATTGTTAATTTTGTATGCAATTATTAATTTTAATCTGTTCCTACAATTAGCAGAATTTTAAATTATAAATGTAGATGCTTCTTAGAAAGCAATGTGTTTTCTTTATAACTTTATAAGTTTTCGGTTACTTTTAACGTTTGTTAACAAGTCTGAATATAAGCCATCAAAAGGAACTATTGAACGCATGCTTTCGGGAGTACAATCTGATTAACTAGAATGAAATTTTATTTTGTCGCTGTGTCATTTCATTAAATCAATTAATTAGGGACCGCTCCTTCAGTTAAAAGCTTATATTGTTTTGTCAGTGCATTAGAAAAACGTAAAATTCTAGTTGGCGGTTTGTTTCCTATGATCTGCTAATTAGATAATTAGCAGTTAATTAGGAAACAACGAATTTTTAATAAGGTTAAAAATTAAGGAAAAAGAGCCCTTTGTAATGCGAGGTATCTACAAATCGCTGTCAACGCTCATAGTTAGCTCTTCTTTGCCACACTGCACTTTTGTGCCTTGTTTTTAAACAACAGTTTTGCTAAAATTAGAACTGACAGTCATGTTCTTACTTTGAATTATTATGTTTTAATATTTAATGTATTTTGTTAACCTTAGTGTTAACGCAATTTATGTATAAAAACTGTTTATTGTAACAAGTTCTTTTAAGTGTATAATAATATTTACCGTGTTTCCTCTCGTATATTTCTTCCTAGCTTTTCAGCGTTAGGTGCTGAAATTTTATTAAATATTTTCATAGTTCTCCCCTTTCTCCGTAGTATATAGTTTTTCCACTGAATATTGGTTTATTGGTAAATTCTATTCGCTTTATTACATTTATTTTTATTTAGTGCATTCAATTTGTATTTCCATTTCATGTATTTTATTTTCCCTTGCATTCATTATTTGAAATGCATTTTGTGCAGATTCTTCGACAAGCTAATGGGACTTGAAAGGTGTTCTTACACTTATCTACTGCTGATGAGTTGGATCTTTCGAAATTCGATTCTTTTAAAGTCACATACATTTCAGGGTACAACACTGGTCCTTTTAGAAACGTTCCCAGCAGGTGATATAAATTGCATGCTACATGATGTGCTAAAATTTGTCGTCAATTTACATATTTTGCGGCGTATATTTCATGTAGAACACTGGTGCGTTTTAAAAATTTCACTGGTACTTTATGAAAATTTATAGCTAATGAGAGCACGTGAGTAGTAAGCGCGGGTAACCGTGCTACGCCCGAGGCTACAGGGGGCGTGGCCTCCGCCATCTTGGATTACGTAACAACCGAAAGTCACGATACCAGCGCCATCTTGGATTCCTTCCCGCGTTGGAATGACATCATCAAAGTTTCGTTTTTATGGTGTGGCAACGATCTTTTCAAAGTTTTTATTTTTTGTGGCATCGAATATATATTTTTAGGTTTTCTTGCAACGAACTCTTGAACCACGTGTTTGGAATGACATCTCTTTTAATTTATTATTTTTAATTATTTGACACGTGATTAATATTAGTTTGATATTTGATTAATATTAATACTATTTTGTATGTCATTAATTTTTTTATTTACTCTTTTTAATAAGTATCTTAATTATTTAGTACGTCATTATTTAATTAATTACTATTAAAGAATTTTTGTGGAAATTAATATTATTTTCCCTGAATTTTAAAAGTAACTCCACCGCCGGGATTCGAACTCGCTATCTCTGGGATGGGAGTCTAGCGCTTTACCGCTCGGCTACCCGGTCCTCTTATCAGACTTCTTATTTGAAACTCTCTTTGTCCCTTTGAGTTTTTGTACCATTGATGACATAAGGCTGAAAGTCTGCGCATACGCTTTGACATGAAAACCGCGTCACACATTTGTTTTTACACGACGGCTAGGATTTCTTTTGGCTTCTTAATCATTACTTTATTCATTGCTGTTTTAAATGTAAGATTTTCCCACAGTTTAATTTTTTTTATTATTAAGCTATTTTTAATTGTTTTCATTTTTCATCTCATTCTTACTTTTTTTTAAGTTATTAGTTAATTTATTAATTTTTTATTTCATTTTTTTCCCTTTCCCAAACATAAATTTTATTTTTAACTTTCGGAAATTGACGTTTACTTCCAACAAAATTGAATTTAAATTTTCTTTTTACTTTTTATCTTGCAAAGTTTATTTTTTTTTATTTAATTTTCTTTTTGGTTTTACAAAAGTAATATTTATTTTTACGAATTGAATTTTTCCTTTTCACTTTTTTATTTTGCAAAAGTTTTTTTTTTTTTTCGTATTTTTACTTTATTTTAATTTTTTGTTTAACTTTCTTTTTGGTTTTACAAAAGTAATATTTTTATTTACGAATTGAATTTTTCTTTTTCACTTTTTTATTTTGCAAAAGTTTTTTTTTCCCGAAATTTATTCCTTTTCGCATTTTTACTTTACTTTATTTTAATTTTTTGTTTCAACTTTTTTTGGTTTTACAAAAGAAATATTTATTTTTCCAAATTTAATTTTCCTTTCCGCTTTTTATTTTAAAAAAAGTTGTTACTACATTTTTAACTTAATTTTTATTACAAAAGTAATATTTAGTTTCATAATTTTAATTTTTTTGAGTTTTTTGTTTACACAATTGTTTTTTTGTTACATTTTTATTTTACCCTTAACTTTTTTCCCTTGTTTTAAATACAATACGATGTTACATTTCCATTTCTCCAAAAGTAGACTTACCTACATTTCTGTGTCTTTGAAATTTTAAGCTGGAATTTACATGCATATAACTTCACTAGATAATATTTTCTGTAGCATTAAGGCAATATACACAATGCTCTTTCTATATAGTTTAACTGGAATACTACATTTCTTACTTTGTTACTACTAAGTTGGAGATACTCAGAACTTTTCCTTCTAATGTATTTTACTAACTATACAAAACTTTGTTGATTCCCTTTTACACGTCTTACTTTTATTCAAAGGATTCACCAAACTATGTCTGACAAATGTAATTTTTACACTTTCCATTTACACATTTACCCTTATATTTAACTTATAAAACATATTCATGCTGTATTTCTGATTCCTTTTCCCCATAATAAATACAGACTTACATATGTTTCTTTATTGTAAAACCTACTGACTTTAAATAAATCTTATAAGGAGCAATAAATTTTCATGGTATGAAGTTACTCAAACCAATGCATGGAACATTTCTACCCAGTTAAGTTTAGATACATACCAATAGTACTTCATTTCTTCTTATTTTACTCTACAGACATTTATACATATATATTCAGAACACTCCCTTTTATTCAGTAAGATTCATTTATACTACTAACACAAATTTTGCTAACTCTTTGAAATATTTTACAAAAATATCTTGTATTTTCTTGCACATATCCTACTTAAATCACCAAACATACACTGAAACCTTGATTTTTTCCTTCATGTGAAAACGTCACTCGGATTCTTAATATGATTCCAACATTTTCGCAGAACTTTATAAACACTACTCTATTTGAACTTATCACAGCCTAACTCTCTTAACAAGGTACAGAAGATTGAATTATATTTTAACTACAGAGAAGAATATCCACATTGTAACGTATTATTTTAAATTTGAATTATAGTCACATTTTGTGAAGGAGAACTTAATGTCTATAATACACATGGAATTAATATTCAGCCATGGAAATGAAACTTTATCGCCTTTTTCCCAATTTGGAATATAAAAATTTGTTAACTTGGAATATTTTTAACGTATTTATTGTAACTTAACTGAAAAAGACCCATATTTCACATTGTCAGTAATTTATTTAGCACTGAACTCTTACAGCCTTTTGAGAACGAAATTTAATTTATCATACCTGACAAATGACTCCTACATAGTTATGATACATTACACGAAATATCGAGTAAAGTTCCAAATAATGATCTAACATAGTAATTAACATGACCTAACACAAATAATTTTAAGATAGAAATTTCAAACTGACATTGCTTAATAATGAACTTTTACAGCTTTTTTGACATTTAACTTCTCATAGATAATAAATAAAATTACACACAAATAATTATACAAAATAGGTAATAATGACAGAAAGTCCATATAATGATCTACTATAGTCACCAACTTTAAAAATTTTAACGCATTTTTAATATGTCATAAGAAAGACCACACTTTTTTTGAAAAGCATTATTTTAATTAAGCATTGGAACCACGCAGTCCTGCGCACATGTATAACATTTTTTATTTATCATAAGCATGACACATAATAAGTAAATAAAATTTTCACAAAGTACGAAACACATTTCTTTTTTAACTGAACTGTACTATTAAGAAAAATGCAGTATGGAATGCTTAGAACACTCAGGGCCACAGTTCCTCATTTCCCCACGCATTGACCAAAATATACATGTACTTTAAAATCAGTTAAACAAATTCAAATGTTAGTATTCAAAGAGGAATACTTCACAAATTAGATGAAAGAAAGGTACACAATGAACTTGAGTGAAAAATACACAAAAGCATGTAAGGACCGAGAAAAAGATGTATTCGTGGAGAACTTTTTTAAGATAAACTTGCTCTATTTTTTGCACATGGGTTACATTTTGCATTTTAGATTAAGGAAACATTCAAGATAATTCCTGTATAACTAGGGATTTTCACATGTTAGTAATGTAATTTATTAGAACTGTCACAGATATATAGGACAAGTATGCCATTTCCAAGGAAAACAATTTTCCCAAGCCAGACTTTAACAGTGAAATATAAAAGGAAATAAGAATATCCCATATTTCAAACAAAATTAGTATCTGAGTATGCAAAAACATGAACAAGAAACGAATATTTTTTCTGAAAATGTTCCGAATGGTTTAAGTCAGGACTAGTTTCATGAACAGAGCATGAAAAATAATGATGAATTTTTAATTTTATTTTGTCTGTAGTACATTTACTTATGCTAAAATCTTCCATTTTGGTTGACTGTACTTTACATTCAGACCTAAGTTGATAAATCAGAGTGATTTTGTGTTTTAAAGCTTCAAATTCAGAAATACTACAACTCAAAAGCAAAAAGATTAAAACGACAAGAGAATATACTGCAAGCAAGCGAACGTGATAAATGACTTTTGGGGCTGAATTTCATGAATTCATAGATGGGGTGCAAAATTTTAATGCACTGTATATGAACTATTTTTCAAATGTATTACGATCACCAACTTTACATAGACTTTAAGTAAACATTTCATGTTAATTTACCATTTTTTCCTGAGATTTATCTATGTATTTACTAAATTTTTGCATTTTGTTCATAAATATAATAACAAAAGGACATAAGAGAACATTTGTTTCTTGAAAATGTCCATAATTTTACCCAACTGTTATTTCTTTCATAGCTTTGAAGTAACGTATTAAACACATAGTTATCTTGTATTGACCAGACAGCCGTTGGTCTTGCCAATGTCTGAGGGAAGTCACAAAGCTAGAGAATTTAAGTAATATTTTACCAGTACGGAGAACTTCTTACGGCGTTTTCGATGAAAATTGACCGAATTTAGTAGTTCATTACTAACCTAGGAGCCTTTAACTATTTTTTTATTCGAAAAAAAAACAGACCAGAAATTATCATCAAGATTTTCCATACAGATATATTGTACTACTTTTCATGCCATTACATTTCAAATGAAATTTGATTCATTGTCAGATAGTTAAATGTTTGTTATTTTTCGCATACGAATGCATTTTCGTGTCTCACATACGCTCATTACATATGATTTAACAAAATTACGAACAAGTTAGAAGTTAAATGAATATTTCCTGAAATATTGTACATTTGATTCCGGAAAGTTTACATGAGTACCTTCATTTCGAAACCCCTAATGTTTCTTTTCCTGAATTCAAAGTAAATTTTGAGTGTAGAATTTTCAGTTTTGACAGAAGTTATTTGTAAGTGGCTGTGATGTGTTCGTGTTTTCATAAACCGTTTTTTTGAAACACCCTATTGGTAACCTTTAGAACAGTTTGAATATTACCATTTTTTACCTTACTGCCACTGCAAATCATTGAATTTTCAAATATTTTCCTTTTTTATCGTTTACAGTGCCTCGTAAAGTCTTGAGAACAAATTTTTACTAAATACTTATATCATTCGATTTAATAATTTTGTTACACGTTTGGAAGATTTAACTTCACTATCACGCTAAACCAGAAGTTAAGAAAAGAAAATGTAATTGTTATCTTAGTATTCTATGGGGATAGATTAATTTTCTCTGACATTGACGTATTCGTATGTAGATAATAGAGACTTTTAACCCAGCTCATACAGACTTGGAATATTTTCTCTAAGTCACCACGATGACAGACTTGCATTGTCATAGACGTTTTTCTCGTGAAATATATTTCTTTCTTAAAAGTTTATATACTAATTTCTTTAGAAACATGTCTAAGAAAATACCTCATCTTCATAAGAAACATCAGATTTGATTTAAATTAATAATAAAATAAGAATCATTAATTTGTAAATATATTTCTCTTTGACTCAAAAGTTTCTTTATCATATTCAAAATGAACAATTAATTGTACATAACTAATATATTGTATTGATGAACCAGAATTATATTTTACCTTACTGCATTATATTTCAAAGTGAATGTGTTTTATTGCATATTTTAATAAAATCTTAAAAGCTTAAATGAGTGTTTCATTACAAAATTTGTACTTTCTAACTTCATTCTACTGAAACGAAAACATTCATAACTTATTACGAAGAAAAAGTTTTACAGATTATACTTTTTGATTAATTTTCATACCACAGTATTATCTTTGAAAATTTGTTTCCTAATCCACTGCTAATATATTACTAATTTTCGCTCCTTCAATACACTTCGTACGTGATAAAAAAACTCAGTTTAGAAACTTTTTTCCTTAACGCCTTTTATTGCATTGCTGAACCGGGGCCATGCTTTCATTTTTATTACATATCATGCGAATATTTTAAAAAAAAGCATACTTTTTCCTTCTGTTAGCACAATTTTAACCAGCATTTTACTATTACAGAGACTTCTTTAGTAAAATTTCAAGGGTTAAATTGATCGTTTCATTATTAATTTTGAAGATTCTGGATATATCCTATTTAAAAGTTCATAACCGATTAGCAAAATAATTTATATATGTACTTTGTTGTCCTCTTGGTTAATTTTTAAAGCGTTTTTCAACTATAACACTTGATTTCTAGCCAAGTATCGAAATGATTATTTACTTTCCACTTTTTCCAAAGAATTTCGTAGACACATATATTCAGTACAGAATATTTTCCTAACTTAAAAATATTATTACCAAAATAGAAAAATAGGTAAAATTTTCCTAAAAATTTATATATTTGTTTTTTAAAAACATGTACACGAATATCCACATTTAATTACTTAATGTGTACTTTCCTATATCAGAACTAAAATTTCGAACGAAATTTTTTTAAATAATGTCATAATCCATAAAATTTATGTCTTTGTGATGTCATCGTCTTTTCGCAAACGTTTTGAGAGTAGACGTTTAGACATTTCGAAACCGTTTTCTCTTTGCTATTGGAAACTATTTTATCTTTGCTGTTGGTATATGCCAATGAATTCTGGATACTTTTTTCTCTTGGTTTATCTTCAGCTTATGAGTTATTTAAATACTTAAAAATATATTTGTAGATCTTTTATGTTGACACTTGTGATAGAATTTTTTGGACGTTTTTGGAAAATGTATTTTATTCACGTGAATGAAACTGATGTTTTCTTAATATTTTATTGTTCAGAGTGTTAGTCAATTACGATAGAATGCCGGATTTGTTCTCTTTATTCAACATTCATATGAAATTCGGTATTCCAAATCCCTCACGCAAAATGTAATTTTTCTATCAGTAATAGGAAGACGAATGGAATAAATGCAGGTTATGCAGACATAAGATAAAAAATCTGGAAGTAAAAGACATTCTCCAGATCTAAACAATTCAGTAGAATGTGCAAATATTCATCCTATTCGAAGCTTATTTTTTCAATTACATAGAATATAAAATGTAAATTTAATAAAAAGAGATATAATGAAGATCAAGTATTCTGCAAAATCTGGATGGTAATTATACAAAATTAGTCATAAAGCAGGTTTCCGTAAAAAGTGGCTCCAGCGGAGGAAACACGCCGACAGTCTTCTGAAGCTCTAAGTGAGCACCTGATCTCTGCTCTTACAAAAGCTAAGTAGAATTGTAAATTCTACGTAAGAGCGAAGATCAAATGACCACTTAGAGTTTCAGGAGACTGCCGGCGTGTCTCCTTCGTTGGAACCGCTTTTTACGAAAACCTGCTTTATGACTAATTTTGTATAATTACCATCCAGATTTTGCAGAATACTTGATCTTCATTATATCTCTTTTTATTAAATTTACATTTTATATTCTATGTAATTGAAAAAATAAGCTTCGAATAGGATGAATATTTGCACATTCTACTGAATTGTTTAGACCTGGAGAATGTCTTTTACTTCCAGATTTTTTATCTTATGTCTGCATAACCTGCATTTATTCCATTCGTCTTCCTATTACTGATAGAAAAATTACATTTTGCGTGAGGGATTTGGAATACCGAATTTCATATGAATGTTGAATAAAGAGAACAAATCCGGCATTCTATCGTAATTGACTAACACTCTGAACAATAAAATATTAAGAAAACATCAGTTTCATTCACGTGAATAAAATACATTTTCCAAAAACGTCCAAAAAATTCTATCACAAGTGTCAACATAAAAGATCTACAAATATATTTTTAAGTATTTAAATAACTCATAAGCTGAAGATAAACCAAGAGAAAAAAGTATCCAGAATTCATTGGCATATACCAACAGCAAAGATAAAATAGTTTCCAATAGCAAAGAGAAAACGGTTTCGAAATGTCTAAACGTCTACTCTCAAAACGTTTGCGAAAAGACGATGACATCACAAAGACATAAATTTTATGGATTATGACATTATTTAAAAAAATTTCGTTCGAAATTTTAGTTCTGATATAGGAAAGTACACATTAAGTAATTAAATGTGGATATTCGTGTACATGTTTTTAAAAAACAAATATATAAATTTTTAGGAAAATTTTACCTATTTTTCTATTTTGGTAATAATATTTTTAAGTTAGGAAAATATTCTGTACTGAATATATGTGTCTACGAAATTCTTTGGAAAAAGTGGAAAGTAAATAATCATTTCGATACTTGGCTAGAAATCAAGTGTTATAGTTGAAAAACGCTTTAAAAATTAACCAAGAGGACAACAAAGTACATATATAAATTATTTTGCTAATCGGTTATGAACTTTTAAATAGGATATATCCAGAATCTTCAAAATTAATAATGAAACGATCAATTTAACCCTTGAAATTTTACTAAAGAAGTCTCTGTAATAGTAAAATGCTGGTTAAAATTGTGCTAACAGAAGGAAAAAGTATGCTTTTTTTTAAAATATTCGCATGATATGTAATAAAAATGAAAGCATGGCCCCGGTTCAGCAATGCAATAAAAGGCGTTAAGGAAAAAAGTTTCTAAACTGAGTTTTTTTATCACGTACGAAGTGTATTGAAGGAGCGAAAATTAGTAATATATTAGCAGTGGATTAGGAAACAAATTTTCAAAGATAATACTGTGGTATGAAAATTAATCAAAAAGTATAATCTGTAAAACTTTTTCTTCGTAATAAGTTATGAATGTTTTCGTTTCAGTAGAATGAAGTTAGAAAGTACAAATTTTGTAATGAAATACTCATTTAAGCTTTTAAGATTTTATTAAAATATGCAATAAAACACATTCACTTTGAAATATAATGCAGTAAGGTAAAATATAATTCTGGTTCATCAATACAATATATTAGTTATGTACAATTAATTGTTCATTTTGAATATGATAAAGAAACTTTTGAGTCAAAGAGAAATATATTTACAAATTAATGATTCTTATTTTATTATTAATTTAAATCAAATCTGATGTTTCTTATGAAGATGAGGTATTTTCTTAGACATGTTTCTAAAGAAATTAGTATATAAACTTTTAAGAAAGAAATATATTTCACGAGAAAAACGTCTATGACAATGCAAGTCTGTCATCGTGGTGACTTAGAGAAAATATTCCAAGTCTGTATGAGCTGGGTTAAAAGTCTCTATTATCTACATACGAATACGTCAATGTCAGAGAAAATTAATCTATCCCCATAGAATACTAAGATAACAATTACATTTTCTTTTCTTAACTTCTGGTTTAGCGTGATAGTGAAGTTAAATCTTCCAAACGTGTAACAAAATTATTAAATCGAATGATATAAGTATTTAGTAAAAATTTGTTCTCAAGACTTTACGAGGCACTGTAAACGATAAAAAAGGAAAATATTTGAAAATTCAATGATTTGCAGTGGCAGTAAGGTAAAAAATGGTAATATTCAAACTGTTCTAAAGGTTACCAATAGGGTGTTTCAAAAAAACGGTTTATGAAAACACGAACACATCACAGCCACTTACAAATAACTTCTGTCAAAACTGAAAATTCTACACTCAAAATTTACTTTGAATTCAGGAAAAGAAACATTAGGGGTTTCGAAATGAAGGTACTCATGTAAACTTTCCGGAATCAAATGTACAATATTTCAGGAAATATTCATTTAACTTCTAACTTGTTCGTAATTTTGTTAAATCATATGTAATGAGCGTATGTGAGACACGAAAATGCATTCGTATGCGAAAAATAACAAACATTTAACTATCTGACAATGAATCAAATTTCATTTGAAATGTAATGGCATGAAAAGTAGTACAATATATCTGTATGGAAAATCTTGATGATAATTTCTGGTCTGTTTTTTTTTCGAATAAAAAAATAGTTAAAGGCTCCTAGGTTAGTAATGAACTACTAAATTCGGTCAATTTTCATCGAAAACGCCGTAAGAAGTTCTCCGTACTGGTAAAATATTACTTAAATTCTCTAGCTTTGTGACTTCCCTCAGACATTGGCAAGACCAACGGCTGTCTGGTCAATACAAGATAACTATGTGTTTAATACGTTACTTCAAAGCTATGAAAGAAATAACAGTTGGGTAAAATTATGGACATTTTCAAGAAACAAATGTTCTCTTATGTCCTTTTGTTATTATATTTATGAACAAAATGCAAAAATTTAGTAAATACATAGATAAATCTCAGGAAAAAATGGTAAATTAACATGAAATGTTTACTTAAAGTCTATGTAAAGTTGGTGATCGTAATACATTTGAAAAATAGTTCATATACAGTGCATTAAAATTTTGCACCCCATCTATGAATTCATGAAATTCAGCCCCAAAAGTCATTTATCACGTTCGCTTGCTTGCAGTATATTCTCTTGTCGTTTTAATCTTTTTGCTTTTGAGTTGTAGTATTTCTGAATTTGAAGCTTTAAAACACAAAATCACTCTGATTTATCAACTTAGGTCTGAATGTAAAGTACAGTCAACCAAAATGGAAGATTTTAGCATAAGTAAATGTACTACAGACAAAATAAAATTAAAAATTCATCATTATTTTTCATGCTCTGTTCATGAAACTAGTCCTGACTTAAACCATTCGGAACATTTTCAGAAAAAATATTCGTTTCTTGTTCATGTTTTTGCATACTCAGATACTAATTTTGTTTGAAATATGGGATATTCTTATTTCCTTTTATATTTCACTGTTAAAGTCTGGCTTGGGAAAATTGTTTTCCTTGGAAATGGCATACTTGTCCTATATATCTGTGACAGTTCTAATAAATTACATTACTAACATGTGAAAATCCCTAGTTATACAGGAATTATCTTGAATGTTTCCTTAATCTAAAATGCAAAATGTAACCCATGTGCAAAAAATAGAGCAAGTTTATCTTAAAAAAGTTCTCCACGAATACATCTTTTTCTCGGTCCTTACATGCTTTTGTGTATTTTTCACTCAAGTTCATTGTGTACCTTTCTTTCATCTAATTTGTGAAGTATTCCTCTTTGAATACTAACATTTGAATTTGTTTAACTGATTTTAAAGTACATGTATATTTTGGTCAATGCGTGGGGAAATGAGGAACTGTGGCCCTGAGTGTTCTAAGCATTCCATACTGCATTTTTCTTAATAGTACAGTTCAGTTAAAAGAGAAATGTGTTTCGTACTTTGTGAAAATTTTATTTACTTATTATGTGTCATGCTTATGATAAATAAAAAATGTTATACATGTGCGCAGGACTGCGTGGTTCCAATGCTTAATTAAAATAATGCTTTTCAAAAAAAGTGTGGTCTTTCTTATGACATATTAAAAATGCGTTAAAATTTTTAAAGTTGGTGACTATAGTAGATCATTATATGGACTTTCTGTCATTATTACCTATTTTGTATAATTATTTGTGTGTAATTTTATTTATTATCTATGAGAAGTTAAATGTCAAAAAAGCTGTAAAAGTTCATTATTAAGCAATGTCAGTTTGAAATTTCTATCTTAAAATTATTTGTGTTAGGTCATGTTAATTACTATGTTAGATCATTATTTGGAACTTTACTCGATATTTCGTGTAATGTATCATAACTATGTAGGAGTCATTTGTCAGGTATGATAAATTAAATTTCGTTCTCAAAAGGCTGTAAGAGTTCAGTGCTAAATAAATTACTGACAATGTGAAATATGGGTCTTTTTCAGTTAAGTTACAATAAATACGTTAAAAATATTCCAAGTTAACAAATTTTTATATTCCAAATTGGGAAAAAGGCGATAAAGTTTCATTTCCATGGCTGAATATTAATTCCATGTGTATTATAGACATTAAGTTCTCCTTCACAAAATGTGACTATAATTCAAATTTAAAATAATACGTTACAATGTGGATATTCTTCTCTGTAGTTAAAATATAATTCAATCTTCTGTACCTTGTTAAGAGAGTTAGGCTGTGATAAGTTCAAATAGAGTAGTGTTTATAAAGTTCTGCGAAAATGTTGGAATCATATTAAGAATCCGAGTGACGTTTTCACATGAAGGAAAAAATCAAGGTTTCAGTGTATGTTTGGTGATTTAAGTAGGATATGTGCAAGAAAATACAAGATATTTTTGTAAAATATTTCAAAGAGTTAGCAAAATTTGTGTTAGTAGTATAAATGAATCTTACTGAATAAAAGGGAGTGTTCTGAATATATATGTATAAATGTCTGTAGAGTAAAATAAGAAGAAATGAAGTACTATTGGTATGTATCTAAACTTAACTGGGTAGAAATGTTCCATGCATTAGTTTGAGTAACTTCATACCATGAAAATTTATTGCTCCTTATAAGATTTATTTAAAGTCAGTAGGTTTTACAATAAAGAAACATATGTAAGTCTGTATTTATTATGGGGAAAAGGAATCAGAAATACAGCATGAATATGTTTTATAAGTTAAATATAAGGGTAAATGTGTAAATGGAAAGTGTAAAAATTACATTTGTCAGACATAGTTTGGTGAATCCTTTGAATAAAAGTAAGACGTGTAAAAGGGAATCAACAAAGTTTTGTATAGTTAGTAAAATACATTAGAAGGAAAAGTTCTGAGTATCTCCAACTTAGTAGTAACAAAGTAAGAAATGTAGTATTCCAGTTAAACTATATAGAAAGAGCATTGTGTATATTGCCTTAATGCTACAGAAAATATTATCTAGTGAAGTTATATGCATGTAAATTCCAGCTTAAAATTTCAAAGACACAGAAATGTAGGTAAGTCTACTTTTGGAGAAATGGAAATGTAACATCGTATTGTATTTAAAACAAGGGAAAAAAGTTAAGGGTAAAATAAAAATGTAACAAAAAAACAATTGTGTAAACAAAAAACTCAAAAAAATTAAAATTATGAAACTAAATATTACTTTTGTAATAAAAATTAAGTTAAAAATGTAGTAACAACTTTTTTTAAAATAAAAAGCGGAAAGGAAAATTAAATTTGGAAAAATAAATATTTCTTTTGTAAAACCAAAAAAAGTTGAAACAAAAAATTAAAATAAAGTAAAGTAAAAATGCGAAAAGGAATAAATTTCGGGAAAAAAAAACTTTTGCAAAATAAAAAAGTGAAAAAGAAAAATTCAATTCGTAAATAAAAATATTACTTTTGTAAAACCAAAAAGAAAGTTAAACAAAAAATTAAAATAAAGTAAAAATACGAAAAAAAAAAAAAAACTTTTGCAAAATAAAAAAGTGAAAAGGAAAAATTCAATTCGTAAAAATAAATATTACTTTTGTAAAACCAAAAAGAAAATTAAATAAAAAAAAATAAACTTTGCAAGATAAAAAGTAAAAAGAAAATTTAAATTCAATTTTGTTGGAAGTAAACGTCAATTTCCGAAAGTTAAAAATAAAATTTATGTTTGGGAAAGGGAAAAAAATGAAATAAAAAATTAATAAATTAACTAATAACTTAAAAAAAAGTAAGAATGAGATGAAAAATGAAAACAATTAAAAATAGCTTAATAATAAAAAAAATTAAACTGTGGGAAAATCTTACATTTAAAACAGCAATGAATAAAGTAATGATTAAGAAGCCAAAAGAAATCCTAGCCGTCGTGTAAAAACAAATGTGTGACGCGGTTTTCATGTCAAAGCGTATGCGCAGACTTTCAGCCTTATGTCATCAATGGTACAAAAACTCAAAGGGACAAAGAGAGTTTCAAATAAGAAGTCTGATAAGAGGACCGGGTAGCCGAGCGGTAAAGCGCTAGACTCCCATCCCAGAGATAGCGAGTTCGAATCCCGGCGGTGGAGTTACTTTTAAAATTCAGGGAAAATAATATTAATTTCCACAAAAATTCTTTAATAGTAATTAATTAAATAATGACGTACTAAATAATTAAGATACTTATTAAAAAGAGTAAATAAAAAAATTAATGACATACAAAATAGTATTAATATTAATCAAATATCAAACTAATATTAATCACGTGTCAAATAATTAAAAATAATAAATTAAAAGAGATGTCATTCCAAACACGTGGTTCAAGAGTTCGTTGCAAGAAAACCTAAAAATATATATTCGATGCCACAAAAACTAAAAACTTTGAAAAGATCGTTGCCACACCATAAAAACGAAATTTGATGATGTCATTCCAACGCGGGAAGGAATCCAAGATGGCGCTGGTATCGTCACTTTCGGTAGTTACGTAATCCAAGATGGCGGAGGCCACGCCCCCTATAGCCTCGGGCGTAGCACGGTTACCCGCGCTTACTACTCACGTGCTACAATCGTCTTTTAGGACTTACACTGCGAAAAAAAATTTTACAGTTCTACATCTCCCATTCTACGTGGCCGATTAATGAAATTCAACTTGCGTTTGTAATGTCTCAAAGCACTACTTAGGATATATATTAGATTTATACATAGCATTATTCTAAATTATACTAAACAATACCGTAAGTATTTTGACACAAAATCGGACTTTTTCTGAAATGACATGCCAGTCTTTTTCCATATTTCGATTCTACAGCTCAAGTAATATCTAAATATTATTTTTTGTAAAATTTGGTGTGAACGGAGAAATTCAAAAATTTCCTTGGCGCATTTTTTTCAGTTTGCGCCAAGAATAATTCATTTGGCGAACTTTTTAATATATGGCAACCTGTTTTCCTTTTCAATTTTACATTGTGCATGAGTAACAAAATGCCTAAACCACATTTCAGGTCATCATAGCTTTTAACAAATATGCCAACTTTCACAATCCGTCAATATACATATTCGCGTATATCTTCTGAAATTTTGAATAAAAATCTCTAATTTTTTGCAGGTATGGTTAGAAATACATCAACTTTAAGATGATGGTAAAACTTTATAGTTTATAATTCAAACTGTTTTTGAAAAAATTATAAAAATTATTTAAAAATTCAAATTTTAAAAATAAATCATCAAAAATGGGCGAATTTTATTTGGAATGAACCTAAATTTCGAAATGTGAAAGGAAGAATCAAATACGTTTAATAGAAAGAGAAAGATTAATAAATATATATCAAATTCAATTAACATTGTGGAGCTAAAGTTTTGAGAGCTAGTTTTTTTAAAAACTTCTCGTGCGATGTTTACGAAACTTGGCAGTTTAGCATAATTGTAGTCGTAGAATCGAAATAGGGGAAAAAAATGGCATGTCTTTTCAGAAACGTCCGATTTAAATCTAATACATATCCTAAGTCCCGCTTTCGAGACATGAAAAACGCAAGTTGAATTTCGTCAATCGGCCCAGTAGAACGGAAGATAATAGAATTGTCCCATTTTTTTCATAGTGTACATTTCATCCTTTTCTCAAGCCCACCAGCGGCGAGCGGTAAAGTCGCTGAACACTGGTAGTTCGGTCCGAGGTTCGAATCCCGCGAACGGGCTGGCTGCATGGGCGTTTTCGTGGTTTTCCCCATGTGTAACGTGTATACGAGCCAGTTTCCCTTAGAAAGTCCTCCAAGAAGGCATCCCTCCTCTTAGGCAGATAGCCCTCGAGGCTTTGCCATAATCACACACACACACACACACACACACACACACACACACATCCTTTTCTCAAGTACATGCGTATTTTTAAACATAACCTTTTTCATAAACGCTTGAAATCAATTTGCAAATTTCACCTGTCAAAATTTGTTTAATAGTTTTTTCTTTACATTCATGCAAGATTAAAATGAAATCTTTCATGATTTTTCATAGCCATTCTCCTGAAGGGTTATAAAAATCATTTGCTCCGTCTCGAGTTTATATCTTAATGCGTTTTCTGATCTTATATGTGTTTTGAATGAGTTTAAATAAAATTGTTAACATTTTTCAGATGGAGCTGTTTGTTCTTCAAGAACTTAGTTATAATCTTAAGAACTATTATAACCTGAATTCTGATAAAACTCACAGAGTTTGAAGAAATGTAGGAGGTAAGTTTATTACGATTATTACAAAAGTAATCATCAGTAAGCAATCTGAAATTCATCAGCAAGTTGCAATAATTAATTTCACTACAACAGAGCATGTAATAGAGCTTTTGAAACTTTATTGTACTGTTTTTACCTATATAAAAGGTCTGATGACATGACACCACATGTTTTCGTTGTACGATGATGACGCCGCATGACTTTCTTGTAAGGCCTATTAAATTACACACATTTTGTGCTTTCATTATTTAAACTTATTTTCTCGAATTATTTTAATTTAATTTACCGATCTTTCATGGCAAGTTGGAAATGACATAAAAAATTTCAAATTTTGAAATTAAATAACTCTGTCCATTTTTGTCAAACTTCTTATAATTTTATTCTTTCATAACGAGAATAAAACTTTCCAAACATAGGTAAAGAATCTAGAGGTCGTATTAAAAGTTAGATTTCTTTTTTCATGCATTCTATTTTTTCTTTTTTAATTTGACATTTGCGAAAACATGAATATTTTCGTCATTTACAACACTTCTGGAACTGAAAATGTATGACTATGACCAATGATACTGAGGAAATAAAGCCTGTTTAAGGGGGCGTATCTATCTATCTATATGTGTGTGTGTGTGTGTGTGTGTGTCAGATATAATAAAATACGATGGCTGCGCTAAGAAACGATTGACGACCTTAAAATTGTTACATAACGCTGCTTGCAAAAAGGAACTAGAACCTAAAATTAACAAAAAGCAGCTTAGCTGTACGTAGTCACCTACCCAGAATAAATACTGCTTCGCGAGCAATTACGTCATTGCTTTTTCTTAACTTCTGCCCTGCAAACATGTCTGCGCTGCTGTGCTTAATTGTTCCTCTTTGCTTTCCGCGTACATAAAAATTATTGTATTCAACTATGATCGGAAAGTAACTTGTCTGCCAAAGAAATGATTTGATATGTGTAAAAATAGAGATGGTGATTCTTCAAATTCAGTTTTATTAGCTTAGTCTTCATACCTTCACCCTCATGTTATCAAGTTCCACATACAAACTTCCAACGTTCTGAGGCTGATCGTTTTTGAGTTATGCGAGATACATATGTACGTATTTTCAGATGTCATGAAAAAATCCATTTTTCAATGCGTTCTAGAATAAAAAGTCTTTTATTCTGTCCGTACGTACAGGCCTCACCGAAAAAATAGTCAAAATGTATTCTGGAAAGGTCAACTACTTCGTACAATAAAGTAATAAAATTTACTTCGTCTTGCAAGATGTAAATTGCTTATTTGGCCCACAGAAGTAATAAAATGATTCGAACAAGAAACTTCATACAAGGAGGTAATAAAAAGATTCATCTCTATTTCTTTACTTTACTTCTTACAAGGACTATTAAAATGATTCACCTCTATTAATATCTTTAATTCAGGTTTATGAGATGAATTCTTGCGAGTTAAATATGAATAATAATAAAATTTTTTCATTAGTATAGAAGTTTGGTACAATGCGCCTCTTTCATTCAGAATTATTTTATACATTGCTATTATTATATTTTTGCACACTTATAGAATTTACTCTTAAGAACTGCTAATATTGGTGATGGATGAGTGAATGTGACGAAGATTTATAGCTGCAGCAGAAGGAACCGACGTAGAAGCCTTATTTGTGATGATTGATAGTGTGTAATGACTTGTCTCAATTACAGGCTTGCTTACATTACATAACACATTATCATAAATTTCTTAAATATGAGCCAAATAGAATCTTATATTGTAAATTTCACAATAATATAACTGTAAAATGCAAATATATTCCTATTCGCCCTTAAACTTCAAAATTGATAATATCTTTTAATCATCGAACCAGAGTGTTTGTTAAGGTTTTTGATGCTCTCGCTAAGCATCGCAGGTTACCAATCTGTATTGTACTTACACCTAACTAACATAGTTTTTTTTTTTTTTTTTTTTTGTCTTTTTGGTTTCATTATTAAGCATTGGTTTACTCACACTTACGCCAAATGCAGTTCAACAGCAAAATTATAAATGTTTTAAAACTGGCACAGCAGAAAGTGTACAGAATTTCCGATACAAGGTTCAGAATGGGCACACGTGTTTTTATTTTTTCAGCCTTTTGGCGGTTCGTCCTATCAGTGTTAAGTTTTCTTAGTAAGATGATTTATAAATTGTTTTTCTCTTTTTATTTTTAACTTTTTGTACTTAAACTTTATTAAATATAGATAGAGTGTTAGGGCAGGCGTCGACAACCCGTTTTGGCTTTGGGTCAAAATCAACCAAAATGTGTGTATTAAGATCGCGTTTCGGGTCAGTGGGACTTTCATTTTAAAACAGTCTTTTTGATGAATAAGATAAATTTTTATTCATAAAATAATTACAGTATCAGTACACTTTACAATAAAAATTTTAATTATATTTATTTTTAAAACAAAGATAAGTGAATTAACTTTATTTTTCTCTTCGATATCAGTGGCTACTCTGATGCTGAACTTATGATGTCCATTTGTTCAAATTTGGCTTATAATTAATCGTCTTCATCTGAAATTCTGGTAGTGAATCTGAATGTTTGGTGAATTACATATCGGCGTTGACAATCTTTGATTTGTCCTTAAAATTATATTACTTTTTTATTTTCTAAAACTAAAAATGCATGTTCGTTATTGCTACTTTGTAATCAAACAAATATATTATTTGCTAATTAAAATCGTAAAAACAACCTTGTATTTAGCGTAGGTATAATGAAGCACTCAATCGATTTCGAGGGCAACTAAAGGTCCCTCCTCATCAGGAGAAAGAAATACCTAGAAAGAAGAAAATAAAGGAGAAGGAGTCACAGAAACACGTGGTCCTTATCAGCACTGCACGTGGTTATAACTAGATTTTTAATCAGAGTTGCACTGGCCGTTTCAGAGTTTCTTCTTTCTAGGTATTTCTTTCTCGTGATGAGGAGGAACCTTTAGTTGCCCTCGAAATCGATTGAGTGCTTCATTATACCTACGCTAAATACAAGGTTGTTTTCACGATATTATTTGCTGTTAATTTTTGGTTTAATTTTTATGTGCACTTCAAAATGTTCTTTTCATACTTATATTTTGTTATTTACTTTTATATATTATATTTTATAGTCGGATTCGAGTGGGTCATTTAAAATTATGAAATGAGTCACTGGGTGATCATATGAAACCAGTGATCACGGGTGATATGAAACCAGGTCACCAGTGATCACGGGTCATAGGTTGCCATACATTGTTTTACAGCTACTATATTACTTTTTTAGAAATTAGAAACTCGTACATCCAGCTGCTTAAATCAGTTATTCTAAAAAAGAAAAAAGAGCATAAATAATTATTTTAATGAGTGTGTTTATGGTTTTAATCAAGTTGTTTAATGATTTTAATGCTAGTGTTATTTAATAAAAATATTTGATATTTCTGATTAGATATATAATTTTAATGCATTTTTGTTTAAATCAATCAGATCGGAACGTAGAAAAAATAACCTTAACTGTATTTATTGCTTTTAAATCGCTTAGTTTATTTTTCAGTAACCTTCCAAATTTAGTCTGAAAACTAAACATCCTAGGCTTTACTGAGTTTGAGTTTGTTGACGAAAACTGAAAAATAAATATCTTATATTGTCTGGAATGGCATCAATCTAGCGCACTGAAAATAAAGATATTTTATTTCGAACAGTGCTGCAACTACGCATTTTTTAATCGTTGAATTATCAAAAATTAGTTAAATCTGTACAAAGTATGAAATAAATAAAAAAAAAATAAATTCGAAATTTAAAATGTGCGCTCTGAGGTAAGCATATTCGGGTGACAGACTAAGTATATTACAAATTTCGCTGGTTCTAGGTGTCGTCGGGTTTTCGAAATGCGAGAAGCATACATACATACAGATTCTTCATTATTTACGGTTTTTAAGTGATATATGTCCATAACATTTGTGGAAAAAGCGTTAAAAATGTTTTGGATGCAAAAATGTCAAGGAGAAATGTGAGATTCGATCCTAATAGCACCTCTAGTGCTAAAAAAAGAATTTACATTTTAGAAACCAAAGAACCTTTCGGATGATTCAATTAAAGCGGTAAAGCAATTACTTCTTTGAGATAAAAAGCTGAATAATATAAATTTGTTAACAGGGAATTTTTAATATTTTCCCTCCATATGTAATTTAAGAAGTCCAATTAACCTCTGAAAATTTTTCACAAAAAATATTCTGTTCTGTGAGAAAAGGAAGTATATGCTTTTATTTCTCTGTTATATCCAATTAAAACTTTGTTATAATAAAAGTAATCAAAGACGCTTTCAAATCTTAACTTTCTTGTGCTTTCACTCATTGCAATCGTGAAAAATAATAATTTTATAATTATCTTTTAGTTTAAAAAACTGTATTAATATACAGTCTTTTTGTAATTGCTTTTTTCCGTTTCAGTGATTCTTCAAATGGTTTCCTTTGGTTTTCAGGAAAAGAATACAATTTTCTTAAATTTTATCGTAAGTTATTTCGTTAACAGATATTTGGGTTTTAAAAAGCAAGTTTTCAAAATGAGAAAAAAAAAACTGATGGCTTTTTAAGTGTGGCTTCTATTCTCTATCAAATGGAAAAATTCATTTCCTTCTAAGAAATGAAACTATTTTTATTTTCCATCTTTCTCTTTTCTACTATTACTGAAAGCATCCTCTTTTGAATTCCGAAGGTGTTACATAATTTTTCGCTAGCTTAATATGTATATTAGCATTATCGTCTTTAGCTTACTTATCTGTACTTATTGTTAGCAAAAGAGGTGACCAAAACGCACTTTTTGTCCTAATCACTTTTCAAATGGTTTCCACCTATAGTTATTGCCACGCATTATTAAAAAAATAAACAATGAAGATTTTATAAGAATATATGTATATTCCTTGCCTTGTAGGAAAACGATGGCACCTAAAGCAACCGAATCTTTAATACACATAATCTTTAATACACGAACAGGTCATCTCGAAGCCTGAATTTTGAATTTCGAGTTTTTTTTATTTATCTCATATTTTACAAAAATTTTAGATTTTTTTTAGTTTATTATAGGAAAATTAACGGATTTTTTATTACCAAACTCAGCCATTTGAAACTGTTCGAAAAAAAATATATCCTGTATCTCGGTCAGTTACCCTTTGGCAAAATGGAGGATATTTATCTTTCAATTTTAATCCCCAAATTCGGCTATTTGAAAGCAATGTTTTTCCATAGCATCAGATAGAGTACTTATTATCTCCACGCACCAGCTTGTTGCCATTCTATAAAGCATTGGCCATTTAACTTTCAAATTTAATTATTCTCTTAGTTTTTAAATTTAATTATTCTCTAAGTTTAAAAACCAACTGACTGCAAAGGAAGTAGCGCAGTTATTAAAATTATTTTTTCTATTTTTAATGTGATTGATTTAAATAAAATGCGTTTTAATCATTAGATATCTGATTAGAAATATTAAATATTTTTAAGATATATATATATTCTTTTTTATGGTAAGTCATTTTGACCACTCGAGTGGCTAGTTTATATAGCCAAAAGCATGAAAACCAAAGCATGAAAAACCTTAACAAATCCTGTGATCCACTTTATGAATAGATATATTCTTTCTTTTTCTTTCTTCTTTTTTCCTAGAGTAATTCAGTACATAATGATCATTTAGGAAAGGTAATTTACCAAAAGTTTGGAAATTAAGGTACGCGAAACAACAGTTAGTAAGACATTCCAGCACAGTATATAGACAAATGTAGATTTTTATAGAAAAGGTATGATATGATTAAGATTCTTTTTTCTTAAATATCGTTTTATGCTTCTTCTTAAATATTGTTTAGATCACTGAGTAACATTTGCTTTTCATTAATAAAACAGAGATAAAAATATAAAGATATTAAACGATAAGTAAGGTACTATTTTTTAATCACTCGAAAACATTGCAAAATTCGTGTAACGACCGGGGGTATTTCGCGAAAAATTTCGCCGTTTGGCCGAGAATTCGCCCTAGTATTTTCCAAGAAAAGAAGGAAAAGTTAAGGAAACAAACTCTCACATTACGCAGCAAGAAAAAAGAAAACTACTACGTATCTAATTAAGCATTAATATACTCTTAATCCAATTAAAAGTTTATATCAGACTTCTTGCTGTGATCAATATTTCATTGAATTGGTAGCCAAATGACTACATATGCATGTAATAATAATTCTGTATACATCTCTATCATTCTTTACGGCCTAACTTAACAAGGTGCATAATGGAGAGTCAGAATTTAGATGCGATCGTTGATTTTAACATATAGTTAAATTTTTTAATACACAAAGCCTTGATACGCATAAATAGATTCACACATCATTTACGCGTGTGCTATCCACCCTACAATTTCGTACAGCTCATATTTTCAGAATAATGGAGACCAGCTAGCAAAGGCTAATCGAAACGCTTCCAGCAAGAAGAAGAAAAAAGGCACAGGTAGGTAGTAGGAGGGCTATTTATAAACTTGATTTCTTTACTTAAATTCTGGATTTGCGATTGCCTGTGTGTTGTTGCAATGCAGGAGGATTACATAAGCAAGCATGAAAAAAAATAATTTGGAAAAAATGTAGTCCAGGAAAATTATTATAAACAATTTAGAAGAGAAAGGGAAGATACGCAAATTAAAATGAGGAATTTAAAATGCTAATTTAAAGTAAAAATTTTGAGTTACTTTTTTTTCAGTTTTACGCACACATAAAAGTCTAGACATTTCAAATTAAGATCATAAATTATTAAAGTTGCTCAATATGTCGCAAAATTAATAAAATAATCAAGACATAATAATCGAATACGAAAACGTAATTAACTATCTAATAGAAAGTACATAAAGCAAACTGTAACAAAATAAAACACTGCAATAGAATAACGTAATAAAAGTAAAGATGGAAGCACGCGAAGAGAAAAGTTTCGGTTTGCAATTCGGTGATTGGTTGTCAAGAGGCATTTGGTATTAACGGTTACGTAAGATCGCATGACTAATTTGAATGACGCAATGCAGATAAGTTATTACGATTTTAGAATAGAGAGGAAGAATTAATGTATATAGTTATATTATAATTCTGATTCATATAATTTTATCTTACATATTCCCCCCTTCAAAAAGAAAAAGGCGTAGCGAGAGAGAAGCCTTTTTAAAGAGAAAGAGTTAAAGCACAAGCAAATTAAAAAAATATAAATAAATAATAAAATTTTGATCCTGTAAAGTATTATTTATAAATATCAATTTTTTTAAAAAAAATAGATTCTTAATTTTTAGAGTCCTATTGAATTTTTCAACATTTCAGTCCAAAAGTCTTTTTGTTTGAGAGTTCACATAATCATAATTCATCAGGGAAGGTTCTTGTTATTACAGAATATCACAAAATAAACTTTTACATAATCATTACTTATAATTAAATGTAATGCACATAAATATTTATGATACTTATTTCTATATTGATAAATTATAATTTAACATCATAAATAATAGGATTAAGAATTTCAGAATTTATGGTTCCATCGTTATCATCTTTCATTTACAATTCCTGATTTACCAAACTGGAAGCCTCGCAATACTTCTAAACAAACATATCCATCAATAGGGCTGTCCTCTTGAGCTAACCAGTGTGTTCTCTGCACTGGTGGCCCAGGGTGCCTAGACAGTTACTTGAAAAGGCCTCCGTTCCTTGCATTAAGGTAACTGGCCTTTGAGAACTGCACTAATACATTCCATAATAAAAAAATATAATAATAATAATAATAATAATAATAATAATATAAAAAATTACAAACACCCATAAAATGAGAGCCTCCAACATTATCTGACTTCAAGAGGGTAAAAGGAACAACTGTACAGAGGTAATTACAGGCCTCTGTTGAAGGAACCAGTACACCCTCATCATACTATACTTAACACACAATAACCCATAAATTTTAACATGCATTTACCATAATTTCATATTACTTATCTGTACTAATTTCACTTATTTTTAACATCTTTATTTTTAGAATAATTATAAAATTCGTATTCAAAATTCTCAACAAAATTTCAAAAACATAAAAACTTATCTTAATATCCTTTCCTATGAATAATTTAAATAGCTTAAATTTCGTTACTTAATTTGCTCACACATAATTATGAAAAATTAGAAACATTAATGAACAAGAATTTCAGATTTTCTCAAAACAAATAGCAGAAATTTTCACCAAAGTTGAAATGAAAACTATAGAATTCGCAACATATTAAATGATTTAGTTCCTGAGTTAAGAGTCACAAGAATGTAACAATTTTTGAGCTGTTGAAAAAGCGGAAGTGCAAATAATTTTCTGTCGCACATACTTGCAAATACTAACTCGGATCGACCTTGAACCCGCTGTAATGCTTAATTCCTAAACGGTAATTCACTGATGATTTAAAGCACATTTTTTTCTAAATATTGTAGAGATTGGCAAAAGGATCTACTAATGTTGAAGCTGACATGCTCTCTAGAAATCCTATGTGTCAACTTTTAAGATTGCAAGTTAATTTATTATCATTAGAAGAAATAAAAGAATATCAAAATTTAGATAATGTTTGTAATACTAAGTATAGGAAAATGAATGATGTCTTAACTATTAAAAAACAGGGATTGTACAAAATTGTGATACCCATGTCTCTACGTACGAAATTACTTGAAAAGGCCCATATACAATTTTGTCATATTGGTGTATCATCTATGCTAAATTGTTATCTCCACAATATTATTGGCCAGGAATTGTTCAAGATGTTAGAAATTATTGTAAACATTGTGAAGTATGTCAGTTTAATAAGAAAAGTAAACAAAAGAAATTTGGTTTAATGCAAAATTTACCATCAGTTAGTGAACCTTTTGACATATTATCTATTGATACTGTAGGTGGTTTAAATTATTATAATTCTACTAAGAAGTATATTCACATAATTATTGATCATGCAACTATATATATCTGGACTTTTGCTTCCAAAAGTGTAACTACAGATACTTATATAAATTGCTTAAAACAAATTTTCCAAATTCAGGTCCCTAAAAAGATTTTAAGTGATAGGAACGCTGCTTTTACATCTTCAAAATTTAAGCACTTTTTAAGGAATCATAATGTAAAACAATTGCTAACTACTGCAAATAGACCCCAAACTAATGGTAAAATTGAACGTGTTAATAATATATTATAACTAGATTAAAATGCAAACTAAATTCTTATCACGGTAATATAGCATGGACAAAATTATTACCCCAAGTAACTGAAGAGTATAATAATACCCCTCATTCTGTAACAAAATTCCCTCCATCATATTTAATGTATGGAAAATTACCTTATGATTCCTTAATTCAAAATCAAGAATTGTATCCGTTAATAGAAGAAGCCAGAAAAATAGCTCAAAAGAGATCTGATGATTATCATAATGTAAATAAAGAAAGATATGATATTCATTTTAAACCTAGTAATTTTAACATTGGTGATTTAGTAATGTATGAAGAATTTCAATACCCTAATACACGTAAATTATCTCCTCCCTTCTCAGGACCTTATAAAATTTTAAAACAATATTCTGAAGTTACTTATGAAATAGATAAACCTAATCCTTTAACTAAAAAGAAATCAGAAATTGTTCATTCAACTAGATTAAGACTTTTTCATCCAGCAAGTGAGTTTAAGTTAACTGTCAGAAATAGTAGAATTCCTATCTCTGTTCAAAATTAAAATAATTTTTTTTAAATTCTTTTTTAAACATTTTCCTGATTATGACATTTAATACCTGATTTAGACTTAAACCCTAACTATGACAAGTTATTTTCCCGACTATGACAAATTATTCTCCCGATCTTGACCTTTTATATCTTTCACATAATTTGAATTATTTTGTAGCAAAAATTTTCTTCTTATTGTAAAATAATATTTGTTTCTATTTTACAACATTATAAAAAAGACTTTAACTTGATTATACAAGTTATCCGTCTTATAATTTTGATTTTATATGATCTTTTATTTTTCTAACACCACTTTGAGGTAATGTACAATGCCCAAAACCAGTTACCTTCTATTAGGCAACGGAGGTTTTTCGATATTTGTACCTAGCACACCCCAACCATCAGCAAGTAATCGCGCTGATCTGTTGGCGAGGACATGCCATAGTTTTAAAGTCAAAGTGTTCATGTTCTAGTGTATAACTGTATTATTTATATTGAATTGTTTTTTGAATAAGTATAATATTTTGTATTGAAGTGTAAAACATGTCAATCTTTACGATGAGAGGAAAAAATGCATCATATTTGTGAACTATCAACATGCATCATATTTGTTGACTATCTGGCATTTAGAGATTTTACCAGATAATTTCATTCTATTCGAACTCTTTTTATGAAAAGGACTTTCAAAGAACAAAATGGACATTTTTAACAAAATTGAGGACTTTTGTAATTATAACTTATTTATTTATCAGTATTCCATATTTATTATGTTATAGTCTTAAAATTAGTCATATACTATATATTTATTTATAACTCATTGTTTAATGTTCAAAATTTCATATGCTATAAAGTCAAAATTTTATATGAGAAAGTCATGAACTATGATAGGCCATAGTTAAAGCTTGTACGCTATGTTCTGGATGTTTTCATGTCTTTTCTCATACTTTTGTTTCACTTCTGTACTAATGCTTTTCTCACCCCGGCCTCTCTTTTTGACGGGGGGGGGGGAAGATGTAAGATAAAAAAAAAAAAAAAATACGATGGCTTTGCTCTTTGCGAAACAGCAACCTTTAATTACTTTTCTGCAATTCAGGATCGTCCCCTAACCCAGTACCTGCTAGAACATTCACGCCTATTACATAACCTCCTCATATAAATGCTGCGTCATAAGTTTTTCTACATTTTTCTAGAAGCTACTCTGTTACATAACCATTCATATAAATGCTGAGTCATAAGTTCTCCTAGACAGATGCCTTCTCGCCTTCGTCCTGCTAACGCGGCCGCTATGCTCCTCTTTATTTGTTAGAACGTTATGATGTATTAAAGTCAGTCGTATCTAATAGTTCAATTACTGAATAAGTTATTTGATTAACTTCATCTGGAAAAAGTCATCTGCTATAAATTAAAATAAAGATATGCTTGCTGTTAAAAGTGAAAAGTCCTGAGTCGTCATTTTTCTCCGTGTTTCAATCACCCCAGCTGCCAGAACGTGTAATGGAATAGCCTCACCATTCGCCCACGATGTGTTGGAATAACTGAAAACATTACATATATATATATATATATATCCATCGCCTTGCGCGGTTTAAAAGTCTTCAACCGCCTTTTAATTTTGCAATCATTGGTCGTAGTCATATACTTCCATTTACAGAAGCGTTTTAAATGACGAAAATATTCATGTTTGGGTTATGTCAAATTTAAGAAAAAAATTTAAATTTCGACAAATAATGAAATTTCAATCTTAATATTATCTCCCATTTCCCATACTTGAATTTCAGAAAGTTTTATACTCATTATGAAGAAATAAAATTGAAAGATATTTCACTTCCATACGATAAAAATTGACCGGGATAATTAACTTCAAAATTTCAATTTTTAATGTCATTTGCGATTTGCGTTGGGGGGTCCGTTAATTTAGAATAATTCGAAAAAATAGTTTGAAATAAAGTGCAGGAAAAAAATGTATATGATTTAGTAGGCCGTACAAGGGAATAATAGGGTGTAAACATCATATTTTTCATATTATGGTGATAGAATAATATTCAAAACTTTTTTATTTCTTTTCACATTATGCGTACAAAACATAAGTAGCCAATGATTCATTTCGATAATTTAATGTTTCTTAAACAAAATTCAATGTTAAACTTTATTATTGCGATTTTAAATATCAACAAAAAGCTTTCCGAAGAATAAAAAAATTATTTATTTCATTACATTTGCCAGCCCTTTTAACAGCTTTGCTCTCTGGATCGTTTTAAGATCCAAGACCAAAAGTTAATAAAAACTGATATTCTTTAAATAATGGCTCCATGAAAAATAAATTTACTTTTTTTAGAAACCTAACTATTAAAATACACCTTAAATCCAAGAGTACATACTAAGCTGGATGTAAAATGAAATAGGACAGATGAAAAGTGCTTTGGGAATTAAGACGATTTCAAGTCTTTTTATTTCATTGCGTAGCAGTGAATGGCTTTTAATTCAATATTGATCAAAACCTGAAGTGGGTTTAGAGTTGACATGCTCTTCTTTTATCATTCTTGAAATGCTTTGGTTTGGCGTGTCGATGTGAATTATTTCTAAGCAAAGTTTGGAATCTTTTCGAAGCTTATGATGTCATTACTTTGCGGATTAGTACTTAGAGGAAGAGAAAACTTTGTTGTAACAACCGAAATAAAATTCTTTTTTTTTTTTTTTTTTTTTCGGCTTTCATCTTCAATTTATACCAACGACTTTGCAATGACTTAATGAGCTTTCCTTCATATTTCAGTTTGTTCTAAACGTGAAATATTTAATTAAGGAATTTAGAGCAAATATGAAAATGTGGTTTTGGGATATAATTTTTATAACGTCTTTTATTTAGTTTTTGTGTAAAATAAGTGAAGATACGATAAAGTTTTTTCTTCAGTATTTTTGTGTATACTTAAGTATATAAGTCCGTTTATTTTAGGTATAGCATAAAAATAAATTTATACGTAAGAGCGCAACGACACTTAGCTCAATGAATTATTAGGTGTTATCTCTTGTCATAGACCATTACAGTTAATTTGCTTTTTTTCATTATGGCAAAGCACTCGAGGCCCACCTGCGTAACGGAAAGGATACCTTTGTGGAGGGTATTCTAAGAGAAACTGCTACGTACCCAGACACCATGACAAAATTATAAAAACGTCTCGCAGCCAGTTTTTTTCGTTAAGATTTGAACCCGGTTCAAACTACGTTACCGCTCGGCTGCTGTTGAGCGATTGTCCATTACAAGTCCATTTGTTAATGCAATGTAAGTATAATATGTGAAACATAATACACTATGCTCCCAAAATGCATAAGTTATGCGTTCCGTAAACCATTAAGTAACTTGAATTTCACGAAGTCGAATTTCTAACTTGCTTATGTGCAACTTTGTAACTAACTATTTGATCAGTTGATAAACTATTTGGTGCGATTCCTTCGGAATGGCACAGGATATAGAACAATTATGCACCTGCTATCTGGAATATTGTTTCGGTTGATGTCTGTTTCAAAGTTGATGGAAGAATAGTTGAAAAACATAGGATCGGTAACTTTTTGTGAAAAGGAGAAAAATTATGTGACGATGGTAAAACCAGCAGAAAAATTTATCCAAAATGGTGATTATCCCAAACGGCTTGTGTTTAACTTGTAATAAATAGCTTGTGTGTCTGAAATATAATTCTCGAAATTGAAATTAATTAGCATATATGTTAATTAATGAGAGGGCAGTAAAGGACCCTGGGGAAATGGCAGGATGTTAGGATGATATGGCAGTTGCTTGTTAAATAGGGTTTAATTATGTTTATGAAGGATCATTAACATAATTAAATGCCATCTAAGCAGGCAAAACTAGCAGATGATTTTTTGCATAGAGAAGTCTAGCCAACTTTAAGACCGTAATTATATCGAAGAAGAATGTGTGCATAACTGATACGTAGTCGAAAATTTGGATCTGAACCTATACTAATATGAGGTAAAAACATAGCTCCACGTGGCCCCCTAAACAATTATTTGTGACCTGTGAATGCATTTTAATTTTAATTATGATTATGAGGTAATAATATTTTAGCCATTTCAGAATAGCTTTAATAATATTTCTCAGATATACAGCAGCCTGAAATGACTGCATATTTGTTATATTATTTTGTGAGAGAAGAAAGTATCGAGGAAGACTATGCCCTTGATGTCGAAGTTGACGCAGACACGGGACCATCAGCTAGTTAAGGGTTTGCCGGCCTCGAAACTGCGTCAGAGTCATGGAGGCAAAAAAGAACTAGCTAACCTCCGTGCTTGAAGTGGATGGAGCGTCAGCCCGAGTGTGACTCCACGCTGTGCGACTTGGCTGCCCGAAAACGGATGAAGACAGTAAAAAAAAAAAAACTACTTTGATTGAGATGTTCAACAAGCAATGACTGTCAGCACTTGTAAGTACTATACAGTACGCTATATAACATGCAGTACGCTATACAGTACGATATATAAGTGTTGCCTTTTCATTTTAATTAATTCAAACCTTTTTTCCTTTAAAAATATTTTTTTCTCATTTTCAATATATAGTACGTTAAGTAATTAATTAAAGTATAAGTCGGCCTTTTCGTCGGAAAAAATCCAATTAATCCGAATTTTTGATTATCTGAACGGGGTCCGGTCCCAATTAATTCGGATAATTGGAAATTTACTGTTCTTCTCTCAAAACTGTAGTTCTTTCAAATGTATTTTCATGAAGAATATCTGTAATCTTCACAAAACATGCTCTTAAGCTTCAAAAACATGATTAATGAAAAAATAAAAATTTCATTTAGTAATTAAATTACTAATTTATAAAACATAATGCGTTCTCCTCATACCTTACCTATCTCAATACATAAAAATCCTTTTATTTCTTATTTATATATTTTCTGATTATAAATAATTGCATTTTTAAAATATTGTTTTTATTGTGTTTTTAAAGAAGTGTACAACATTAAAATTATTGTACGGGATAGTTTAAACATTGGGTATTATGTAATAACTATCTTTCCGTTTTGAAAGAACTACCAAAATTTCTCTGAGATTATTAAAGTAGACAATAGCAGCTACAGTAAGCGATACTGATCACGTTTGTCTACGGCTATTTTGATAATATTAAATGATGAGGAAGAACATCCTTCAAAACACCAATAAAGCTGAATTCATTTAATATAAATAAAATTAGAAATATATAAATACTTATTTCACAACATTTTAACTAGGATAAAGGTGTCTGACCGCTCTCAAATCAAGAGTTATTAAAAAACTCTGCCAAACTGATCATATTTTTTCCTAATTCTAAATAGTTGACTAAAATAAAAATCAAGCAGTTTGTTAACTTACTTTGTGACATTTTTCAATTATTTGGCAATTTTTAATATTTATTTTGACCTTTTTTGGAGAATTTATTTCGGACTAAAAAATTTATTCTACATTATTTTGATAACATTAACAGAATTGTTAATCCCAATAAGCGATGCAGTTTCCATGCTTCCGTATACAAACGGGCAGGATAACAATATCCGAATGATGACATTAACCGCGATCTTATTAAAAGCGTCTACTGTCCTTCGATCAAGCGATATACCCGCCATTTTTTGCCGAAAGCTCAATAAGGTTACAGTATCAATGTAGAATGATCACCAATGGGAATCATAATTCAAAAGCTAGTAACATTTCCGTTCTTACCAACGTCTTCCGAATTCCACTGTCTTCGTATTTCAGCATAAACTGAGAAACCAAGCTAACAGCCCGATCATTTTGGGTGAAAGAAACGGCCTGGCTGTTAGCATACTGATGGATAAATATGCTCCTGTTACCATACTGCGAAATTTCTCGAAACACATTATCAGGAAGCCATGCAGAGGTGAGTAGGCACGTCACGTCGTTACAACCCAGCAGTAAAACAAAATGGCGACGGAAAACGTAATAGAGGCCATTTCAACATCTAGACGTTAACACAGCGAATTGTAACTCTACATCCAAATAACAAAAGGAGTTTAGCCGTTTGTTCGCTTGCTTTTGGATAATAATGCCTTTAAAAGCAGTCGGCGGTTGCTTTCTCCGTCAGAGCACTTGTTATTTTATTCAAGATAAGCGTTTCAGCTTTTCTTGTTGCTTTTATCTCGCAGAGTGACATAATAAATTGGGTTCACATTTAAGAGTACTTAGAGAAATTGGTTTGATCTTAGGGAAGCTACTGCTTTAATTAGTTGTTCGAGTTTCTCCTTACGGCTGCTTTAGTTGTCTTCAGAACAACTTTTAATTTGTTAAGAGCAAATATCTGAAAAGGAAGGGGATCTTCGTTCATGCTCGGTTAAGGAATTCTAATTTTTATTTATACGCATTTTAGTAAACTGCCATTCAAAATGTATTAAACATTTACTATTATTTGAAAATTTACACTACCGATTCAAAATATGGTGATAAATATTTAGGTTAAGTTATTTGAATACTCTAATATGGCAAAGCAAACAAGGCTGTCAACCTAAATGCAGGGATGCCTTCGTGGAATACGGTTTAAGGAAAAGTGGCTCGTATTCACGTTACTCATAGGGAAGTCCAAGAAATTCAGCCACGCAGGCAGCTCGTTCTCCTGCGATCGAACCCAGGTCGAACTCCTTGTGTTCAAGAGTTTTAAATGAGTACTCGGCTACTGATGGTGCAATGACGTTAAACACTCGTGAAAATTTCCTTAAAAAATATAAGATTGGAAAAGCATGAATATATATTGCAGCTTTAAACGACAAGAGTTTTACAAATGAGAATTAGTTGAAGACAGCTCAAAGAGAAATGAGGCACGAAGCAGTATTTCGCTTTAACACACAAACGAGTGCTGCCAGTTTGACTAAAATTTGCATCATCAGTGTAGCCAAATCTACACGACTCTAGTGTTTCAAGAAATGCGAGGGAATTACTAAACTACACATTAAATGAACCCTATGTGTACAAATCTCATTAATTACGGTCTTTTAGTGAAGTATTTGCAGTTTTGCTCAAGGCGGGATGTAGGGGAATGAGCTACCAGAAAAATCTGGAAAAATAGTCTAAATTCTTCGCAAAACTGTTTCTCTAGTTTGCGAAATTTACCCAAGTTTGTTAAAAATTACGATTTATTTCCAAGGCCTTGTAGATTTAAATAGGCTGTACATAAAGTATTCTAAAACAGTTTGCAATTTAAACTTCTGTTCGCACGGAACTGGAAGTAGTAAAGAACGTGTAAAAAATAAGATACATGCACATTCAAAAAATACTCAGAAATTAAAGCTTGCTCAAAATAAATAATAAATAACAAAAATCGTAATTAAGCAATGCAAACAATAAATAACATGCAATTGGGTTTCTAATCCTCCCGATCGCAACCTGAGATCAGGTACATGAATTTTGTCGTGGGTATGACCTTAAGCATTTACTTTGTAGGTGGCAGAAACATGCATATGGCCTTGGAACGTATTAGGTTCTAGTCACTTTATAACTGAGAGAACGAGTTTGCTGAACTCAGCATTCTTTGGGGGATAAATTCCTTCTTCCCTTTCCATCAATCTATCGAATGGACTTTCTGCTCAACAGTATTTAAGTACCTGCATCTGAGAAAGCAGTATACACTTATTTATACCTTCTTCAAAGACCTGAACCTAAGACTATAGTTTAGGCTAAATCCTTTCACTATGACAATAGGACTCAATAAGTAATTTGAAAACTATTCTTCAATCAGATGGCCGGAAATTTAATACATTCATCAGGATTGTTCAATTCCCATTGGTCATTTAGTTTTCTAATTAACGAAAAATTACCCCATTTGTACCCCAGGAGGCAATCGATTTTACGTCAGTGACAATGAAGAAATTTCATACCAGTTTTGATGAAGAATAGCCTGAGAGACGCATTTGAGGGTTTCCTACATCTAAACAACTCAAGATGACCTTCGGCTCTCAGTATTTTAAGTGCTTCCGTGCCCTACAGACATCCAAGGCCTTCTTCGGGATCGAAACGGGTACAAAGATACGCAAATAAAAACAAATACATTTAAATATTTTTAAATTTGCAACAATGTGTTTATTCATGGCTTGTTTTCTTTCTCGTTTAGAATTGCTTAAAGTATGTTTTTTCTTATTGCAGAGGCACTTTATTACACACCATTGGACCCCGTGCATCAAAGATGCATGAAATTGGAACCTGAAAAAACATAAAAATAGAAATACAAAAAGGCAAACCAGAAATTAACCTCATTACAATAACAATAAAACTACATAAAAAATGGCAGATAAACAAATAACTACATTAAACATTAATAATAAATTAGTCTCTGGATGCCAACTGCATCACTCTCTAGACCACTAATAATTAAAATATGCTAAATTTTAAATAGTGCATGAGAAAACGTTACACAAACTAGCCCTGCACCCATAAAAATCAAATGGAATTATCATCCATTAAACTGAAGACATATCCTATATAAATCCTCCATTGACTGCATAATAACATTTATGATCATTACACGTATTTTTTAACATTCTCAAACTGCATGCAACCACAGTACTTCCTTCCAATTTACTACTACCGTGTTACCTAAAGTGGCTACTTTTACTTCAGTTTACTTTATATATAAAGAAGAGTATTCTCGTGTTTGTCCTTCAAACAAATGTATGGTTTTATTTCTATTTTGATGAAATTTTGCACACTTGATCTTCTAAAAAAAGGAAGGGCACTGTCCACTTAAGATTTCGAAAAACCACCCTACGGGGTTCACACACAGGACATTTGTATTAAAACGGTGCAATCACTACACCCTTTTTACTTCCTTGTACGAAGTAAAAAGGAAGTATTGTAATCGCGAAAAGTTTCAGACAGCATATTTCAACGAAAATATCCGTTTTGACCGCTATCGAATGCAATTTAACGATGTTTTTGGGTGATATCTGTACGTACGTGAGTGTAATACTCTTTTCCTTCAAGAAAATTATAAAACTGCTTTAAATTAATTCTGAAGAGAATTTTTCGTGGCGTCTGTACGAACGTATGTACGTACGTGCGTACTTATCTCGCATAACTAAAAAACGAGTAGCCTCAGAACGTTGAAATTTTGTATATAGGACTGCTATAACATGTAGATGTGCACCTCGTATTTTGGTTACAATCGGCCACACCAAACGTATATAAATATATTTATATATACGAGGCGTATTCGGAAACTAAGTACCGTTTTGAAAAAAAAAAAAAAAAGTAAAACAATTTTTTCGAATCCAATTTTATTTTTATATGAAAAAACATGTATTAAACTATTTTTCAACATAATTTCCGCCAATGATCAAACACCTGTCGTAGCGGTTGACCAGTTTTTGTATACCATCGTCAAAGAAACTTCCCGCCAGTTTCGATAACCACGACTCCACAGCATTTTTCGTGTCATCGTCAGATCCAAAGCGCTTGCCACCAAGCTCGCGCTTCATGTGCAAGAACAAGTGATAGTCGGACGGCGCCAAGTCCGGGCTGTACGGCGGGTGATCGAACTGCTCCCAATGGAACTGTCGAATTAACGATTGAGTGACACCAGCAGTATGGGGCCGAGCATTGTCATGGAGCAACACAATTCCTTTACTGAGCATTCCTCTTCGCTTGTTTTGAATGGCACGCCTTAGTTTTGTTAAAGTCACACAATATCTTGCCGCATTAATGATTTCACCTCTGGGAAGAAATTCAGTAAGCAAAACGCCTTTCCTATCCCAGAAGACAGTGCACATGATTTTTTTGTGATGACATTGTCACTTTGACCTTTTGATTTTTCGGAGAATGAGTCTCCACTCCATCAATTGTTGTTTCGATTCTGGTGTGAAATGACACACCCAAGTTTCATCACCTGTCACAATTTGGCTTAAAACGTTTTCTCCGCGTGAAAATGTACCGCGTGAGAAATGTCAGGGCACTACCAAGTCGCTTTGTTTTGTGAACATCAGTGAGCATTTTTGGAACCCATCGGGAACACAGTTTGTGATAACTCAAGCGGTCAGACACAATTTCAAACAAAACAGTACGTGAAATTTGTGGAAATGCCTCTGAAAGAGTTGTCATTGTGAAGCGTCTGTTCTCATGAATTGCTTCATCAACTTTCCTTACCAAATCATCGGTGACAACAGAAGGCCGACCACTCCGAGCCTCGGCGTGGACATTTGTTCGACCTGCATTAAACATTCCTACCCACTTTCTCACCATTCCATTACTTATCGCGTATTCACCGTAAACTTCTGTCACTTGATGATAGAAAAGCCAAACTTTTCCAAGGAATCAACTGGGGTCAGAATCCTCATATCAACAAAATCCTGTACACAACCGTCATAGAACGCATCTGCTTGTATGCCGCAACAATCTGGGCAAATCCAATGCAGGGCAGAAAGCAAAAACAGCTACTCACTATCCAGCGTCCTTTCGCGCTTATGATATGCAAAGGTTTTCGAACCACTGCGACATCCGCAGCACTAACACTAGCCCGCATCCCTCCCCTTTATCACAGAGCCACGCAGGAAGCAGCGACCACCAGGATACTACAACTCAGACAAGATGCCACCTTTAATGGACACACCTTCAGCCCCACCTCCTACGAACACCTAAGGCATCACAGCAGACAACATCCAGGTGACAAAGGAAAAGGAGTCATCATCAGCATGCCAAAAGCTCCCTCTTCAAATATCACAAGCGCTCATCCTGTCTACTATACGGACGGCTCTAAGCAGGACGCAGGAGTCGGCAGCGCCTTCCTTCTTACCCACCATAATGAAGTCATCACAAGCTGGAAGGGCCATCTCCAACCACATAATAGCATCTTCCAAGCTGAGGCACTCGCCATCCTGAAGGCCATAGCGCACGCGGCACGCTTCAACTACCGCTCACCCATAATCTGCACTGATAGCCAGTCAACACTACATGCCATAAAAAATCACAGACATACATCACCAATCATCAAAGACATTCAAAGTCTACTGCAGCAGCATCGCTCCAACCCAGCAAGACTCATATGGGTGAAGGCCCATGTGGGCCTTGCTGGCAATGAAGCTGCAGATGCCCTAGCCAACGAGGCAGCCACCAACCATGAGGCCATAGAAGTGAACCTACCAGCTCCATCCTCCTACCTCAAGTCACAGCTCACACGAGCAACCATTACAGCCTGGCAACACGACTGGGACAGCTGCGACACGGGGCGTCGCGCTCACGTTTTTCTACCAAAAGTCTCAACTAGCCGACTCTGCTCCATACCGCCGCTTACCAGATTTATAACAGGGCATGGGCCCTTTCCCACGTACTACCACAGACATGGCATATCCACCACAGACATCTGCATATGCGGACAAGAAGGCAACCCTAACCACTACCTGTTCGCATGCCCTTTTACCTCGGCCATGCACCTTCCAGAGCCTACCACCGATCTCGATGCCTTTCTCCGTTTCACGGTTAAAAACCGTGCAGTGGTGAATAAAATTTGCCAAATGGTTAACTACCTAGCCACACAGGGTCAAGACGTCTGTCTCCCGACTTAAAACGTCCATCGCCGTTCTTCACAGAAGTCCTCAACCGCAGTATACTGAGTGCCTGTGCTAACTGAGCTACGCTAACTGTGCTACGCTAATTGTGCTATAATCTGTGCAACAAACGTGCATAACGGACCTAGCGCATCATATGTTAATTTTTTTAAGCATGATATATGCCATGCATGTTTATATCCCTGTTTATTACATATGTACACTATGTATAGTACGAGTAATTTAAGTGTTGGGGTATAGTGTTTTGTATCTTAAGCACATGCGTTTTGTTCATCTGTGTATTTTGTTTTCAGCATTGCGTTATATGTGTTTATTACAGCATATTTATTTTATGTGTATGTCCAATGTGTATCGCACTATATGCATCTGTCACTGAATAAGTATTTGCCTCAATGGCAGCACTGAATGTACATTACTATTGCTTCTGTATTGCGCTCATATACTCATGTCTCCGAATTATAACTTATGTGTCACGCATATCGTCTCCTGCATATCTGCATTTTACTTCTTATACCTTTTGTATATTTTGCGCATACGAGTACTGCACTACAGTATATGTGTATATGTAATTATTATTGTAAATTGCAAGATTGCAATAATTGCCAGACTGCAATTTATCGCCAGATTGAAATGTGCGCCTGTGTACGAAATAACCAAACTTTGGAAATTGCCATTTGATTTGTAATTATGCTATTGCAACAACACTGTGCGCGGAAAATGCTTATATTTGATTTTAATACGTAATGTGTACATTGTAATGTTTAATTATGTGTAATTATGTTTACTTGGGTGTTTTAATTATGTTGATGTAATGTTTAATTATGAGTATAATGAAATTTGCGTAATGTGTTTTAATGCGCAATGTATGTAACATGTGTATATCTCTGTTACTTATGTGCAATGTGTATAGTATTTTATGTGTCGGTGTATAGTGTTTCGTATATTAAGCACACGCGTTTTGCGCATCTGTGTATTGCTACTTGTATCAATTGTGCACGAGTCTTGCTTTACATATGCTTATCACAGCCTATTGTATTTTATATATGTCTAATACGTATCGCATCATATGTATACCCTGTACAAGTACTTGCCTCTATGGCGGCATTGCTCGTACACTACTATTGCTGCTGTACTGCGCGCGTAAATGCTAATGCATTAATTTATTACTTATGCGTCATGCATATCATTTCCTGCGTTTTGTACCTTTTGTATCTTTTGTGCTTATGAGTATTGCATTACATTTGCTTATTATTGCACTTTATATCATTGTATATTGCATTACTTCTATTGTACATCGTATTACCTCTATGGCTTCACTGATTGTACACTATTATTGCTACTGCACTGTGCGCGTAATATGCTAATATCTCTGATTATTACATATGTGTCCTGCGTAAAGTGTTCTGTGTATTTGTGTATTGCGTTATGTAAATTATATGCATATGAATTCTGCACTATATGTGATTATTACTGTATTACTGTATATTATATTACCTCCGCTGCATATTGCATTGCATTCTGTGTCCTACGTACTGCATCCCATGTATCTGTGTACTGCGTCTGGTATCAATTGTGCATATGAGTACAGGATAATATGTGTTTATTATTGCACTTTGTATTATTGTATATTGTATTACCTCTATTGCATATTGTATTACCTCTACAGCCACATTGATTGTACACTACTATCGCTACTGCATTGCGCGCGTTAACATGCTAATATCTCAGATTATCACTCATGTGTCCTGCGTAATGTGTACTGTGTACATGTGCACTGCGTTACGTATCTTCTGAGCATGTGAGTATTGCATTATATGCGTTTATTATTGCATATTGTCACTGTACATTGTATTACCTCAATTGCATATTGTATTGTGTATTGTATTAAGTGTTTAATTGTTTTTGTGTACCTTCTCAAGTGTCTTTAAGTGTTTAGGTGTCTACGTGTCTGAAGCGTCTTAGGTGTTTGAAAGTTATAGGTGTTTTTAGTATTCATGTATTCTTTTTATTTATTTATTTATTTATTTATGTGCACATTTCATGCGTGTTTATGCTCTGTTTAATGTACAAACAAGACTGCCCCCCCCACAAATGTACATCAAATTTCAATGTAGCACAATGTCACCCTTGTATGGCCATGTTTAATCTGAATGGAATATCAATAAGCTCCAGGTGCGGCCTTGTGCGGCTCCAGGGAGTTGTTGCATCTGGTTAGTGGAAGGCGTGGGACATATGCCTGCTTACCCCTGTTAAACACCAGGCGTCCCCGTCCTCCGTCACCTGTCACCTGTCACTTGACGATAAATTTCGGCCGGTTTAACATTCCTCGCGTTCAAAAATTTAATCACGGCACGAACCTCACAGTCAGCGAGAGAACTAATTGTCTTAAACATTTTGAATGTGCACAGCAAACTGAAAACACAACATAGAGCAACCAAAATGGCGACAATTGAAAGTCAATGAACAAGAAAGACTAGTGCTCATGCGCGGGACGCCTACCACAGCGCTGCGACGGCGCTAGAATGAAACGGTACTTTGTTTCCGAATACGCTACGTATATCCACTCTGTTACCCGGCTCAGTGATCTCAGTTTCTTTACACTTATATGTTTGTAAATTGTACACTGCTCAAAAAAAAATGGGACAGTGCTATATCTCCCGTTCTACTGGGCCGATTGACAAAATTCAAACTACGTTTTTCATGTCTCGAAAGCGCGACTTAGGATATATATTAGATTTATATATAGTACTATTCTAACATAGGTATTTTGACACAAAATCGGACTTTTTCTGAAATAACATACCAATTTTTTTACATATTTCGATTCTACGACTCAAATTATGCCAGAATACCAAGTTTTGTAAAAATCGTACGAATAGTTTTTAAAATATTAGCTCTCAAAATTTTAGCTCCTCAATGTTAATTGAATTTGGCAAATATTTATTAATATCTCTTTTTCTATTAAACTTTTTTGATTTTTTCTCTCACATTTCGAAATTTTGGTTCATTCCAAATAAAATTTACCCATTTTTTGCTTTTTATTTTTTAAATTTCTATTTTTAAATAATTTCTATAGATTTTTCGAAAAAAATTTTGAATTGTAACCTATAAAATTTTTACCATCATCTTAAAGTAGGTGTATTTTTAAGCATATCTGCAAAAAATTAGACTTTTTTATTCAAAATTTTCTAAGATATACACGAATTTACATAATTTCGCGTTTTGAAATTTGGCACCTTTTTTTTGAGCGATAATAACGCCAAATGTGGTCTATGGATTTTTGTTACACTGAAATGCCACAGCTATTTTTAACCTTAAACTTCAAGTAAAATTTTACGGAGAATTAATTATATGACATATTTTCCCTCAATGATGCGTAATAAATATTTATTAATACTATATGAAAGGCTATTTTTTTAAATTATAGATGATATTATTCAAATTTTTAACTATTTTTTTTTTAAATTTCTCTCGTATCTTTTCTTTTTTTAAAAAATTTAAGAGTAAGTTTTCGTAAGAGTAAATTTTTACCTTCGGCGTTTTATCGTCTGCTACTTTACTTCGTTTAAATCGAATTGTCTAAAACTGAGAATTTTCGTTTGATATTTATTTGAATTTTATGACATTAACTGTATAATTTATTTCTAAACAAACTGTTGCTTTTGAAGTCTCTGAAAGAGCGGCTGATACTATTATCCATATTTTTAAAGCACAATATATTTTTATAGAAACATAATATTTAGAATAATCATTTTTTATAAAAGTCAAATTATGATATAAACATACAACTCTCTAGAGACTGAATTAATGGAAGTTCAATGGTTATGTAGAAATGATCTGCAGCTACTTAATGGCTGGATAAGTCAGCAGATTCTGTGGACAAGTAAGAATAATTATATAAACGACACCAACATTCTGGATTCAATAAACAACGAGGATACGATGTTTACTAAATGAATTTAAGAAGTTTTAAAACATAAAAAATCAACTCATTTTTTTCCTAAAATGTATTTTTGTGCGTAGCGTATTTTCATTATATCCTTAAAATTCTAATTTAGAATGTAATTGTCAAGAACTGAATCCTAATCATCAGTAATATAATAAGTAATTATTACGGTTATTAATAAATCCTTCTTATAAAGTAATTGCAAATATTTCAAAAAACTTTCTGTCTGAAAATTTTTCTATGCAAATATTTTTAATTTATATTAATCAAGATTGCACACCATATTACTTATTTCCACTTCAATTCTTACCGTCAGTTCTAGTAGAATTTACAAATCAATTATATTTAATTAAGGATTGGATTGGATTATTTAATTATGGCAAAGCACACGAGGGCTATCTGCCTAAAGGGAGGGATGCCTTCGTGGAGGACTTTCTAAGGGAAACTGGCTCGTATACACGTTACACATGGGGAAAACCACGAAACCGCCCATGCGGCCAGCCCGTTCGCGGGATTCGAAACTCGAACTGAACTACCAGTGTTCAGTGTCTTTACCGGCCTTTGGTGGGCTATTTAATTAAGGAATGACCATCTAAGTTAAGAAACAGCGTACCGTAACAACATTTCAATTATTGGTTCCGTATCTTTCATATTACTTCTTATTGGTTAGCTACATGATTTATAATGAGTATTCGGATTTTACTAGTAACTTCACTTGGAAATCGCGCTTAAACTAGGTTAGTTGGTTATTTGAAAATAGAAAGAACATGGGAGCTATTTGATTAAGATGCTTTCATAGAGAATCTTTGTAAAGAGAACCTAAAAAACTACGAAAACCAACCATGCAGCCTGGGTTAGACTGAGCAGCAAACAATTAGTATTTAACAATCTTTTCTTTTTCAAATGCTAGGCAACTGATGAGTCTCCAATTAAATCTCCAATTTAATATTTTATTTGTAAATATTTAAAATATTGTTGTATTCTTTGACACAAAAAGCAGAATTTAAGTTTTGTTAACTCGTTAGTAAACTACCAAGCCGTAGTGCAAATGAATATTCAATTTCTTTGGCAATAATTGTATTCACTTAATATTCTTGGAATATGAGCTAAAGAAGGAACGTTCTCAGAAGATTAAAGAAGTGTTTAAATCCAGTGATATTAGGTTTGTCTCAGGATCAAAACGATTCTGCAATTGCCCGAGTAGTTGACTTGTAAATGGATGTGAATTAAGCAGATGACTTTTAATCTTACTTTATTCAGCCAGAAAACGTATTCCATATGTTTTGTATTGCATGACAATGCATCTTTTCATTATTCAATAACCAGTCGGAGAACCGCTTGTGTTCGGAAAATAAGTATGTATATTCAATCGTCCTGCATGTTCTTCAAATTTGTCTTCTTGTGATTTTTTTTCTTTCTCAAAAACTAAAGTTGCCTAAAGGAAAGTTTTTTGACATTGAAGAGACAAAATTAATATGACATCTACTTTTAGAGGCATGTCAAAAACAGATCTCTACAAACCTTCTCTTCCATTACATGTTGTGCAGTCAGACAAAAAGTTACATCAGCGTAAATTCTATAATTTATTTTTATTACACTCTGATTACTTTATTAGCATACAGTGAATATATACTAAATCTTTTACTTTAGCTTAAGTAATTCGGAATTTTTGACGGAATTGTTGTCGGAACTAGGACTTAGAAGATAAGTCAAATTAAATATTTCGATAACCCAGTAAATTCAAGTTCGAAATTTCAATATTTTATTTTCGGAAGGAGGGGAAATGTTTTCAGTTTTGGTCCATTATACTAAGTATATTTGCTTCGATTTTTTATTTTTCCATAAAAGCGAAAATTTTACGCATGGTATACATATAACGCATAGCTTCAAATTAAAATTTAATAATATACAGAGTGGTTATTATTAAAGTTCTACATTGAAACGGTCATAAAAGGAAAACTACTGGACCAAATGTTATCAAACTTGGAAATCGTGTAAAGGAGGTCATGGGAATTTATTTTCCGCGAAAAAAAGGAAGTTCGAAACCTCACCACCAGGGGGGAAATGGCGCTGTATGCAATATTGTTAAACGAAATATGGGTCGGAATCTAACTTAACCTTTTGTTAAACGGGTTTAATATGTTGTATACCCTTAAGGAACTTTGAAGTAGGCAAATTACCATTTAAAGACGTTAAATTCGATAAATGTCGAGTGCGCCATCCCTGTAAGTGAGAAATTCGTCCGTGAAAACCACGAATTAGCGATTAGAAAATATGACATCGCAAATCACTCTCACAAGTGCGTACAATCTGGAAATCGTTTTCTTACAGATCGCTAATTTGTAATTTTTTAAGCCTGAATTCGGCACTAAAACATGAAGATACTGATTCAAAACGCTTTTAATCGATTTGGGCCAAAGAAATCTCTCATGTTATCTATCTAGTTCCATTGCATTCTCCTACTGCATTCGATTGCATAACAGTCATTTCACACCGTTTACTGTTGAATGACAGCTAGTTTTATAACTGAACCATTTTTTTCTGAAGAGCAGTCGACATCTGGACCACTGCGATTGCAGCTCACTTAGAGCCAATATTAAAATGTTTCGTGATACATGAACTGCAGTAACGTGGCATTTTAGATACTACGATTTTTATGCAGGGCTGGGCACCACCTCAAGAGTGTCGCATAGTTACTTAGGCAACATTTCACGAATGAACGTCTTATAGGCCAACACTTCCCCTCTTCCCACCAGACCTCAACCTCTGTGACTTTTGTCTATGAGGCTATCTCAAAAGCACTGTTTATGGTGATAATCTAAACAATTTGGCTGAAATGAAAAATGTGAGACACTGATAACATTCCTATATGATTATGTACTGATAACATTCCTATATTCCTATATGATATGCTATGTGTAACGTGTATACGAGCCAGTTTCCCTTAAAAAGCCCTCCACGAAGGCATCCCTCCCTTAAGGCAGATAGCCCTCGAGTGCTTTTCCGTAATCTAATAAACCAAACCAAAACCAAACCTGATATGCTAAGAGCTGATGTTGAGAATGCAGTAACGTGATTTAATTTGCTTTCGGAAAATGCTGGACGCTGCATTGAACATGCTTTGCAACACGTTTCGGAAAATATTAAACACATTTAAAACAGATGTTTTCGTGTCTTATTTCATTTAACAATATTGTATACAGCGCCATTTTTTCCCTGATGGTGAGTTTTTGAACTCTTTTTTTTTTTTTTTTTTCCGCCGAAAATAAATTCTCATAACCTCCTTTACACGATTCCCAAGTTTGATAACATTTGGTCCGGTAGTTTTCCTTTTATGACCATTTCAAAGTGAAACTTTAATAATAACCACCATGTAAAATAAGCTTTAAAATTCTGACAGTTTGGTTCAAGTCCCAACTTTAAAAAAAATATATATATATAAATTTTTATATTAATTCTATTAGAAAGCATGTTTTAAGAAGCTAATTTTTCTCTCGCGTTATAGATTGTATAAAAAAACATGATCTTTAATATGATTTAGATTGTTTCAGCCGATATAAGAATCGGGTTACTCTGTGGTACAGAATAAACCCTGCTGGACTGTTTTATTTCTTTGTCATTTAGCAAAAATCTTTTAATTAAAATATTTATCCGTTGGACTTCACTTTAAACTTTATTTATAGTTAAAATGACTAGAAAATGAAAAGCTGTCTTTAGCTGAAACGAAATTCATATAATTGATATTTTAAAAAATTCACAAGAATGCAAAATGTATGGAAGTCTAGCAGCCGAAAAATCTTAATTTTCTTGTGTGAGCACTGAAAATAACTGTAGAAGGAAAGAAGAAAATTAGGGAGAAAAGTAAGCAAAAATTTGCAGGGAAATTTGTCTGTCAGACGTACCAACATGTTCAAAAAGTTGGACGCTTTCGAATATACTTTCAGGATACTTCAAAGAATTTAGGTGTTCAAAGAGAAAAACACTTGGACGAGTACACCAGCAAATACCATCAATTGAGCTTGATCCCATGATTTCCTCAGTCGAATTATTTGAAGATTCAGGAGTTTATCCAGTGATGTATGTGGATGTCACTTAGAGATGTTTCTTTTCCCTTCCTGATGAAACAGCGGCCGAGCGGTAAAGTCGCTGAACACTGGTAGTTCGGTCCGAGGTTCGAATCCCGCGAACGGGCTGGCTGCATGGGCGTTTTCGTGGTTTTTCCCATGTGTAACGTGTATGCGAGCCAGTTTCCCTTAGAAAGTCCTCCAGGAAGGCATCCCTCCCCTTAGGCAGATAGCCGTAGTGTGCTTTGTCATAATAAAATAAAGCAAAACCTTTTGATGAAACCAGTCTTTCCTTTCATCTCATAGCTTCAAAATGTTTAGTCTCTAAAGACTGATAAAGGCTCTGACGAAATACTTCGTGAAGAACTTTCTAAGGGAAACCAGCTGTCATACGCGGTACACATGAGAAAATCCACGAAAACGCCCATGCAACCAGCCCGTTTACCGGGGTTCGAACCCCGGAGTGAACTACCAGTGTTCAGCAACTTTACCGCTCGGCCGTTTGTGGGCCTTTATGAAATGGAAGGCGATAACTTTATTTAAAATGATTGTCAGAAATACCAAAATGTTTCGAAAAGTTGGATACCTTTCAATATACTTTCAGAATGCTTAAAGAAACAGAGAAGAAAAATAAATTTTTTCGTAAAATTTAGTATTCGTATTTTTTTAAATTTAAAACTTTTCAATCTTATGATATTTGATTCTTGCGATTTCAAAAATAAAATATTTGACTAAAATATGAATAACATTTTAAGAAACCAAATGTAGGATAAAATTGTGTAAAGCAATGGGCACAATGATAAAACTGTTTAAAGCAGTGTATGCAAGTCATCCTAAGTTAAAATATCGGTTATACATCTCTCTTATTTATATATATTTTTTCTGAACGGAACATTGAAAGGCGTGTAAAACTGTGCTTTACTGTATTTTCTCTTTTAATATAGTATGCAGTTTTCAAACGCATCGTGGTCTGGGTTACAAAGTATTCTTCCGAAAAAAACGCAGTTCAAATAAATAAAATCAAATTCTGGAAAATTGATATTAATAAATCTATTTAAAATGCTCAGTTCGAAGGAATAAATAGAAAATTTTAAAACAATTATCTGAAAAGACAATGCAACACAAACAATTAAAATAAAACTATAAAAATTTAAAAATGACTTAAAATAATAGCTATGACGAAAAATATATATAAAGAAAACTATTTGAAAAAAAAAATAAACGCTGCACCTTTATTTACGCAGTTCGAATAGGTAAATAGAAATTTTTAAAACAGTTATTCGGAAAAAAAAAAAAAAAAAAAAAAAGTTCAACTTAAACAATTAAAATGAAATTCGAAAAAGAAAAAATTACTTAAAATAATAAGTTATAATTAAAAATATAATATAAAGAATATTATTTGGAAAAAAGGAACGATGGTGACTTTTTTTTCCTAAGGAAACTAGGTTGCCATATATTAAGAAGTTCGCCAAATGAAGTATGCTTGGCGCAAACTGACAAAAAAGGGCTAACATAAATTTGTGAATTTCTCCGTAAATTTCGCTCCAAATTTTACAAAATTTCATATTTAGGCGTAATTTGAGTCGTAGAATCGAAATATGTAAAAAAAATGGTATGTTATTTCAGAAAAAGTCCGATTTTGTGTCAAAATACCTATGTTAGAATAGTGCTATATATAAATCTAATATATATCCTAAGTCGCGCTTTCGAGACATGAAGAACGCAATTTGAATTTTGTCAATCGGCTCAGTAGATCGGGAGATATAGGACTGTCCCATTTTTTTTTTTTGAGCAGTGTACATTTTTTGCTTTAAAAATGATTGTATTACGTTGTTTTTATCTTCCGGTTAAGGTTTTTGTGCCTTTAGTAAATCTGTATGCAATATTTTTAGCATTATCAACAATTTTAAAGTTGTCTAAGTGCCGCTAAGCCTTTTTTTATGGCGGCAATTGATGTTTACATTTGAAACAGGAGACTAGTGGATTTGTTGCCAATCTATAGAAACTTAGTTTCGCAACAACAAAGATAACGCATTCATTTATTATTGCCAATTAAATCATGCTTAATTCTTTCTGGAATTTTTTCGACGAAATAAGTGTTTAAGATTTACTTCGTAATTTTTAATATAGATATTTTGAGTTTTTATGTATTTTTGCCTTCTCGCGAAGTGAGAAATGAATTAATTAAATGATAAATACTCAATCGTCTGTGAAAAACAGTTTCTTTTTTGTTTTGTTTTCTTAATTTCTTTTATACATCATTCTAGCTTTATTATAGTATTTGAATAGAACATGTGGCAACGATTAGATAATTCTATTCTGTAAATAATATAAATTTTGTGCCTTATGTGTTAGAATATGAACGAAATATATAAGTTAACTGTTATATAATTATTGGATTATATAACAATTACCTTAGTTTCCGTTATATAATTATTATTTAAGTTAACTGTTATATAATTATTAATACTGTTAAGTTAATCTAGTGCCAGAGTGTCGCTATGGTTAACAAATACTAGAGTGAATTTTAAAGAATGCATTTATTCTATTGTGGTTTATGCGCTGTCGGCAAAGTAGATTTAATTCAATCCAATAAGTTTAAATGAAATGCAAGAAAAAATGCGTATAATTTAATATTCCGTACAAGGAAGTCATGTGGTGTACACATCAGATTTTTTTGTTCACATGAACCATCTTTTGTTCACGTTTGAAGTCGACATTGCTGCGATCCTGCATTGTTGCGAAAGTGGAAAATTTATATAAGTAAATACATCCTAAGAAAGTCATTTATATTATTTTACAATAAGTAAATATTAATATTTGTACATAGCTTTAACTTTGAAATCATTAGTTTCACGCCGTCGTCGCTCCGTTTCCGCTATCAGCTCTTAGTAAAAGTGTCATATGGCGCTTGTTTGATTATTCTTAAGAAGCGTGCAGAACTTTCCAGAATAATGCAAAATTTTTTCAACAGCAATTAAGTGGCAATTTTTATCCGTTTTCCACGAATTTTTCGAAAACGATCAAGTAGACAGGCAATCTGCAAGGTGATTTTCTGAAGGGGGAAAAAAAAATAGCCAATAAGAAAGTAAATATCAGTTCTTACTAAAACTGTTAGATGGCACCATGTGAGCTGTCTCTCGTGTTGAACCTTTAGAGCAGAATTTAAATGCGCTGTCTATCAATTTTTCGCGAACACTTCGAAAACAGGATTTCGAAAAAGTACCTCTATCCCCCTAAACGTATCTCTTTACTCTACGTAACGCTCGGGCATTGTCGAATACTTGATAAAATATCAGTTTGACGTAACATAGAGGTAGAGAGTGGCAATATGTTTCCTCGGGAAAAGAAAAAGCCAGTGTCGCTGAAAGATTTCCAAGTGGGGGCCATTTTTATAAATTAGAATGTTTTGCAAATCACCTTACTTTGGTCCTCTTTGAAAGTAGGTTTTTAGCATATATTACAACCAATATACTTATATTTTAAAAACACAATTAGCTTTAATCCATTTGACGTTGAATCGGTATTCATCAATTACCTTAACAGAAGAAAAGTATCTTCTGCGTTTAATATTTCAGAGCAATTAAAATTTAGATAATATTTATCTTACCACCTAAAAATTAAATAAATATTGATACTCACATTAATGAGATGAAATTTGCCTGCTGATTCGTTCACAGCTGTTCTATCTCACTTAAAATAACGCACCAAATAACGACCCCATTACCTATATGAACTCCTGTGGTATGTACAGGATTACTTGCCAATGTGATTTAATTTACATTGGTCAAACTAATACTTCCTTAGAAATTTCGGACTAACATTAATCAAGTAATTAAGAAAAAAATCCATTATTGCCCAAATGCTGGTCAGAAAAATCACGTTTTCCATTTCTCTGAATCCTCAATTATTCAAAAACATCTTTTGTTGGCGAATTAGATTTTCTGGAGGCGTTTCACATTAAGTCTTTTAGTTCTATCTAACGATCCCAGTTCCAGTCCTTAGCTTTAATCAAATTATTCTATAGCTATTTTCATTGTTCATCAATAGATGGCGCCAGTAACTTATCCTTCCTCTCATTGTTATTGCCTGAGCACGGCATTTGTACTTTGGCAGCTGAATAAGGCTGCATATTTAAACTAGTCCTGCAAATTTATGAATACTACGCTGATTCTTGATGCCTTACAGATTCAAATAATAATTACTCTATGCTTAGACGTAAGCTGGTGAGCTTAAGTCTGAGATCGGCTTTCTCAAGACGGTCCATTTCTTGGAGTTATTAACTGAAAAACCCTTTCTTACACAGATACGTTGAAGCAAGCTGAATTGTAATTTTTAAAACGCCATTGTACAGTTCACTATACTCTGTTTCCAGTGATAATGGGAGGTCCAAAAATTAATTTTATCTTACTTTTTATTTTAATTTTAAGAATATTTAAATTCCTTGTGAGCCACATAGCCCCACTGCCTTGCGCACACAAACCTTACAGAAGTTTTTTCCTAAAAAAAGGGCAATACAACAATATAAAAATGAATTAAAAATACAAATTCGCAGATGAAATTATGAAATAAATATACAAAACGAAGAGAATGTCATTTTATGTCTTGAATAAACGCATGGAAAAGTGGAGAAAATTTACTGTTTAAAGGATTTACCTGGGAAATGAGTTTTCTTCCTTCCATAAGGTATGGACAGTAGAACAACAAACGTTCGACATTTTTTACTCCCCTGAATCTGTAGGGATACAAATCTATAAGAGATAGTTCTCTTCAGATACGAGGTGAAATTATCGTGCCTGTTAGAAATTTAGTCATTTGAAATTTGCAGAAAAAATGCTTATAATTCAGTCTGTGAGAAATAGAAGAAAAGATATTTTAGTCAGGGAGACGGTAGAAGAATTTCTGTATAATTTATTCTACTCGAGAATGGTTTTATTTCAGCTTTGTTTCTTGAAGAATGACTTAGGCAGTGTCACTGTAGTGTTAACTTGAAAGTTTGTAGCTTGTTTTGCAAACCAATGAAATTGCCAGTGCGGCCACGTACATGAGAGATGATACCGTGACAGACATGCCAGTGTATTTTGCCATAAGTTATCTTCACGAAATGATGAAAAATTTTGTTAATTTCTTTCACAAATAACTGGAGATTTTTGCAAAAATAGGAGGACCATTAAGAGAAGTATAAAGGAACAGTTTGAGAATAATGGCATAGGCGGACTTTGTCATAATTATCAATGTTTGAATAATTACAACAGTAGGATCATTTTTGTTTTTTTTAGCTCCAATTCTATCTGTTTTTGTACCACAAAGTACACTAAAAGGCTTAAAGTAATTATTAGCATTAATAAAATGAAAAAAGAAATAGCTGTGAAAAGATTGTAAAAAAAAAAAAGAGAGATTAATAAAATAATTAAACAAAATAAAAAAAAATTTAAAAAAATCTGAAAGAGGTTAGATTTTTCCAAAAGGAATCTTTTACATTTAATTATTTTTACTTTAATTGCTTTTAATTATTTAAAGAATTATGTAATTTATATTTAATTATTTCCATATTTTAAATTTTAATTTTTAATATTATCCATATTTTTATGAACAGCATCTGTTGCTCTCAAATAACTTAGTTTGCTAATCCACAATAAACAGTTTGAAAAGTGAATACTTTACATTTTACCAAGTGGCAATAGACTCGAATCAAAAGTGAAGTGATGCATTTACAGTGAATCGGCACATTTCATTTTAAGAGTAATGTTAATAACCGTTTGGGGTTAATAAAATAAAATAAATAATTTTAAAAATTTCAGATTCAAAAGTGTTCAGATTTTAACTTTCGCCGAAATGGCTCTATTAAAATTTAATACGGTTTATCAGAAAAGATTATTGATAGAGCTGGACGGAGCCCAATAGATATTGATAGAGAGCCCAAACGGAGCTGCTAAACATTATATAGGAATGATATTAGATGAATATAAATTTAGACTAATATAAAAAACGTAATATATCTTCTTTACATTTGAATAGTGGAAAAATATTTAAAGTCTTTCTATAAAAATATTGAATGCTTTTATTAAAATATATCATGAACAAAACGTATTTTATTTAAATCAATCTGATTAAAAAGTTAAAAAAAAAAAATTAAAACTACATCGATTGCTTTTAAAAAGTTTAGTTTGTTAATTAATTACAGATATATTAAATATAAAACAATAATACCATGCTTTCCTCCAAATGTCAGGTGACAGGAGGACGGGGACGCCTGGCGTATAACATAGGTAAACAGGCATATGTCCCACGTCCTCCACTATTTCGAAGAAACAACCCGCTGGACCCCGTGAGGCTGCACCGCGAGTTTACATGGCCATACAGGGGCTAGATGTCAAGTAGATTTTACATAGGACATTGTTTATAAAACAAAGTAACTTAAAAAGAATATAAAGGATAGTACGAGTATTAAAACACTAAAACAAACATATAAGCTGAAACACATAGATATACAAAATTAAACGTAAAAGCATAAAAACACACTCATAATTACGTAACATAAAGACATGTAAAAACACACGAGAATAAATACGGAAACACATAGAGCACATAAATGCAAATATTGCACACGTCGAGCACTGTCGAGCCTCTTGACATCCTCCAAATGTCAAGAGACTCGAATGAGAAATAAAACAACTCAAAATCGCATTTCGAGAATAACATAGCCCGACCTAAGAGAAATAAAAGATTAAGTTGGCGGAATCAAAAAAATAATTAAACAAAATAAATATTTAAAGCACAATTATTATTAAAAAAAAAAAAAAACAATAATCTCAATTGAGAATGAACTTCTCAGAAGTAGAAAGTGTCTCTGTAGTCCGTAAAAGTATAAAAAAAAGAAAAAAAAATTGGTGGCCAAGATATAGAAAGTGTCTAAAACGCCCAGTAGGATCTCCGTGCGCTGGGCGTTTTTTTTTTCCTAATGGCAGAATATATTCAGTTCACAGGCGCTAGCCTTTGCTAAGGCCGGAAGCGAAGGTTATTTAATTATGAAGGAACCTAAAAGGTGGACACCGTTAACTCCTATGAAAGGACGGACAAATTACATTCATGCCTTCTCCGGAATTCGAACCCCGAGCTCTTCGGTACGGCACTCAGTGTCACTAGTCAGTTTCCTGTCTAGATGGTTCTTGTGCTGTACATGATGAGAATGATGTTTTCATAAAGAAGAATCATGATGTAAGAAGACGTAAAGAAGAGCCATGTCTTTATAAATAAAAATAAATAATTTCTAAAGAGATTTCAGTGTATATTTTGTCCAAATTGTTTATAGTTAACATTAACTTATTAAACAGATGCTACAGTTTTACAGAAGATATGGAAGGAAAAAAATCGAAAACGAAAGTAAAGAACTGCACTATTTTAAGAATGCTTACTATACTTTATCTTCAAACTAATCCAAACAATAATGAAGTAAATACCCCAAGGAATTTTTTTTGGTTAGCTATCATTAAATTTTTTACTTTTAAAAATAATGCCTGTATCAGTTTCGGACTTGTTTCGAGTGTTTTCTCTCGCGATCTTAAAATAATAAATAGTTTGCTTTTTTCAATTCTTAAAAAAAAAGGATTTGGAATTGTTCAATTCTTTGCTGTTGAAACTTAAGAGTTGTTTACTTTAGTTATTCGCTTTATTTGCTCTTCTTAAAATAACATGCAATTTTTTTTAAAAGATTAAAAAAGCTTGTGTAAAAGTTTAATCAAAATATTTTCAATGAAACTCGCAAAACTCGTATTTAAATAAATTCCTAATAAACATTTATGCCAATAGTATCGAAATTTTAACAATAGTTAATATAGTTAATACTACGCATTTAATACATAAATATAAATATTATAATTTTATAACAAGAATTTCAGTTCTTAATGCAGATATTCTAGATGGTGTTTACAAATTTGTAGAACGAATTCGATAAAACATTTTTAAAAAGCAAATGTTTTGGAATACAAATTTCTGGCAACAGCTTATCATTTCAAATGAGAAAAATCATTTGCTACTTTTAAACTGATTCTTCTTTTAAAATGTCGCATTAAACAGCATGTGGATTGAATGATATGTTTTTGCTGTTTCCGAAGATAAATATTCCTATTCCATAATAAAAACTATTTGAAATGCATGGAATTAGCATTTCTAGGTGCAAACTAAGGAACATTATCAGTTGGAGAAAGAAAAACCGTCGTCATTACTTCTACAAAAAACATTCAAAGCGAAGATCCGAAAAGTGTACATACTGTCTCTAATGTTTCTAAAGTTAAATCGTTGTTAACAAGACAAAAATCTACCGACGCAAAAATAAATTGCAAATTTTTTAAGTACGACTACGGCAACAACAACAACAAAAAAAATAATAATAATAAGCCAAGATTAAAAACGTATAACGTTCGCTACTTTTTCTGCAAACCCTCCACGACTGATAGAATCTGGCATACAGAGGAAGAGAAACTGAAATCAATGCTGGAAATTTTACGAAAAAACCTTTTCTATCATGAACATAATGATGAAGACGCATAGTCCTGAAAAACGGCTATCATATCGAACATTTATAAAATTACTCTTTACGTTTCAAACATCATTTCAATGGCACCGAAATCATTCTTTATTTATTCTGCGCAGAAATTAAAATATAATTCTCTGTAACTGTAATTCAAGAGAAATGGTCATTTTCGGCCTAAGAAGAAACAACATTAAAATTCACGTATAAATTTTGGGATTCTCACAATCAGGATCATAGCAACAAAATCAAAATTGATTTTACTTCGTAATCGCTTTGAAAATTCATGCTGAGACTAAAATATTTAAGTTTTAATTAAACAGTTCTCGGGATTCTTTCTAGAGTTATAAAGTTGCACCGTTTCTCTACAAGTTCAGTTATTTTCTTTCTATTAGTAAAATCTATTGTTAGATACTTAAAGATTCAATCTCTGAGTTTATTTCTTGGGAAATTTATAATATATGTTTTCAGTGTGGTTTGGGATATATCAGTCAAACTAGAAAAGCGATAAAATTTCGTGTCAAGGAATACGAATCTTATGTCCGAAAATAAGAAGTAAACAAATATTCGAAATAAAGCTAAACATAGCTAAATATTTAATCACTAATTTGATTTGGGTTCTGCAAAAATTATCTATAAAGCTTCTTCAGTAGGTGAATTTTTGAAGCTTTTCATATTCACGAAGATTTATCTTGTTTAGTTAATGATTTTAAATTCAATCAAGCCTTATCTAGCGCTTCTAAAATTCTTATATCTTGATTTTTCGTGTTTCTTTACCATTTCCTTGGACAGATAACTCCAGGCTCCTGTTTGCTTTGTTTTTGTTTTAAACCAAAAAACCTCCTTTCTTTGTTTTTAGTATAAATACAGTCATGGCTCTTCCCTTCTTTAATAGAATTTGCTCCCAACGAATAGGGACTTGCACCTGTTCGTCCTCCAATTCAATAGAGTTTTAATTCGTGTTTGTTTCCTTTCTTGATTTCTTAGAATGATAGGAAATTTGCTTAATGTAATTTGATCAGGGAGCAAATTAAAAGCACAATTACATTATTAAAGAAGAGCGTAATAAATTTGTTATATTTTCCCCAAAAGTTCAAAAATACACAATCAATTGTTTTACTTAGAACTGAAAAAGAAGGAAAGATATCATCGGAGTTTTCTAAGAATCTTTTTCTTTCAAAGTCCTTTTACAGGACATACAATGTTTTTGTTTGAAATGGATCTTTAGGGAACTATATACAGCTCAACGACACAATCAGAGAGCAGGCGAGAAAATATTATGCATCTTGAAATAAATGATTCAAATAAAAAAATGTCTCATTCCAGAAAATATGTCTTGGAAAAAGGATGAACATTACTTTGCTTCTAGGAATTAATTCTTATTAGATGTTTCTAATTTCAAATGTACTTTCTTGTAATGTGCATTTTCTTCTTATTCTCGTGTTAAAAAAAGCAACTTTTTACTATTTATAATACTATTATGATCGTTTTTTATGTTTAACAATAAAAAAAAAATCTGATAAAGATTTAAAGCATCGACTAGCGAGAATGATAAAGACAGAATTTAATTTTTAAACAGATCTGTCTAAAAATAGTATTAGCAAGACGCGATTATGTGAAACTCTCTCAGCTTAAATATACCCGAAATTAATTTGCATTCTGGTGAGGAATATGGAAATGAAAAGTTACAGTAAAGACTTAAGTCATAATACTTGGTTAAAACATATAAGGTACTTTAAAAATCTAATAACCTTAATTGTTAATAATCTTAACAATTCCTCTTTAGAATCAGTTCGGCCTTGAAGGCAACATCCAAATATTGTTTCGGAAGCTTTAAGTTTATTTTTAAAACTTTTAAGTCTACATGTTATTATTTCATGTTAGTAATCTGCTCCGATCCGAACAGCAATGTTTTTGTCACTGTATTCACAATTATCAGCTGTAATCCTATTAATTATTTGTTAATTTTGGAAACCGGAATTTCAAGAAAAGATAAATTAGTTGTGCATATTTGGTTAGTTTCTGAAACTTGAATTTCGACATTTAGGGATAGTTCATTTCTATTTTTGATTTTGACTTTCAAAACATTGTAATTTCGTTCTGTTGCCTGGTTAACCCCAAAGCCAAATATGGAACAAAGTCTCCTTTCGAATAACAGGTAATTTAGACTTTTCTGATATGTCCCGAATTACAAAACTTCTCATCGAACCATTGTCTAATAGAATACCAACCGGTTATAAATTATTCTTATCAGAGAATGGACGTATCATCACAGTGCACGTTTGTAGCAATGTACTGCGAAAGTTTCGGAATTTAATTTGCTAATATGACATCTTCTGTACTGGATGGAATTGGCAACACGACTTCGCTTTTATCTGATTTGGTTTCGAGTTGGAAACAAATAGACCTATTGTGTTTTTATTACATATTTCACACATTTTTTTCTTTACTTTCGTCTATTCTATGCTGAGGTTTAAGGTATGAAAAACAACGAGCTTGACGTTTTAAAATATTTCTTTTCTCATCCACAACATTTTAATCTCACAACGCTCAGAATCGTGGTTACAATATATACAATTATTTCTAGCGACTGGAGCAATTTATATTCGTAAGTTTTAGGCAAACTTTCGTCAAACTATTTATTGCGCTTTTGTCTACATTATCGTGCACGGAGTGGAGACGATCGTTTGTTTTATGCTCCCAGTTATGAATCATTTCCCTTCGGTGTTTCGTATTTGTTCCTCTGCTGTTATTTAACTGCGTAGCTCTTTCGCGGCTTTCGAATTCTTTAGGAAAAAAATCCGTTAATTCATTAACGTTTCATGTTTGGTCACTGTTTCTACTGCGACTGTATTCTATTCTAATATAATCTCTGATGGAAGTAATTTTAGCGATATTGGGCAAAGTAAAGTACCGTAAGATTCTGATACCACGCTCATTGACTAAAGCATCTGAGTCTCACATTGATCATATAGGTCCCTGATATTTTTCTATATCCCTTATATTTCTAACAGGGGAAAGATTTAACAGTTTATTCATGTGAGCATTTATTACCAAATCTTTTCTCCCAAACCTGTTAACTAACAATTCTATAACTGAAGCGTAATTCTCATTTTTAAGCGAAAATCTGGAAACGGCATTATAGGCTACCCCACCTAATAATGACTTAGATAAATTCAATTTTAATTAGTAAATAAATTTACTTAGAAAATTTTCGATAAAAAGTCATTGTTATGGATAGCTGCTTCATATTGACTCCAAAATTCCTGCCAATTGCTTTATTCACCAACAAAATTAGAGACAGTTAATTCAGGAAGACAAGTAAATTTATTACTTTCGTTTTTGGAATATGTAGCAGTTTCATTAGGGATGTTCATATCTTCCTTGTCCGAATTTTCGAGTTCATTTATTTCCTTCAATGTTTTCCTTCCCTCTAAATTGCCACAGTTGGATTTTCTCTTCTTATAAAACAGCGGATGTAACTTCAAATTCATCCCCTTCGACTTCCAAAACAGGCATATCAGCGCGTGCATAATATTTCTTTATATGATCCACATTAACCACCACATTGTCTCCATTTTGTTTTTTAAATAAACCACTGACTCCTGATTTCTTTCAGTTACGAGAAGGCCTTCAAATTTAAGGCAAAATTTTCCCACTTTACATTCAAGGGTGCATGAAAGAGAATGTTTTATTTTCTACACTTTATCTCTCTTCTTAAAATTAAAGTCGCACCGTTTCTCATCATTGTATAATGTTAGTCCTTGTTTTTGTTCCCTTGCAGTATCCAAATTAAGGACAATTTCGTCGACTATCTTCTGGATATCTACCATTTTAAATTCCACAGCACTCTTTTGAACAAAAATTTGTTTATCTAGAGGGATAAATAACTTTCTATTAAAAAATCATTTAGCTGGCATCTTGTCGGTAGTACCACGTTTGGCCGTCTTCAAACCGATTGCAAGATCATTGACGTAGCTATCCCAGCGCTCATGATAATTCTTTACATAACTACAAATAATCTTAAGTATGCTTTTATTTATCTGTTTTGCGATATTCGATTGCCATCGATAAGGAAACGTCTTTAAATGCCGTATGCTTAGCCTTGCACATAAATCCTCAGCGCTTTGAGTAATAAAATGCTTGCCAACGTCTGAAACGGGAAAGGCCATATTTAAAAAGGAATCTGATATAATTTTAGTGGAGGTTCTTTTGAGGGGAATAATTTCTATTCACTTCGAAACTTCGAACAAGTAAATACCTGTTCTTGTTAACCTTAGTACGTGGGTATGTGCCTAATAAATAAATTGCTATGAATTCATTTGAGAATATAGCTTTTATGGTATTTAGGTAGCTATAATTAACATCGTTAAGTAACTGACAAATACGACATACTCCACAACAAATTTTTATAGCTGGGGAAATAAAACAACTTCGCGAACACGCTGTATCGTTTTTCTTATGCCGAGATGGCCTGAAACTGGCGAATCATGTAATGCCTGCAAAACGTAATTCTTAAACTTAGCTGGAATAACTGGCCTTAATTCGTTATTTTGATTTGTTATTTTTGTATAAAGCAAAAGATTGTCAATAATCTCATAATTTTCGGCTCTGTTTCTGATAGCTCTTATATCCTGGTGTTCAAAATTTTAAGGATCTTTTAAATAAGCATAAATATTTTTGAATTCCGGGTCTGTTTATAATTCAGAACTGATAGTCTCACGAGAATGCAAAATAATTTTTTAAGCTATCACATTTCACAACTAATTTCCTCTTTTCTTAATCTAATTTTAGTCTTGAGGAAGCGTCGGCCATGACGTTCTCTTTACCTTGAGTATACTTAGCAATTAAATTGTATTCTTTAAAGACCCATCTAATAAGTGTCAACGATAAATTATTCCCAGAATGCAAACGACCCATAACGACATGATCTGAGTAAATTTTAAACGATGCTTTCCTTAAATACACTCGGAATTTCCGAACCGCTAAAAGAACTGCTAGCGTTTTCCTTTCTGTAGCCGTGTAATTCCACTAGATTGGATTAAGAGTCTAGCTGAAATAAGTTACCCGTTGTCGTTTTGCATATAAACGCGATACCAACAGAATAAATAATCTTAAGGATCTGTGGTACTTTCTAAGTTCCCGTAGTCTTCAGAAAACGCTGTTTTAACTTCGGCCGTTCAAGTGAATCTGTCTATATATATATTTTTTAAATTTTAAGCTTGTCTACTGTCTGTGCAAAGTCTTTGATCAAAGTCCTATAGCACGAATACAAATCCAAAAATGTGGATAAATCTTTTGCTGTATTTGGTAGTGGATAAACTTTTATTGCAGCTATTTTGGAATCTTCTGTCTCAGTTCCTTCCTGAGATATCTTATAGCCAGTGTAATGAAGTTCTTTAGCCGCAGATTTACATTTGAATGCATTTACTTTTAATCCTGCTTCGGTTAGAAACTAAAGCACTTCGCGCGAATTCCGAATACGTCCGTCGATAGACTCGCTAGTTACAATTATATCATCTAGCTAAATGTAAAGACACTTCCCGAAAACAGGTTTTAATATCGTACCCATCGCCCTCTGAAACATGGCGTATACCTCAGAGGGCGATAGAGACGTTTGAGAAAGCCAAACGGCATTCTCAGAAAGACCTAAACTCCTGAATTTATGTAAATAAAAAAGCATTTAAATCACGAAATTTCTAATCAGAAATATTAAACATTTTTATAAAAGAACGCTAGCTTACCACTTGCATCATATAACTTTTCCCTTTTTTCATGATAACTGTTTTAAGCGGCTGCCCGCTTGAATCTTTAGTTTTCAGAGAAATAATATACCGAATAAAAAAAATATATTAAATCACCCAACACTCTATTGGAATATTAAAGATATTCTGTTTTTAGATATTTTAAAATTTTACTCTTGAATTTTATTTTGCTTAAGTGCGAGGAAAGCGAAGCTAAATAATAAAACTGAAAAGACAAATAAAATACGTTAGCAGGAGTGAGCGCAAGAGCAGATTGGTAATTTGGGGTGTTCAGCCAGAGCGTCAAAACCTTAATAAACCCTCCAGTGCGATGTTAAAATCTTAATCTTCTCAGATTTTTCCCGCTCTCCTCTTTTTAAAACCTAAAGTAATAGAAAAAAATATGTATATAGATGATTTGAAATCCTTTTGAAAGTGGAGGTGAGGGAGACCTGCCAATAAATACTGCAGAAATTTGGTCCTTTGAAGGTCACAGAAAACTATTTTAATGGAATGAAAGTCTATTATTCTTTCAATCTTGATTGGGTGCTAATGGAATAATTTCGATTCTCCTAGGTTATCAATGCCATTATCTTACTTATATTTGAGGGGAAGAAAATATGCGTGTTGACATTTGGTATTCACTGCTCAAGCATTGATCTGCTTAAACCTCACATTAGTTATTGAAATGTATGAAGTAAACGCATAGAAAATGTATTCGCCAATAAGACAGAAAGTTTCTACCGGAGCGATTAGTGAGTAATGTTACTAGAAGCAAGTTCATTTTAATTCACTCCACTCGAAGACATGAGATCCATTTTGTATGATTAATGAGGCTCTTCTCCCTGCGGTTGTACAGGGAACTGGATTGATGCTTTGTTTGTACCTGATAATAGTGGACGGAAGTTTCTGAAGTATTATTTTGACAGATGGAATTACAAATTGAAAGTTTTCAGCAAGTGATGTCTTATTGAAAAGCAGTTCATTATTTCATATTTTATTCATTTCTTAAGAAGAGTGATGTTAGAGTGACTTAATCAAAAGGCTTGCGTATTTATAGTGTCTAGCCTCTAATGAAACTGCCTCTTTCATCTTCTTAATAAGCTTTCTTTAGTAGATTGGTAAAGGGCATTAGGCTTTCATTCTTGAAAATTATTCAAGAAATATATAATTATTGAAAATTTCTTGCAAATATAGCAAACATAGTCTCTGAAAATGGTTATTACGATACCAGGTTGTAAGGTATTTCATGTTAAGTAACCAATTGCTATGATTTAAGCCTTTACTATAACGTTTTCTTTTCCTTCTCCATACTAGAATGCAAATTAGGCTTTTGTGCATCTAAGCTAAGTGCACTGTGTATTTATGCTGTATAACAAAGTGCATATATAGAAAAATTTTAAGTGAATTAATGATTAACTTGATTTAACCACCACTACCAACATAACGACAGCTGAAGAATAAAAAAAAAGCATGAAAACATATTTAAATAATTTAAACTTTATTCATATGTGATTCTTACTTTTTTGTATGAAGAAAACGAAGTACTGTAAACGCGAAAAATTTCGTTTATCATATTTCAAATGACATGTTCATTTTGATCATTCCAAAGTACATTTGGACGATTTTTTGGCGTGAAATCTGTACATACGTGCGAAATAACGGACTGTTTTTTTTCAAAACGGATTGTAAAATGGATTTAAAGTGGACTCAAAATTGATTTTTTTACGTCTGAACGTACGTACATACCGATCGCATAACTAAAAAAACGATTAGCCGTAGAACGTTGAAATTTTGTATATGGGACTGCAATAAAATCCAGATGCGCACCTATATTTTTATTGCAATCGACGAAACGAAACATGATATACTATATATGTAGGTTCGGTACTTTCTGTCTAGTAATATGATGTCTGTGGACATAATTCCGAGGTGGCTGTCTAGGGGCTAATAAACTAGTCCAATTTACAAATAACTTGAATATTTAATAGAGACATGAATAGTTGTTGTTACAAACTACAAAATGATTACGTGGGTAGAAGGGAAAAGATGAGATTATTTACGCAGATGTACAGAAACTAACGTCTTATACACATAATACGGTCTTTCCTCTTAATGGCGGAATAATCTGTGTTCTACTATTGGGAGGAAAGATTTTTTTCACCGCTTGTCGCGTCGTCCGATTATTATCAATGATGCTATCCTACGTATATGTATATATGCATACTCACCTCCTTACCTGGTTTAAAAGTCCTTATCGGGCCTTTATTTTCTCATTCATTGTTGTAGTCATACACTTCCAATTAAAAAGTGTAATAAATGACGAAAATATTCATATTTGACGATGCCAAATAAAAAAAAAAATAAAAAAAAAATGAATTTTGGGCAAATAACGAAATCTAGCTTTATCCTGGTTGTAAGGTGTAAAATGGAAATCTTCTGTAATTTCGCAATCAGACATATAATGATCTATAGTATCTATTTCTTCGTAAACATGATTACCCGTATCGTGCTAGCCAAAACGAAATAGGGGCCCACCAGCGGCCGAGCGGTAAAGTCGCTGAACACTGGTAGTTCGGTCCGAGGTTCGAATCCCGCGAACGGGCTGGCTGCATGGGTGTTTTCGTGGTTTTCCCCATGTGTAACGTGTATACGAGCCAGTTTCCCTTAGAAAGTCCTCCACGAAAGGCATCCCTCCTCTTAGGCAGATAGCCCTAGTGTGCTTTGCCATAATTAAATACACCACCACACCACCAAAACGAAATAGATAAGACACAAATGGACCATGAGCTGTTCTAAACTAAGTTGACGCCGGATTGGTGGCTACCAATTCTCTTGAAGGTAATGGTATAAAAAGAAGTGCTCTTCGTCCTGTTGATTCTGGCTGCTAAGAAAATTTCCACAACTTTTGTAAAGTTTATTATAATTTTTATTTTAATACAGAAACTCGAATTGGCAAATGAATTTGATTGTTAGTGGGCCTCCCTTGCTTTCGCGTCAGCCAGCTCGTTGCAAAAGTAAATCTGTCACCGGGATGGGATCTTGATGTTTCTATTTATTCTACAGCACCCACTCTCTCGATGAAATTTATTATCACTTTCTCATGTGTCTCGCTATCGAGATAACTAATAACACGTTCAATTTCCCCTTTATGTCTGGATTCTTTGAGGCTTGCTCAAAAGCGATATTTTCAACAAACCGGCTGGATCGAGAGCATGGGGATTTAATATCCTCTGCCGAACCTGTGTCTTAAATTTCTTTATCAATTTGCGATATTATGTTTCATTAGGTGCATTTTCAAGTCAAAAGACTGCACAAAACTTTCTTACAGTCTGTGCATAATACTTGTAGAGACATTAGGTATTTTTTGAAAGCAGGAGAGATGCAAAATGAACAATGACCTCGCCGGAACTCGAACCTCGGACCTCTTGAATACGCGCCGAACCTGCTGACCACTACACTAACCAAGGCATCCTAAGAAGGCGGGAAAAATACCGTATATACTTCCCCTATTAACGGGCGACTGGGAGATTAGGGGACCCAATCCCAAATCCTGGTGGTGGAGAACCATTATCCACCCCCTTTTTAGTTCGGGCGCCACTGCAAAGTCATTAAGATTTTTTTGAAAGCAGGATATGAGAAATGTGATCAATGCCCTCGCCGGGACTAGAACCACGGACCTCTAGAATACGCGCGAAGCGTGCTGACCACTACACTACGAAGACATGCTACGAAGGCGGGAGAAATATCTTATACACTCATCATTCCTGTGTAGAGCTCCATGCCAACTAAGCGGCAGCAAAATTGCGAAATAAACTGATAATGATAAAATGCCAGTGGTACCAATGAAAAAAGTAATGATTCAGGTTTATTTATTATAATTCAAATTTACTAAATATAAAGCATGTAGTTTAAATATAACACAAAATATAAAATAATTTGTGCTGTTGCAAAACAAAAATTAAAAATTATTCAAGAATAATTGCTCAGCTATCTGAAGATCATAACTTTTTCTCAATTAAGAGTCAACTGAATAATAATATGGGGCTACTATAAAAGCTTCAGTCAATTTTGAAACGCTGTATATTTAAACGTACACGTACAAATATAAGTGACATAAGAAAAATAACGGCAAATGCACTAAGTTTGTGTGTGTGTCATTATGGCAAAGCCTCGAGGGCTATTTGCCTAAGGGGAGGGATGCCTTCGTGGAGGACTTTCTAAGGGAAACTGGCTCGTATACGTTACACATGGGGAAAACCACGAAAACGACCATGCACCCAGCCCGTTCGCGGGATTCGAACCTCGAACCAGTGTTCAGCGACTTTACCGCTCGGCCGCTGGTGGGCCGCACTAAGTTTGTATACCAAGACTATGACTAGGGCAAGGTAATTGGTGAAGGGCAATTTACTTGCAGTTGTGATTACTTCTCCAACCGCAAGTATATCCAGACAACATTTCCTGGTTGTTGATTCTATGAATTTTGTCTTCCAACCAGATAGGGCATCCCATCATTGGAACATTCAAGTTCCTTGATACCTGAATGATGAACATCCGCGTAGCTGTATTGGACATGTTGGTGAGGATGACTTCATGTTTTTTTATTGGTCGCCCTTTCCAAGGCATCTGATTTAACGCTCTGCAAATTCTTTCTCTAAGGGCACATTAAGGACCTTGTTTATGTATCCCACTGCTAAAAACATTAGAAGAGCTCAAAGAACAGATCAGTGTCAACTGTAACCATTGATAGGATGCTGCTGCAAAATGTGTGGAATGAGCTCAACTGCAACCTGGCCGTGTGTCGTGTGATTCATGCACTTGGAAGCACTTAAAAGATTTACAGAGTGTGCAGAGAACTTGATGAGTTTGCAGTTATTTTCATATATCACTTATACTTGTACGTGTAATACGGAAAATGAATAAATCTTTTAGAATAACCCTGCTGTTTGATAACATTAACAGTATTGCTGATCTGAATAAGCTATGTATTATATTCCTGTATATTATTACTGTTGTATACGATAAACAATTAGTGGCGTGTCTGCATTAACTAATTTCTCTAAAACGTTTCTTGAGTTTAATTTTAATTTTTTTTTTTTTTTTTTTTTTTTATTTCGGTTTAACATAGTCAAGGACATGTCAAAGGAATCCACCCTTTCTCGTGTCCTGTTTAACCTCTGCCACCTTCATCGGCCTACTCAGTTTGAAATCTTCCTTTCCTGTTGCGAAAGCTTTCTCAGAAATTCCATCTACAGTTAGTGAACGACCTAATAAGTATTTGGTTGTGGGTTGGAAAATGGGTTGGAGCTTGAATCAAGATCATTGCACCCACCTACACAGACGCTTTCCATTTTCAAAAAACGAGAAAGGAAATGACCTATAAAATATACAAAGTTTGAGGATATCCTCTAATAAGATGTATTATTAAATGTATAACAACATTTCTTCTTTTATTGGACTTTGACATTAAATGCAGCTATCAAAATGTCCAGTACAAAATAGACCCAAATTTCGGAGTCAAGGCCTTGCAATATTGTTGACTTTTGAAATTAAAAAGCTTCAGATTGACTGCAGCGTGATGGAGTTTTTGTTGCTATTTATACTATATATAAATTTTTATGCTTCGAGAATAAATTAAATAGTATTTAAACAACGAAATATGTTTAGTTCATAAATTTATCTTTGATATGCGATGCCTTTAAATTCACTAGCCCCACCTTCGGTCAAGTGGTTAAGACTACTGAATGCCGGGAAACTTCTTCGGGGTTCGATACCAAAATGGGCTGGTCGCATGGCTAGGTTTCGTTGTTTTTCCCATGTGCAACGTGAATACGATCCAGTTTTCCATAGAAGCTGCTCCACGAAAGCATCCCTCCCATGGGCACATAGCCCACTTGAGTGTTGCCATATTCAAATAACCTAACCTAATCTTTAACTCATTCTAATTTTATTACCAATCGTTCACCTTTTTCGGTAGTTAATCGTTTGCTATATAGTTTTCAGATTGTTTGACAGCCGGCTTAAAATTGCTTTCAGGCTTAAAATTCATTAAAATTGTCTGAATATATATATATATATATCGACAGAGAGAGAGTTTATTAAAAGTTTTTATCCGACCTTAATTTCCTCAATCTTTGGTCCTAGATATATGAATGCTTCCAGTTACAAAAATGTCTTAAATGGCGAAAATATTCATGTTTGAGCATTTTTAGAGATCAAGTTTGTAAAACTGTTGCGCGTTCCTCCGGTCCCTGTACTTACATGTATGATGTTTTTACAAGCAAAAGATAAAATAAGTTATAATCGATGACAGTATTCGTTAAAAATAAACACCGGCAAACTAAATTCCAGTCATAATCCCAAAATTCCCGAGACAACAACGCGTAAAAAAAACAAATAAATTTCATACAAAATTATCCTAAAAGTTAATTTTAAGAAAAAGAAAATGAATTTTTCATCTCCCTGTACCATTTCTTCAGAATTTTAGTTGTCAGCGAACTCCTAAAGAGCATGTAGTTTATTTTCGAATATTTCGCGGCATTAAACATTATCAAAATTGTATCAAATATCATAAAAACTCGAGTTGAGAGTTCCGTTTAAGCTCACAACAGTAATAACAAGATATAAATTAATGATTCGAATGTTTGGATATCCAGCTGATATAAAAGTTATATTTACACCAGCGGTCGCCAACCGGTGGTCCATGAACCACTGGTGTTCCGCGAAAAAGTTTTGATGGTCCGCAGAAAAATTGGGGCATTATTCATATTTTTATGAAGATTCAATTTTTAAAAAAATGAAGAGTAATAAAACCTATTATGGAATATGAATTATACTTTTTTTTAAAAAAATTCAGCTACAACTTTCAGCGAAATTCCTTCTAAATTTAGCGACATATTTTAGCTATTTTTCCAGGTGTATCTAGCGACATTTGAAAGTGAGAGTTAGCATCCATGGATATGCTGCTGTTATCAATAGCAGCGCGAACTGGAATTCTCTTTCCTTTTGAATTACAAACATTTGCTATTGTAATCATTAATAACACAGTTTTTCTTCGTGAGGCAATTGATCGAGTTTTATGAGAACAATTTGCATTCATGTTTTTAATTGCATCACTGGAAGTTACCGTTTTGTTTTTTCTAACTGTTGATCGATGGCGCCATTGCTGAGTAAGGGATAATTATTATGTTTACAATAATAAAAAATTGGCGGCATAACACATTCAGTTTACTGATATTGCTTTGCGTTTGCCTGTTTGTTCTTGCTTTTCGTGAAGTTCCTTTTCAGTGATATGGAAATGTGAAGCTTTCTGTACAAGAAGGTAAGATTTTTGTACTTTTCATATAATTTTTCAATGTGAACGAAATATGTGTATCAATGAGATGTTAAAAGTTTTTAATTGCTACTCATAATCAGGGACGTAGCCTGAATTTCCATAAAGTTATGCTGCTGAACACCAAATGCTTCGAAAATTCTATTAACAAGTGAAAATTAGAATTACATGCATTGGAAAGTTGAATATTGTTTTTGCGTATTAATATGTAGTTGTTAAGGTTTAATTTAAAGTTTTATTTTAAATTCATGTTAATGGCACGCCAAACATAAAATTATATATGTAATGGTTCGTGAAGTTCTAAAGGGTTGACGACCGCTGCTCCACACGATGAGCAAAGCAGCATTAAAGCTGTTTCGCATTCTTTGGTATTCAGTATAACAAAAGTTTTACTTTTTTTCAAGATTTTTTTTTACATTGCTACTTCAGCTAATTGTCTAACCAATACTTTTATCTTTTTGTTAAGTTCTAAACTGGATCTGTGCGAGCAATATCCTTTAACTAGGCAATTTTTCCTTTAATAGTATAGTAGGATAATGTAGGGTTAATAGTATAGTAGGATAATGTAGGGAGGGTACGATAGTTTTTAATTTAAACTTAGTTAAAAGTTGTATTAAAGTTAAAACAATTATGACAACTGTTTGAAGCAAGAGGTTTAATGCTTTCTTGTCTCAGCATTCGTTAATGCCATCTCTCTGCGATTTATCATGTCTGGATTTCAACCGATTTTTTTTATATGAGAATGACATAGTTTTACTTCTTTTGTAAATCTTATTTTAGGGCTATTTATACTTTAGTAGCTTCAGTTTTTTTATTTTTCCTTTTATTATGAATATTGATTTAATTTACTTAATCAAATTAAATTCATCTTCAGATTAAATTGCTAGAAAATACAGATATATTATTAATAGCATATTTCTGTTAACAATAACGGGTTATTTCCCATTACACTTCGTTTTATTTAGCTGCCCTTGGATAAACCTTGATATGGACGTTGCGCCTCTAAATTAGGCATTGTGGTTAATTATTTTATTTAGTAAAACATCAATTATTTTAGATGTTACAAATTTAGCAAGAAAGACATATGATTTTTTTCGCTTTTATTCACTTCAAAATAATATTTTGTAATTATTAACGACAATATTATTTTCATCTTTCCTAAATATGTCTTGTGATATAAATTATTACATAGTTCAATAACAGCAAAAGATTAAATAATTCTCTTCGCAAAATTCATTTACAGTTATATATAACGAATAATAAAAGCGCGAGGTGTTCTTAATAAATATATAAAGGACTTATTTGTGAAGAATTAGGTGGGAAAGTCACTTAATTACTTAAATCAGGCTACTGGGCTAAAGCCGTATCCTGAGTGTAACGAATAACAATTATACAGTATTTTGTAAACATAATATATCTTAGGATACTTAATTGAGAATAAATTTCTCGTGCGATAAGTAGATAGTCGCCGTATATAATTACGCTGAGAAAAACGAAGTCGAAAATATAGTGGCAATTGTTAAACTACTGAATCAGCAATTATTGGAAATGACATTAAATTATTAGCTTTTGTTATTTATTCCCCCACTCTTTTATTATTTGCGATATAAAATTGCAGATGAATTGCGTAAACATAATTATTTAATCTCTTCCTCTTCTTAAAATATAGGATAAATTATAATTGCACTAGTTCATTCCTGTTTTGTGAGTTTTCAACAAAAGCTTTCCTTAGAAAACGTAATTTAATTTTTCATTTTTCTTAACTCTTTAATCTCAGTGGGACGTTAACCAATCAAATCATTAAATAGAAAATTGATTTTTCTATTTAATAATTTGATTGTTAAATTACAGTTTGATAACCAACTTTAGCGAGAATTAGTGAGTGTTACAATTTTAGTGAGAATGATATATTACCCTCTTTTCCTTTTTACGCAATTCTAAACAATATTCTGTAAAAAGTAACGACTGGTTATTTTCATTTTTCCTAATTATATCTTTGAAATAAAAACGCAGGCTAATGTCTCAGATATTCTAACGTTATTAGCAGCGAGGCTTATATGAGATACATTAAATTATTTTCATCGCCGCAAGCATTTTGCGTGGCGTATTACAAAATTTGACACATATCTTTAAACAAGTTATTGAAATAATTTATTATTATTCCCTTCAAAGAGGTGTTTTTAGATATGCTATTTAAATTACTCGTTTTGTGACAGGCAGCTCATATCAAACACGTTTTATGTTTCTAAACTCACAGCAGCATCACTGGTAATTACACTTTAACTAGCAGGTAATAAGATGTAGAATATTTAATGGCATTAAAAATATTTATGATGGAAACGGGCATGAAACAACATCTCTTTCGAAGCCTTTTCCCTCTCAGCAACAAGAAAACCCTGTTACAAAATAAAAAGGATCTGCGGTATTTTGATTAATACGTAACACGACAACGTAATATCTAATTTAATGCTTGCCATTAATCGTCAGCCGCAGTATGCCTGAAACAGTTACTTTGATTCTGCTAATGTTCCCTGTCACGTTCCTTAGCTTCATTAACACTTACCGTTATTCACCTTTCACTTCATAAATTGAACGACGAACCTACTTAGATGTTTGCAGAATGACATTTTAGTTGGGTGGTAAATAAAGTTATATCTCTCTCACTGAAAGTAAAGTTTTTCTTGACTGCAATTAACATCATGGGGATGATTTAAATAGAATCATATTTTCCTTTTTTTTTTAACTAATTTTTTTTCGTCTTAAATTGAATAGGGCAAAAGGATGCAAGAAATTCAACTTTCGAATAACGCAAGTACAATAAGAACATAAAATATAGAAAGTAGTCACGGGTAAAATACAAGTAACTATCGCAATAGTATTTCTTCAAAAGAAACCTACATTACAATAAGTAATATTAACATGACAATATATGAAGGATGTTGAGATGTAAAATTTTATAGAAACCGATATCTGATCCGTTGCGCAGAGCTCGACGTATTTGTCTCAGTTACTTAGGTGCCCCATTCATGGGAGGTGCCCCAAGGGCACCTCCCATGAATGAGTCTTGTCCTCAGTTTCCGAAAGAGACATCGGTTGAACGAAGGAAAAGAAGCGAACTAAAGACCCAGCTTTAGAAAGCTTGAACATATCAGAAGTAGAAAAAGTTTGATTTGATTTGGTTTATTTAATTATGGCAAAGCACACTAGGGCTATCTGCTTAAGGGGAGGGATGCCTTCGTGGAGGACTTACTAAGGGAAACTGACTTGTATACACGATATACATGGGGAAAACCACGAAAACGCCCGTGCAGCCAGCCCGTTCGCGGAATTCGAACCTCGGACCGAACTACCAGTGTTCAGCGACTTTACCGCTCGGCCGCTGGTGGGCGAAATGGAAAAGGTTACAACGAGTTGGAGAGTAAGGTCTGGTAAGTTTTTTAGGTGTGACAACCCCTGCCACGTCGGGCAGCTTAACGAAAACTCTGCGCAAAATACGCTTCAAATAATAAACATAAGGAAAAACTAATTGTATGAAATGCTAATACAAATTGAATACGCTGAACAAGAATAATGAAGGGAATGCAGTTTACCAATAAACTAACCTTTAGGTAAAAAAACCTATGTACAATAGAAGAAAGCGAAAATCATGGGAATATTTAAAAAATTTTCAGAACATAGCGCTAAAAAGATAGGGTTGCAAATGCGAATTATCTGTCCAAAATAATAAATAAATAAATAAATAAATCTAAAAGCTTTCAGATTTTACATTAGGTCCAAAGGGGCGCTTTTTTAACGTTTTGTGTGTTACATTTTAAAATTAAATATCATGTTCTTCGTACTTAAAAACATAAAATTCAACTCAACAACAATATCGCAAAATAATTTTAAAATGAGAATATCTTTAAAATTTCCGATACACAGTCTCGAGAGCTGGAGGTAAAAATGTTTTTTCTATATAACGTTGCCATTGCTCGCTTTGAAATCCTTGATATTGTTAATCAAAAATTAGTTAAAGTGTTACAAAATACAAAATCTATAATAAAAAAAAATTCAGATTCAAAATTTGAGCTTCCGAATGCACCTATATGGTGGGAGATTACGTTATTCAAAATTTGATGTGTCTAGATACCATTGTTTTATCACAATGCGAGAAACATACATTTATGGAGATTCTTCGTTATTTAATTTTTTTAAATGTAACACAGGGCGATAATATTTGGTGGCAGCAATTTGAAAAGTGAATCAACGTTTACAGTGAATGGACGCAAAATGTAAAATGAAATTAATAGTACTGGGTAAATTGCTTCTTTGGACTAAAAAGTTCTTACAAAATAAGCTTTTATTTAAAACTCATAAATAATTAATGAAGTTAAAAGAAAAAATAATTCATCACACACTTCCTTCGGAGCAAAATATAAAAAATTATCGTAACAAAATTCATCTACTATTTTGCTATATGACGAATAATAAAAGCGTAGTGCGCCTTTGGAAAAATTCATGAAGATAATGGCTTATACTTTCGGGAATGCAATTAAATTTGCATTCTTCATCATTCAGGTGACCACACGTTTACTATTCGTGATATAAAATTGTAGATGCATTTTATCTCTTATTCCCACGGAAGTGTATGATAAGATATTTTCTTCTTTTAGTCCATTAATTATTTTATGAATTTTAAATAAAATTTTATTAAAAAAAATCTTTTGTTTATTTATTTATTTTTATTTCCTTCTCTTTACATGTAGCAATCAAATTATTGAACTGGAAAATGGTTTTCCAACATTGATTAATCATTCTTTTACGTCCAAGAAATGTATCTGTTGCGTTAAATAGTCGAGAAAGTAGTGTGTCTTTTAAAATTACGACAAAAGCTCACAAATTATGTTAAAAGTTTTATTTAAATGAATTTTAAAATATGTTTTTTCACTCTACCCAAGAAGCAACAAAATTAAAAAAAATTAGTTCGTTTGTTAAACGAAGACAGAGGAAGCTATGTTTGTTCGTTAAACGAAGATATATGCGAAAAATCGTTTTAACATGATATTAAAAATAAATGATAATAAAAGAATAGGCAAGCTTTCAGATTTTATGTTATGCCCAAAGGGACGTTTTCTTACCGTTCTGTGTGTCACCTTTATTTATTATATATCATGTTCTTCGCATTTAAACCATAAAATTCAATTCAACAGTAATACCACAAAATAATTTTAAAAGAACATATCTTTAGAATTTCCGACGCACAATCTCGCGCGTTGGAGATAACGTTTACACCCCTCCTCAGAGTATTGCCATTGCTCACTTTGAAATGAGTTTGTTAATCAAAAATTCGTTAAAGTCTTATAAAATGTGAAATAGATAATAAAACAAATTCCAGATTCCAAATTTAGGCTTCCATTTGCCCATAGTCGAGTGGCGGACTACGTTATTTAAAACTTGATGTGTCTAGGTACCGTTGTTTTTCACAGTGCAAGAAACGCACATAGAACATGCAGATTCTGCATTACTTATTTTTTAAATATTATGCAGGGCTGTAATATTTGGTGGCAACAATTTGAAAAGTGAAAAGCTTTTTTATAGTGGACGATGCAAAATGTCAAAAAGAATTAATAGATCTTCTGGGCAAATTGTCCCTTTGGGATAAAAATTACACATTTTAGCTCGGCTCGGAAATTTATCAGGAAAAATTAAATCTCTGATAAATCTGTTTCAATAGTGACAGATATCAGGCATAAACTAAATGAAAGTTTACTATCTAATTTCCTCGCGCATCTTTCTCATTTTCCCCCTAATTTTACAGTCCGAAAATCGAGAGGGAAATGCTATACGAATAATGCAATTTCCGAAAGACACCATTACAGTAAGAACATAATATATGTAAAGTAGTCATGCATAAACTACAGATAACTATCTTAATACTACTTCTTTGAATGAAATTTACATTCCAACAAGAATTCTTAGTAATATTAATATTACAATACCTAACAAGATATCTTCATTCCTAATTTGTTCGTTCTTATTGTTGTCTTTGCTATTCCTTAGACCTCAGATCATCCTTAAATAATAAAAAAGTTGAATGTGCAACTAACTTGCTTAATGAAACTATAGCCTGAATGTCGGTTCGTGTTTGCTTTGCTGTAATGTGTCGGTTTTTACATTAGGCTAACATAAATTTCAGTAGTGAGAACCGAAATATTCGGCATAACCATCGCAGGTAGCTTGCAAGATTTTGTCTTCGTTAGAAAGACGAAACCAATCACTATGTGGACGAATGCATTTTAACATATTGGGAAGCTCGTTCTCCGCCTCGAGGAAAAGGAAAATTATGCAAATATTAAAAACAATTTCAGAACCTGGCGGCTAAAGCTAGGATTAAAAATATGAGAGAGAAAATACGATATAGATTAGGATCAGTGTAGTAACAATAATAAGGTCTAAATAGTCTAAGTAAGAGTCATAAAATTGTCTAAGAGTGTTTATTTTTCAGTATTAATAATTTATTAATTAACGCAAATTTACAACGGAAAAGGAATGTCTGCACTTAGTGTTTGTTGCGTTCACTACTCAAGTGAAGAGAAAGAAACAGTCATAAATCAAAAAAGAATTCTACTAATTAACCAATAGTTCAGACTACCATCTATTGGAGAAAAAAGGGAAAGGTCAAAATTCCATGCACATACTTTTTCATTAACTGCGAATCTTATTGAAGGGATATAATTTTTTAGGATGAATATTTGAATTCTGAAAAGAAAATAAGTTTAGAACAAAACACTGTTAGGCATTATTGGGCCTTCAAAACTTATTTAGAACACTGGTGTAACGATCACCGCTCAGGATGTAACTGCTTGCTCGTGTAGCCATCTATTAAAACCGATGAGAAGTGCAATACCTCACCAGTTTCATATGCCCTTGAAAATTATAATGACCTTGGGATATGATATGTTACATGGCAGTCGAATGCCCCACCGCTATCACAAAAGAGCTCTCTATCTGCCGCAAGAGCTCCCTTGCGGAAGGTTCTGGTATTCAAAATGCTTTGTAATGCGAGTCTTTGATTGGCTTTAGACATCGAGATACTGTAATTCAGAATTGCCTGGAATAAATATAGAATATTAATTTAGTTCTTCATTAAAGGGGCTTCAGAATTAAAATTACTTACATAGCTGACAAGTGCATCATTTAAAATAATTATTAGCCATTATTTGGCCTTAAGAATAAATACCTTTGTTTCTCAACTGTATTCTTGATACTCAGAAATCAAAATGTATTCCAAAAATCAGAATACGAGAAGTAACACGTAACAGCGAACGGCATCAATTCATAACAAGAGAAGCAGAATGAACCGTTTAAGAAGTTGAGAGAGATCTCAAGACAAGTTTTAAGAAAAGAAATAAGAAAATGAATTATTGCAGCTACTTACTTTTAGAAATAGTGCAACAATGAGAGTCTTTCTTAGGCATTTTATATTATAACTGCTCGCAAAGATTTTTCGTGGTATCTTGAACAAGTTACAATTTTGAAATATTTAGAAAAGTTCCTTTGAAAAGCATTTTGTAAGATTTATTCTAGAAAACTTATATTTATTTATCGCTCATAAAAATAAAAAGTGTTTCAGTGGAAGTATCCAAGAGCAACAACACAAAAAGAAATAATGCTTTGTAATAGCTTGAAAACAAATATGAGAATTTTTTCGAAAACGTTACTAACCTGAAAATTCAGATCAATGAAAATTTCTGATATTGCTTTTATCTGCTTTGAGAGAAAGTTTGATAAATGTCTTTTGCTTGTGCTTGCATATTAAAAGCATTTTATACGGTTGTTATTTAGTGGCATTTCCAACGCTTCTGGAAATTAGAGTTGAACAAAACTGAATATGTTCCTTTTATATTTAAATACAATGACATCTTCATATGAAGTTAAATTCTACCGGTCTCAGAATTTTGAAGCAAGCATTAATTTATGTAAAGAAGGAACATATTTACTACATTCACAAAGATACTAGATATATTACTATATAGCAGGAAAATTTTATAAAAGTATCCATTGCCAGATATAGCACCAGGTAATTAACTATACGCTAGATGTATTGCTAAATAGTTTACTAAATACAGGGATACAGGGTGGTTATAATTAAAGTTACCCTACGTAGAATAGACCTGTGTAACACTCTTTGTGGTAGACCTATTTCGTTGAAGTTCGTTTATGTATATGGACAATGCGAAAAAGAAAACTGCAACAAATATTCATAGCTTAAATTTAGACTACCAGGTAAGAAGGCGGAGCTTGAAAAACAGAAAGCAAATTGGAAACAATAAACTTTAATTACAACTTTTGTTCAATGTGCATGGCATTTGCTTTAATCACACTTTCAAAGCATGTTACAGAGCGTCCAGCATTAACGCGAAGGGTTTCTCGATCAGTTGTATTCTGATTACAATAATGACTGTTTCTACACAACATAAAGACTTGCAGTATCTCATATGAGAAAGCTTTGATTGTTAACTTCTCCATCTAGGATAAAATGCGACTTGTCTGACCACAAATGTTCCAAAGCTGTGTTTGTTAAAGGTTTAAGAGGGTTAACAAGATTAGTGTGTTTGTGGGGGAGGGAGGTCTGCAAAATGCAGCTCCTGCAAATCTTCGACATTGTATAGTTATCACTTTACACTGGATTATAGAACCTTCGACCAAGGGATTGCATATCACGTGACACTGCTCGAGCCCTTGTCGAAGACATTGGAAACCGGGTGCTCTTTCCACTATGGCAAGAGCGATTTCTTCTACAGTTTTATTTGAAATTTGTTCCTTTCTTCTTGCTTGTAGTACCTACGATTCCCAGTCTTTTCAAATTTAGTTATCACCTTTTTCAAACCCTGCTTCGATATAGACCGTTTTCACAATCCTTTCAAATCTCGATGTTCTCGCAGTGCAGCTGAAACTTTACTGTCGTTCTGTTTAAACAACTTGATCAGTAAAGCCCGATTTTTTATCTCTAGAGCCATGATAAAGAATGATATTAAGGCACTGACTACTGACGTTTTAAAAACTACGAATTCGCATAACGTGCGTCTTTTCTACATTGGATGAAAAGCGCTATTTGTGGTCTAAATTTCAATTATTAATTTTTATTGTAGATTTCTTTTTCCCTGGTGCACATAACATATGCGCCATGCTTTAAAGTAACAGGTCTACCAGAATGGGTTCGACATAGATCTAATAAAGCGTTCACACTGTACATCTGTAGCAACAACAAATAATTTAATAAACAAAAATATTAGTATAACAAACAAAAGCTAAAAAAGCATAATGTTCACTAGTTTTTGAAAAAGTATGTGGCTCAGTACAGAACAATTTATAGAGATGGAAATACATTGTGACTCTTGATGAAGCATGGGTTTGCATAAATGACAACAATTAAAAAAAGGTATATTTATTATCGAGAACGAAAAGGGAAAAAGTGTACAAATCTGGTTCAGTCAGCGGAAAGAAAGTTTCAGTAAGAGGTTTATGGTTGTCGCAGTATTTTCTTAATAATCGGAAATTAAAAATTAAAAATAATGGGAAAATTGCTAAAAACCGAGAAAAATTTTAAAAATCACCTCGACCTACTATCAAGAAAAAGTTTTATATCCGATAATTACAGAAGAAATTTCTTTATCCCAAGGAGTTTTAAAGAGTAAAAATTCATCAAGATAAAGCCACAAAACATATTTCAAAACTTACCACTGCAATACCTTGAAAAGGACCGATACAAGTATTGCACATTTATCTTCTTAACCTATTCCTGTAAAATCCCCTGATATGTAGTATTGTGCCTGTGGTTTCTTGATGAGAGCTATTTCCAAGCGCAAACACACATGATGGATAAACTGTGCAATATAGTAGAAGAGGAATAGAAACTTAAGTAAAATCTCTTGGAAATAGCGATTCAAAATAATAGATTTATTTATGTAGTATTGTGCCTATTTATGTGTATATCATTTATGTGTACATTCATTTATGTAGTAGTGTGCCTGATATTTCATTTATGTAGTATTGTGCCTGTGGTTTCTTGATCAGAGCTCTTTCGAAGCGCAAGCCCACATGATGGATATACTGTGCAATATAGTAGAAGAGGAATAGAAACTTTAGGAAAATCTCATGTAAACTTTTTAGAAAAAAATGCTATCGAAATGAGCATTTAATAAAATAATATTTACATTTCAAACCTTAAATAAACAGCCCAAAACCATTCTAAAAATGCGCAAATACTTTTTGTAACATAGAAAAACTATTAGTATAATATTCATTCCAAAGTATTTATTTGAAATACGTTTATAAATGCTTAATTTTCTCTAATTAAAGACCAATTCAATTATATGTTATTGAACTGCCCAATAAAATACACGTTTTAGTAAAAATAAAGAAAGGGGAAATATTTGATTATTTTGATAAAAATTTAGAAAAACCAGTTGTCACATATACAATCCGTACATATTTTTAAAGTCTTTTATAATAATTATTTTAGGCGGCTAACCGATCGAGCGTCACGTCATAAAAACATGGGTGTACCTCATAGTTTTGGCCAAGGCTGTATGTTTATCCATTTGCTTTTTAAATTATTTACTTAAGAAAAATGGCACATCTGAAAAATAAGAATTTCTCTTCTTTGATGTGAAGAAATATTGCGGTATTGATAAGCATTATGGCATTTCTATGACATGCTTTTATTTAAGGTAACCCAGACAAAACATCCGCTGCATTTCATTCAGTCACTTTTAGATGCGAAGAAACGCTGAGTTGGTAAATATTTCCTTCCACCGCATGCTTGAACGCATTAACATGTCCAGAAATATATCCCTTTTCCTTTCCCCGTAACAGATGTTCCTGAAAGTGAGAGTCCGCTCTCCTGGTGTCTCTAGGGGGAACTCGCAGCTTCTTTTTCCTTTTGCATTAAAGTTGTTTCGATTCTTCATCAGTGAATGTCTGTTCCAGGCGGAAATCCTATCCCATTTGTTAGATTAGTTCTGATTTGCTTTCAGAAAGCTTTCAGAGATGAGTTATTTAACAAATATGGGTTTTTAATGATACTGGAGGCATTTAAGATGATTTTATGTGCTACGCAACATTGTGAGTCTCAGTGTTTTGTCATTATGCTGTCGTTCGTAAATATTAATCTTATAATAAATAGCGGATTGCTATAATTAATATTATAATATTTAGGCCTCCTTAGAGCCCATTCTTGTAGACCTATTTCGTTGAAATTCGGTACATACTTTGGGGACAAATATATTACTTCAAGTTTCAATTGATAAATGGCATTTCGCATGCAATATTGAAAGGCCGTTATGCATATTTGGAACGTTTTTAAAAAGCTAGTAGTCAAAACCATAAAATCGTTTTTTGCACGCTTTTAGAGAAGAAAATCGAGCTTTGCTGATCGAGTTGCTTTATCAGAACGGTAGTAATTTTATACTTACATAAAACCCACGATTTTCAAAAAAGCTTTTAACTGATTTTAAAAGAGTTTCCGCTTACTGACTAAACCTATTGACTATAATATGCATGGCCTCGAGCAGAAATATCGATTTACTTATCTCTTTCGAAGTACTTGCATTTTTATAAAATTTACTTCAGTCCATCATTACATCTTTCTGTAATAACATTTGAATGCTTTGATGATGCCCTAAAATTAAACGTTAAACGTTAGAAGCTGTATTTGCAGAAAGAGACCCTAAAGTTTTTAAGAAAGAGAGATGTGGGTGCTGGATAGTTATCTAATTAGTAAAGCTATTTCTTACTTTTTCAGTTCACAGTCCCATTGCAAATGAAAATCAGTAAACATGAAGGGTATCCACAGAGTCCCTGAAACATTTTAACCCCTGGTTGTCTGAGAAAGCAACTTGTATCTCTGGTACTGGTCACACTTTCACAAGCAAGGTTCAAAGTCCTTTTGAAAAGTGACGTTAAATTACACAACCTCGGCATCCTACATTCCTCCAACTGAAGGCAAATTTAATTATCCAATGTATCGAGGTAAACTCCGGCTGTTACTATTTGTTCACTAAAGAAAAATTATCCTAAAGTCTTCCTATGCAGCATCTCACTCCAAGCATTGACTTTCGGGTTATCCTGTTTTAATTTCCTAGTGATATGAAGATTTTCGGATACTCAAATCCTCACTGTATATGTATATTAACCCGAAACAAATTGTGGGGGGAAAAGTGATATACGTGTAACAGCACCACAAAAATTTACAGCACTACTTTTTACAGGTGCTCACAATAATAGGCTGAATTTGTTCAGGGACTTTGAGGACACCTATACTGTTTTTTACTTAATGAATTCTTGCAGCTGCGGCAAGTCGGAAGTAAATTCTTGTTTCTTTTCAATGTGGCTTGTTCTCCTTTAACAGCCCTTTATCCATTTGTCAGCTACATGATGATCCGGTTCATCGTTCTATATCAGCAATTTCTGATGAACAATGTTAGCTTTCCCTATCTCCAACTTGTGATAAGTCAATTTATACGAAATTCTGTGCTAGCATTTAGCAACTTCGTGACAAAAGCTCTAGAAATCGACACTTTTTTTAGCTTTATAACCTGGAACCACTCTAGAAAAGCATTTCAACGTCTCTTGACTTTCTATCTTTTTAGATCTTCTTTAAGATATTTTCATTTTTTATTAGTTCTTCTACAATTATATTTCTTTATTCGAGTAAATGGCGTAGTGCTGTTCGAGAGAACATCAAAATCTTTTAATGATTTTATAGAGACATTAGACCTCTGGAATACCGGTCCAGCGTGCAGAACCACTACACCATGAAGGCACGCGAGGAAGGCGGGAGAAATACCTTATAATTTATCCATTTCTTTCAGGCTTAAGTATTTTTGCTTAGGAATTCTTTTAGTTATAAATTAAGCCCACGACAATTTAAAAGAATACTTCGTTCAATGATTTTTCAAAACTCTCGTTTCTAGTCAGCAAAGATCACATTTTATATATCAAGGCGATCCACCTCTTCATGACTCTTCAAGACTAATCAATGCTTTCCTTGTTTTTTTCAGTCTGCAGTTGCCACATCTGTTCCAGTCAAAGGTGGAAATTTATTGGAAAGCTTAGAAGTATTACATGAACTTTTCTTATAACACTATGTGATCACAATGTGTCTCTATTCCAAAGAGAAGGTTTTGAACGCGGAAAGCTTAAAAGATGAGATATAGAAATTCCTCTTCCAACTCCTATAATCTGGCATTCGAGAGAAAGAAGCCTCACTTATTTACAATGCATCTAAAGGATTGTCCCTTTACAATCTTTGCAACTCAAGATCTTAATCATTTGCACTCGAGGCCTCTTTTGTTCGGGCCAAACAGCAACTCGCGACGATTTGCCACATATTTGATGAATTTTTTACAGCTAACTTGAAATTATTTCACTAAAATGTAACGGTTCTTTTATGCCTTAAAGATACTTTGTGATCCTGGAGCTCTTTCACCGGATACAAGCAGTATTTCTTCGGATTTTGTGTATGTTGTCAATTTATAAGGTATAACCACTGTCGCTTTCATATTCTTTTCGCCATCTTACACTTCTTACTTCATCGTTACTTTCATCACCGATTTTCTCATCTTTGTCATCAAACATTCTATGAATAGACGTAATTTCGCTCTTCATCCGCGAAAAATTGTACCCACCTTCACTTGAATTTATTCCTTCATTATGTCCCATGTTTATTGGGCTTTATAACATTAAAAGAATATTCTTATTGCCACGATTGTCAAGTTCAAACTAACGTCGAAGCCACATATATAATAATAAATCAAAAAAACATATATAAGATTAAAGCTTGGCGATTGTTTTGGACGCATGTATTGCTAAATACACTCAAAAAGCGATATTCCAATTAACATCGTTACAGCTCAAATTATCACGTCAATCGAATGATAGAGAAGTTACCTTTCAAATTACGCATCAAATTAAGCGGTAGAATCAATTCTGGAGTGAAAAAGCTTAACCTTGAAATTAGGAAATTTTGCCTCTCTTAGTCCAGTGTTGACAAAGAACTCAGAAAAGTGTCTCACAGATACAATAGATGATGGATTTTACCCGTTTTTATCGAAGCTTTATACATACCTGAAGGATATAGCCACGGTCCGCAACACGTTAAATTGATGAACTACGAAAAGCTTCGATAGTACCAGTAAGATATAGTTGCAATGAAGAATCAATCTTTTGCCGATATGAAATTAATAAGCGATATTTTTTCCATTGGTTAGTATTCGTAAGTATTTCTTTTGGTTTCTAGAAATTTGAATGCAATAAAGACTGATTTTAATAAGTAGCGGGTACTATTTTACCTTTTACAGATGCAAGACTGCGAGTGGTGTAGACAAAATATACAATTGTGAAAGCCATATAAATAACAAAAAAATGCACTAATAATCTTGAAAAAATGCTAGAAGTATCTTTTCGTTATTCGGTTATACAAACAAGGATGACGTCAAATTTTTGAAAGATAATGCATCATGCCAAAAATCGGTAAATTTAATGTGGTATATTATTCGTAATAATATTGATGTTTTAGACAGCACAGCAATTCCGAGATTGTAACCCGCCAGAACTTCTGTGGGAGGGTCTATTAAGCGAAAGTTATGGCAATGCACAGCAACATCCAATGTTTTCGAAAACATTGGTCTCAAACTAAAGATAAGCGACCTTCAAGTAATTTTATGCTGCCCACGAGTACATTTCAATTACATATTTGTTGCAGAGATTTCAAGCTTTTAATTTTTTGAAGTCCGAGTTTATATTGTAATGCCTGATTTTCTTGGCTAGCATAAAGTGTTACTAGAGCTACTTAGAAGTCTGTTAGGGACATATCGATAAGGATATACGAATACACCAGGAAAAGGATGTACAAGACGCTTTGATTGAACTAAACTATTTACAAATGGCATAGTCGTTGCTCTTACAAATCAACCATCCACTTGTGAGGATAAAACTAAAGATAATGCTAAACTAAATCCAAACATACGCTAGTATCTCAAGCCTACACAAATTAATTTTACCTAGCGAGTTGACTCAGCTGGTTGAATGACTGCCAGACTGAATCGTTTCAAGATTTCAATCGGCAGCAAAAATAGTAGCTAAGATTCAGAATTCAAACAGCTGGTAAAAACAACAACGTGAGCACTCAACAGCGAAACACGGCTCTGACTAACCTTTTCGCTACTTCAGCTTAAATACACTCTCATTCACTTCAGTTTAAATACACTCTGAATCTTTTACATACCGGTGAGGAAACGCGAAAGAAACAAGAAATGATAGAAAAGGCTAACAAATTTAAATAATTATTAGTAAAAATTCTATACATTTCATAATGTTTTTTTCATTACCATTAAAAATGAGCGTGAATAATGCACGAGAAAATCTCTAAATACAACTAGATAATTTACAGTCCAATATTAATATTATTCAAAGATCTAAAGATACAGACTTGATTAATTATATTTGCGTTTGTGAACAGTAAATTAGCTCATTTACGAATTTTTGTACTGATAATAATTCCTTTTTTGCGGTCAAGGAACATATGTATTTATGAACAGCTTCTTTTCATAGTTGAAAATTAGTAAATAAAGAACCCGACTGATCAACGAGTATCTACAGTAACTGATGATGATAATGTCCAATAATTTTTCATCAAAGCTGCAAATTTTATCAGAACCGAATCGCGATCAAGTGATAAGCTGTAATAATAAATATAAAAATTTATAATTATTTACATGCAAACCTATGTATTTTCATTTATGCGTCCAAGAAAAAATTAATAAATAAGAGAAAGAAACTACGTTGCCATTATTTATTCTCAAGGTTTCTCTGAAAACTCTGAAAGTTTTCACAATTCCTGTATTTTTAGCTTAATTTAAAGTTGATTATTTAATAAATCACATTAGAATTTGCTATAAATGACGGCATGAAAATTTAATATTTAGGTGTGAATATTTTTGAATCACAAAGTGAAAGACCAAACCAATGTCTTGTGGCTATAAAATTTTATATTCCTGATACAAAACAAAGATAAATTTGAATTTTTCTTCTTTCTCCTTATTATATTTACACATGATTTGTAAGTTATATAATAAGCCGCATTTAAAATTTGCGTAAATACTTTTTATTTTACTGATAAAATTACTTTATAAAATGTTGTTGAGCAAGTTTGGAATGGCATAAATGTGCAGAAGTATCGTAAACTATAGTATCTTACTTTAGAATAGGCACTTTAAGACCATTGCTCTTCCCCCAAACCATGACTCATAACTATGGCAACAACTACTGCGAAAAAAAAAAAAAAGAAATTTGAATCATATAATTTGCTATATTCTTCTAATTTCTTCTATGCGGTGATAATGACACACATTACGAACGTAAATGAGAGAAGAGTTGTTACAACCATGAAGCTTCTAAGTAGTTGACTGTAGATGTAGTTGGCGAATAAAGCCTTGAGCTTTGCATCGAAAGGTGGAGGTAGAAACATTGAGTATAAATTTTGAATAGCTATTTACAATGCAAACACGTTTGGTTTATAGTTATCTCAAAACTGTTTGAAAAAATGCAGTACATAAGCTGCGTAATACTTTTGGCTAAGGCTGTATAATATTACTGATTCAATTTCTTTTATGTTAAGTTCGTATTTTTCGAGGGTGCAAGATTAAGTTACCTGATCAATTTTCTTGATCAAATGCTAATACCATTTTATCTGCTATTTTATCGATATTCGCAATTTTTCATCCCAAAGCTCTATTTCAACAGATAACTATTTGAAGGATATAAACCCGGCTTATCAGCTGAATATTATAGCTGAACTGAATCTTATAAATCTTTTCTCTCTAGAATATTAGTGAAATAACAGTTAAAAGAGGTTTCGTTTCAACCTGTAAAGCAAAAAATTATTTCAAGAATTGAACAGAAATAATAGACAATATATTTTCTATATTTTCTGAGACAAAGAACTCTCGTATTATTTATAAAAATTTTAATGAATTCTTTCCTGAAATATATGTGTTAACAAAAATAATTTTAATTAAATATTCTTCAAGAATTTTAAAATTTATTTTATAAAAATTTTAAATTTTAAACCTTTATAATATTTGATATAACTACTGTATCAACTGATGAACCTGCATAGATTTTCAATTTTAATTTTAAATTAAAATACCTTTATGTGTAAATTATTTCACTCAATTTGTTTGTGTATAATTAATCTTTAATTACAAAATTCTAATATTTATAAAAGAAGAAAAAACATATATTTTAAATTAAATTTTGTTTTGAAGCAAATGTTTTTGCATTTTTCTCTCATACTCAAAAATCCTGAAGATAAATTACCTAAAATAAAACAAGTAAAATGTATAGAAAATATCATGCATATAATGTGTGAGGAAGGTTTAGGTATACCCTTCTAAAATCGTCAAATTATTAAAACCATTTTTCAAGCTAAATGTGTTAAAAGACTTTGGATTTCATATTTCATTCATGGGTAGTGTTAGAAACAAAAGACTTAACACCTGTTGATCTAATTATCATGCAGCCATGCTGTTTGCTCTGTTTGATTCCAAACAAATATGTTTTAGCTTCTGTGTTCCGGACCCACTCAAGGAAAAGGGTTAAATATTTTTCCATATATATATGTGGAGATCATCGACGACCGATGCTGACTTAGAATACCTAGCGAGGTTACGTCATCATAGCTTAGGACAGTGCGGAGAGTCGAGACAACTCCAGATAACGTCCAGACGTGGAGAGCGGAGGCAAGTAGACGGCTTGTAAATCCTCCAAGAGTTGGTGGAAATAGATGGTTTCCTTCGATGTTAAGGTTCCTTGTAGCCAAGCTGATCATATTATCTAAAGCTAGCCACGGATGTTACGAGAATAAATGTATTCTCTCAAGGCATGGGCCTACATTCGTATAGGACTGTATGAGAAATGTTCATCATTACATGAATCCTGTGTGAACTGAGTATAACTATCATGACATCACCTGCAATATTAATATTTACTTAACTTACCTTTTATTACTTTTATCTATTTCTTATTAGTAAACTAAAGCATTTAATAATGCAATAGACGTGCTCTATCGTGTGTTTTTGAAAGTAAATACTATATATATATGGAAAAAATATTTATATATATTTACTCTCGTAATATTAAAATCCCTAAATTATTTTTATAGGAAAATATGTATAAATATATATTTTTCTACATAAATAATGAATATAAATTAAACAATAGCATATATTTGAAGTTAAAAAATGGTTTATTAGTCCAAATGGGCTGTTAGTCTCGAAACACGATTTTGCGTTGATTTACTTAAGGGGACTCGTACACCTTAAAACCCATAAGATCTTCGAATATGTGACTGTTGCAAGAATTGGAATAACTTATTTATTTTAAAAGAAATTACTTCGAACTTTTCACAGCTGACTACATAGTATAGCTGCTTTCTGAAATAGTGATCAGAAAGTTTGTGTTGCCACAAATATTTTCATAATTTAATCCGCTTTGTGACAAAATTTTTCGTCGTGTTTCCACCTTGCGCGCGCAGTTTAAAACATTCTGTTGCATAATTTAATTCCATATTTAATATATAGCTTTTATAACATTTAAAAACTACTGTGAACCAAAAATTCTAAGAATTTCATGTTAAATTTTTATTTTATTTGGAGTCGAGTTTATAAAATGTATTTTATTAAAAAAATCTGTAATATTTTCGTCCATAAAATTTTTTAATATTAAAATATTCATCAGAATTTTGGTTCAGTTAAAAATAGGGCTCATATAAAGAATTCCATCAAATTTCAAGTATGTTCCATTAGCCATTTTTAAAATAACGTGCGCGCAAGGTGGAAACGTGACGAAAAATTTTGTCACAAAGCGGATTAAATTACAAAAATATTTGTGGCAACACAAATTTTCTGGTTACTAGTTTCCAAAGCAGCTATATTATGTAGTCAACTGTAAAAAGTTGGAAGTAATTAATTTTAAAATAAATAAAATATCTCAATTCTTGCAACAGTCACATATTCGAAGGGTGTTAAGGGGTTTAAGGTGTATGAGGCCCCTTAAAATGTAATTCAGTCCACTTTTTATTCGAGTCTGTTGCCGTTCAGCAAATTGTATCATATTAATGTTTCAAATTAAATCTATCTGTTACGGATTAATAATCTGAACTATCTAAAAGCAATAGATGAAGTTCTTAAGGATAAATGCTTTACTTTTGAAGAAGATTAATTTCAATAAAATTGAATATAATATGTGACCTATCCAATTAAAAACATTCCCTTTTATAAAAATCAAGTTATAAGTTTTTTCACTTTACTTCTTATCCTCGTCTAAATGTGTATTCCTCTAGTATTCTATAAAATGGTTCATTATCCCACCTGGAACACTTCTATTGAAAATGTGTATCAGTAAAACCATATTAAATTTAAAAACCGATAAACCGTATTTAAAGAGCCTTTTTGGACAACCTTTGTAATCTGAACCCCTTCAAAGTTTTCTCAGATATTTGTTAAAAATCTTTAAATACGATGAAATTATATAATCACAACATGCAACATTAAGATACAGACAATTATGCTTTCAGTTAGTCTCTTATTTAAAAAAAAAAAAAAAAAAAAAAAAAAAAAAAATACGTATCAGAAGAAGGGAATAATTTTATGTGTAACAATTTTACTGTATCATTTTACTCTATATATTTTCGATACACATAAAAATATTTTAATTCTAAAATAATGCTAAACAAATATTTTTAAACTTTTCTTAGCAAAGAAAGAATGGGATTGTAAAGAATAAAAATAATAAAATAATCATTATGCTTTTGTGTTTCAAAACTATCATTTCAGAAAATTTAAAATAAAAGTCAAGAAAATGAATTAATATGTAAATGTTTTCAGATTCAGCGAAATGTTTCTTACCAGCATGTGAAAATATCCTGCTCTAGAAGAAAGAAATGTCATTTAATTTTTTTTCTTTTTCATATTCAGATGAAAATTCTTCTTCCGACGGCGGAAAATCGTAATTAAAGTCATCATCTAAAGTAATTACTTTTGAAATCTTCTGATTCAATTTCTGTTAAAGTTTAAAACATTTTCGAATATTACTCAAAGGTAAGCTGACAATATAAAAAAAATCCGAAATGTTTTTTCATAGCTCATATGTTAAAGTAAAGTAAAGTGCGTGTGTACAAGCAAATTTTGAATTGACTCTGCATAAATTAAAATTAAGAAATTCTGATAATAAAACACCGCTTTAATTTTTCGATGGTAGTTTCCCAAATTATAAGTTACCAATTAAATTACCAAAATATGAATTGCCAATCAAATTTACCAAAATATGAATTACCAATTAATTTACCAAACTATAAATTACCAATATATTACCAAAAGAATGTAACGCAAATTAATGTTTCTTAAGAGCCTTGATTATACATTATTTATTCAAACATATGTAGGATGCTACAGAGATAATAATCACAACTTCACATGGAGACAGATCATGGCTAAAATAATAAATTTTGTTATACAGTATGCGGATGGAATAGGAAATGTGAATGCTGGAACATAGTAAATACAAAACATATGGAAAAACTCCCTTTTAAGTCTCAAATGTTTCAAATAGTAGTATTTGGCTTGTTTAAAGAAGACTGCAACAACATTAACACAGGCATCACAAAGGCGACTAATCTCGTTTATCAGACCGAGACTGATTCTTTGGAATACATACTATGATTGGATACTGATAACAGATATTAATACTAAAATTTTCAATCAAATTGTGATTGGAGCTGAAATGGATAACGCTGATGGAATCCTGAGACAAAACAGTAATCATTTACTTTGGTTGCAGAAGGTTCATATTGGCCCCTGAAATTTCAGTTTCGTGAGTCTCAATTAAAGACCACGTTGCTGGCCTTTTTTATTCTAAAGGGATAACTAGCAAGGAATTTGTTCCTGAGGAACAAATGCTTTGCTTCTGATCCTGAGACAAACGGAAAACATTAGATTCGGTTGGAAAAAAATCACAACGGCTACTGAAAATTTAATTTCTAATATTTCAAGTAATGACCAATGCTGTTGATCCTTTTGCCTTATAAATGAGTTATTCGCAAGGAATTTGTTCCTGAAAGACAGCTACTTCTCTTCTGATGAGACAAAACGGAAAACATATCATTCGATTGGATAAGGTTCACAACCGGCCACTGAAACTTCAGTTTAAAAAATCTCGAATGAAAAATCAATGTTCGCGAAATAGTGATTCTAAAGGAATAACTCGAAAGGAATTTGATAAGATTCTTTGTTTGTGATCTTGAGACAAAATGGAAAATATATGCTTAGGCTAAAGTTTCACAGCGGCCACTGAAACTTCCGTTTCAGTAATCTAGAGTAAATACCAGTATTTTTAGCCTTATTAGATTATAAAAAGATAACTTGCAAGGAATTTGTTGCTGAAAGACAGACGCTTTACCTCTGATATTGATATGAAACATTAAATATATGCATCGGTTGGAGAAGCTTCACAGCGGTCCATAAAACTTCAATTTCAAAAATCTAGAGTATATACCAATGTTGTTGGCCCTATTTGATCATAAAGAAAAAAAACCCATACAAGATACTTGTTCCTGATGAATAGATGTGAACTCCATAAAGACCCAATGGACAGACATCTGAAGAAAACAAAGTGTGCTAGACTTGCAAACGTCAGTCAAGGAACTGTGTTTGCATAACTGCCATATGGCTCGCAAGCTGAAGAATGTGAAATGCAACACTGTATGTCAGAAACTGCATGATGAGAAGGAAGCATCGTGTCATCATGCAACACATAACTGGATTGCTTGAGCTGCTAAATGAATACAAGCCATACGAAATCTCTACATATAATAAAAGAAAGAATCTGTGTGCCTTTCGTTCGCGCTGCGCGTAAGCTAACAGACCCAGGGTACGAAATTTGGCATATAGGTGCATTTTATACAAGAGCATTTAGACCTCGAAGCGATTTTTTTAAAATTCGAATCAGATTCTGTTTTATTTTATCTTTTCGATTTTATCGCATCATTTTGAAGTTTCATGTGGTTTTGGCAACAGTTTTTCATTCAGTTGTATGCTGGACTGCTGATTGTTGAAAATCAGTAATGTTGACACTTAGAAAAATGAGCGCGATAATTCTGTGCAGTTCTTAAATATAATGTTTCTCTTGGATACTGGACGTTTGCTGAGAGAAGGCAACTAGAAGTCGGTTATTTATTAGGATAATTAATATTTGTATTAAGGGTATTGCTTATTTCAATGTAGTTTTGTTAAACGTGATGCATTTTTTATTTTTATTTATTTATATTTTTGATGAAGTTGTTCTGCATGCAGAGTAAAATTCTGCGCCGTTTTTAAATTTAACGTTTGGTGTTTCTTCAGGCATTTTCCCAGTACATTTAAAAGCCAGACGAAGGCTGGCAGCGTAGTTTATAATACAGAGATACTGAACTACGTTATAGAGTATTTATAGAACACACATAAATATGTAAAAGCGAAGCCGAAGTTGGTTTAAGGAACTGAAGGAATACGTTACTGTATTATTAGTGTGCAACATGGTCCCAGGTGTTATGGAGGCAACATATATTTCTGACAAAAGCAGAAAACCTCTGTACTTGAAAGGAATCAACAATGTACTTCTAACTTACTATATGAAAAAGAACTCGTGGATGACAAGTAGTATTTTTCCTGATTTTCGTTTTAAATGGAACAGTAAATATGTAAATGAAACAATAGCTTTAGTAATTAAGCACACACAACTCTAATCTCTTTTTGTGAAGCACACACCCCGCTGATCTCTTTTTGAAACACAATAGTGTCTCTTCGTGCAAATACAACATCTAACATTCATCCTTTAATTTTAAAAGCCTTCAGAATGTCATTACAGGAAAAAAAAAGGTTTAGTAAGTGATGAATAGACTGGAATTTTGTGAAAATGCAAGCACTTGAAGGATATATGTAAGTCGATATCTTTGCTAGAGGCCATGCATATTATGTCAGTTCATAACAATAGTGTTACGGATTTGGTATTTAATTAATTAATGTTAGTAGAATTATAAATAAAATTGTTTTATTCCCCGTGCAGTACAGCGCGCGACGAATATTAAAAGAAAGCTAAGCCGGAAAATATAAAATACAAGAGGACGTGCATTTAATATTTAATAAATAAATATCTTTTTTTGATTTCGAGAAAATACCAGAAAATTCTCGCGCATTTAAAAAGCTTATATAAGCTGCATGAAAAACCTCTCAATTCACTATGGATATGAACCATCGGCATTCCGTAATTTATAATAATTGGCATTCAATTCGTAATTTAGTTAGTTGTTGTTTTAAGGATTTGTTTAGAAAACTGCTCTTGTTAACTGTTGCGAATTCGTGATTAGCTTTCTTTAGCTGTTTGGAATTAGTTCTGTTGAACGTTTGAGTAGTTAAAAGATGACTACTGTGAGATATTGTAATACTATACGAATATCTGAGAAAATTTAAGTATTTTGTTTTATTTATTTGTGATAATAATAAATCTTATTCATTTTTCATTGGACATGTGCATTCAATTCATAACGAACCCGTAGGCACGCAAAAATATTGATGTAACATGTGAAAGAACTGACTAAAAATATTTTTAATTTGATCCAAAGACATAAATCCTCAATTTAAATTTTAAAATCAGAGGCACTGGAAAATGTCACTTATTCTGCAATTTAACCCAAAACATGTTAGGCTATTCTTTATTTTTACATGCATATTTTAAATATTTGCTTTAACTAAATATTACATGTTTATATACCCATTCCCCCAAAAAAAGAAGTGAATTTTTTTCTTTTTTCTTTTCTTTTCATTTTTTTCTCTTTAGTAATAAAACAACTTGATATAGAAAATTTGCTATCTTCTGTCACGATAAATAAATAAAACGTAACACTTTATTCACTAAGACAATTTTACCTTGCACATGGATATTTTATTTCGTAACCCTGGAAGATAAGCCTTCCCCCCCCCAAGATCTGTCGCATATTTCAGTTACTTGAAATGGCAGTTAAAGTAAATATTTCAGTCCACATAGTTTCAGATTTAGATCTAGTGAAATAGATTATGTTAGAGATGCATTTTGTAAAAAAAGCTGATTTTGAAATTCAAGCTTCGCTAAGCAAGAGCATAAAAAATATGATGTCGTTTCAAATGCTCAGACACTTTGAACTCAACACTTTCGCCCAAAAATGCCAATGCCCATTGATTATTCAACAGTCTTCTCAACTAAAGCTGTCGCAAAATTCAGCTTGATGTTTCTCGAAAACATTTCATTTTGTTTCAGTTTTTTAACAAAAATATAAGATAAAAATGTTGCATATTAGTCATGAATATAAATGAATGGCATTTAAACGGAAAAATCAATCTTGAATTATTCTAATTTATTTATTAACCGCTTCTTTATGGCAAGTTGAAAATGTTGTCAGATACCTGAAATTTTGAAATTAAATATTTCGGCCATTTTGGCGGTACGGGAATCAAACGTTTTGCACTTTAAATTTTATAGTCTTAAAGTTCCCTTAATATCAACAAAAGGACACAGAAACAGCCTAAAATTTATATTTCATAATTTGAGAAAAAGTTACTTCCTTTTTAAATCTGAAATCGCCAAAACATGAATATTTCTGTCATTTGAAATACCTTTATAACTGGAAATACATGTATTTACACACTTTTAAAACGATATCGGGGCCATTTATTGTTTAGAATGTAAGCAGTACTTTTCAATGTTCAAGCTAATAGCTTTTCTTCAGGATTAAAACTCTACAGAATGGTTTCCATGATATATAAGTTCTTCGTAAAATTTCGAAAACTTTACGAATTGCAAAAAAACAGATTAAACCGGATATTGAAGCTTTAATCAAGCAAAAACAATGCCAAATTTCACATTAAAACTGAAGTAACTACCATCTCCCACTAGTAATGTAAGTTTTTTTTTCTTTTTTTTATTGTAAATGCATTTTGTAACATCGTTCTGTACAATCATCTTTATGTTTTTTTTTTCATAGTTCAAAAAAGTTGCAAAATATATTAATTCAATTTCCATTTGACTTTCTGGAACCCGTGTATATATACAAACCTGTAACACTCTCTCTTCTCCTAGAATCAATTGTCGTCTTGCAAAACAAGCCTTCCTTTTTTTTATAAATTTTCTGACTACACTATTTTTTGACAGACATGTGGCCCGCGAATCTTTGTGAATTTGTTGATGTGGTTCTCGAGCGTGAAAGGTTGAAGACCCCTAATTTAGGAAAAGCATGTCCAGATAACATAACAATGCACTACCTTAGTCCATTTTTTATTGAAAAAGGCAAAGATTAAAAAATGTGTTTGGCGAGGACGCATTTAGCTGATCAATATATACGCTTACTTTCGCTAAACTATTTGTATTTGCGATGTAAATTGATGAAAATACCTTGAATTACTTCGGGTATCTTCGCCTGTAAATATTTTTATTGTTTGAACTGTAAAATATTCAAAACATTTTGCTTCATTTTTTTTCTGTTCTCGTAGATTTATTAACTAAATATATACGAATTGTTAATTCCCAAAAATTCTAAATAAATGTTTGAAAACACTTGAAAATATCAAAATGTTTAATTTAATTTTTCTTTGTTTTGAAGGTAAGGTAAGGATGGCAAAGACTTGTGAATCGGTTTAAAATTGAATTGAAATAGAGTAGAATTGAAAACTTTAATCCTTTTATTTCGGAAAGCAGATAAAATAATATTTTTTACACATTTCAAATTGTGAATTTTAACATTCCAATAATATACTTAATACGATATTATGAACTTAATTTGTAGCGAATAGTTTATCCAACAGATGGCAGTATCTGCCAAGCTCCTTTGGTAATTGTCAATGCGCATGCGCAAGTGGAGTGTAAAAAGAAGTATGTTATTAGGAGAATGAGCTTTCGTTAATAATGTTGCTGCGCGTTTTCGCTGTGTAAATAAAAGTATATTTTTATATCATAGATGTTCTTTACTCTCTAATGCGAAGCACTAGGTTAGTGCACGAATCTCTTCTGATTCAGAAACCCTTTTCAAACCGTGGATCACCACAATAAAAAGTGGCGTCCGTCTAACAGGACGCATTAGTTAGGTAAAGGACACTTTTGATGGTTTAACAGCAGAAATGGAAGCCTTGAAAGTAAGAAGAATACCACTGCGTGCAGCCTTCACGAAAGCATGTAATAGCCTACATGGACATTTGAATGAGTCAGAATTGAACAGTGATGTTCTATTATCGTCCCTGGAAATTCTGGAAGATAAAGGAATTCGACTACAACAGTTGGATGAAGAAATATTGGATCTCCTATCAAAATCGAAAGAAGTCTCGCAAGAAGAATATACTAAAGAATTTGAGTCATGTGAGACTTACAAGGAGAAATTAATAGCAGCCAGGATGAAAGTGAAGCAAATCACTGTGAAACTAGAGAAAAATTTGCTGACTCATGCATCGGTAAATGAAACCAGAACTGTTGATTCAAGAACAACGGCAACGAATTTGAAGCTTCCGAAAATAAATTTGATTGAATTTACAGGTGATCCACGACAATGGTTGAATCTCTGGAATACCTTTAGTAAGATACACGAAGATCCAGTGCTAGATGATCATTTGAAATTCGTATATCTGATCCAGGCTACTGCTGCCAAATCGAAAGCACGGGAAATAGTGCAGAGTTTCCCGACAACTAAAGAAAATTATCCGAAAGTCATCGAACATTTAAAGAATCGTTTTGGACGTGAAGATATTCTTATACAAGTGTACGTTCGGGATTTATTGAATCTTGTGTTGATAAATATAATGCAACCAAAAAGGACTTTGCGCTATCATCGTTGTACGACAGTTTAGAAACAAAATTGCGTGCTCTGGAATCTCTCGGTGAGACTGAAGATAAATACGCTAGTGTTATTTTTCCGTTAGTTGGATCTTGCCTGCCCCCTGACATCTTACGCGTGTGGGAGAGGGAACGGGAGAGCTCGTCACAACAAGGTAAGAGCGATCTTGAATCTATTCTTCTGTTTTTGAAAAATGAAGTGATATCTGAAGAGAGAATTAAATTAGCGCGTTTTTCTTTTGATAAAAGTAGAAAATCTAAAAGTTACATTAATGATGAGTCTAATATTCCTACTTGTAATGATTTGTATACAGGAGACAAATTTAAAGAAAATGCTCCTATTAAGAAAGTTGAAGAATCGTGTTTATTTTGTGATAAGCCACATTTAACAGAAAAATGTTTTAAAGCTAGTACGCTTACATATCAGGATAAAAAAGATTTAATATTTAAGAAGGGTTTATGTCTATTATGCTTGAAGAAAAACCATATTTCTCGTAACTGTAAGTCCAAGGTTAAGTGTTTAATTTGCCAGAAAAGGCATTTGGCAGTAATGTGTCAACAAGTTCCTTCTCAATTGAAAGAGACTAAACAAGTAGAGCCTGTGGCGAAAAATGAGGTCAATGTTTTGGCTAGCAGATCCGCGAGCTCCGATGTGTTACTACAAACATTAATCGTAAGGGTAAAAAATGGCAACAGGGAAAGGATAGTCAGAGGGATTATAGATACGGGTTGCGAGAGAAGTTATTTAACGAAAGATATTACAGATTCTTTGAAATGTAACAGTGTTGGTGAAGTGAAATTAGTTCATAAATTATTCGGAGGTGTAGAAACAAAAGAAAAATTGCATTCTAAATATATAGTTAATTTGAGTATCCTTGATAATAAATATGTATGTAGTGTGCATTGTTTAAGTGAATCTGTTATCTGTTCTGATGTTAAGAAAATACCTAAAGGTCCTTGGTTGAAAGAACTTCGTAAATTAAATATTCAAGTGTCAGATGTAGAGGGTAATGCTCTCGAAAACGAAAGTGACATTAAATTGTTGATAGGTTCTGATATTGCTGGAAAATTATTCACCGGAAATATTAAATGTTTACAAAGTGGTCCGGTCGCGATGGAAACAAGTTTGGGATGGATTTTAATGGGTAAAATTCCAGCGAAGGAATCTTCGGGTATAAATGATTCTCTTGCATGTGTTTCTTTATTGCTAAACGAAAGATCAGCAGAAAACTTGTGGAAGTTAGACGTTATTGGTATAAATGACCCAGTTGAGTCTAAAAAGAAAGCTGAAACTCATGAGGAGACCATGCAATATTTTGAGGAAAATTTGAATTTGGATTCAGACGGGAGATATGAAACTGCATTACCTTGGGTATTGGACCCCTCTCGCTTGTCTAATAATAAAACGTTGGCAGAAAAACGCCTGACTAATACGCGAAGGAAATTATTAGATTCGAATCAAATTAAAGTTTATCAGGAAGTATTTGATACTTGGTTGAAGGAACGAATTATTGAAGAGGTAAATGAAGGCGAAGTAGATAGAGAGCACTATTTGCCTCATAGGCCGGTTTTTAAAGAATCTAGCGAAACTACGCGAGTAAGGCCAGTTTTTGATGCTTCGACACACGCCGAAGGAGAACTTTCCTTAAATGATTGTCTTGAGAAAGGTCCCAACCTAATAGAAATAATTCCAACATTGTTGAATCGTTTTCGGAAATATCCTGTTGCAGTAATTTCAGACATTGAGAAAGCCTTCTTGCAGATTGGTATAAGAGAGAAGGATAGAGATTATTTGCGTTTCTTTTGGAAAGGTGCAAAAGAAGAGAATACTAAAATTTACAGACATTGTCGCGTGGTTTTTGGGCTTAACTGTAGTCCATTTTTGTTAACCGCTACGTTGAACTATCATTTAAATCGTGCCCCAGATCAGTTTGCAGTTACAGGCAACATTTTGAAGGAGTCCTTCTATGTTGATAATTGCCTGACTAGTTTTAAGAATGTTGAAGAATTGAATAGATTTGTACTAGAATCGAGAATGTTATTGTCACTGGGAAAGTTTAATCTTAGAGGATGGCAGTCGGATTGTGAAACCGAAATAATTCCCAACTCTAAATTAGATACATTCGTTTGCGTTTTAGGGTTAAACTGGGATTTGAAGGATGATACTCTTTCCTGTAAAATTGAGTCACTAAAGAAAGAGGAGATTGTCGCGAGTAAACGAACACTCCTTTCTTGCGCGCATAAGTTATTTGACCCAGTAGGCTTCCTTTCTCCCGTTACCCTGTTCCCAAAGGTGATATTGCAAGAGTGTTGGAAATTACGATTAAATTGGGATCAAAAATTGCCAGAACATTTAGAAAAGAAGTCCATACAATGGGTAAAGGAAATGAAACTGCTGTCTGATGTCAAAATTCCTAGATGGCTTAATATTGACAGATCGGTTAACGAAGATGTAAGTCTTCATGTTTTCAGCGATGCCAGCAAGCATGCCTATGCTACCTGTATTTTCTTAAGAGTGAAGACCGAAAATAAGGTTTATTTAAATTTTGTGCAAGCACGCACTAGAGTTAAGCCTTTAAAGAGTATATCCCTTCCTCGTTTGGAATTATTATCCTGCTTAATCGGAGCACGCTTGGGACGTATGGTCTTTTCAGATTTGAACATGCCAAATTTAAGAACATTCTTCTGGACTGACTCAACAACCGCTTTGTGCTGGATCCAGCGAGACGTACGGTGGGGAACTTTCGTTTGGAATCGTGTCCAAGAAATCAGAACACTTACAAAAATAGAAGATTGGCATTACATCCCTTTGGAGCTGAATGCCGCCGATCTCCCTTCTAGAGGCTGTTCAGTTAAACAGTTTTTGCTGTCGAAATGGTGGGAGGGCCCATCATGGCTGTTAGAACCAGAATCGTCATGGTCAAGAGGCACCGATTTGCCGGATGAAGAGATCATAAATTCAGAAAGGCGTAAATCAGTATTGACAACTCTTAACAAAGATTCTAAACCTGACAATTGGTATTACAGGTACTTTTCATCCATAAAGAAAATTGTACGCATGTTAGGTTGGATTCTTAGGTTTTACTTTAAATTACGAAGAATTACAAACGAAACCTCCAAAATTTTGTCAGTTTCGGAAATTAAAAGAGCTGAGATAACTCTTATGTTATTGGTTCAAAGAGAATCATTTAAGAGTGTGAACGATGATAAAATTAAAGACCTCAGACCTATAGTTGATCGTGATGGTTTGATCAGAGCTAAAACCAATATTTCTTATCGCGACGATACTGATGACTTTAAGTTTCCTGTCATTTTGCCATCTGATCATGCAGTAGTAAAATTACTAATAATGAATGCACATAATGAGCTGCTGCATGCTGGTACTTCTATGGTGATGTCTCATTTGCGGGAAAAGTATTGGATCCTCAAAACTCGTAAGACAGTACGAAACTGCATTAGAAAATGTGTTAAATGTCAAAGATTTAAATCCAAAAGTTGTGATGTAACTCCAGGAATTTTGCCGAAAGATAGAGTACGTGATGCAAATGTTTTTGAGATAGTGGGTGTCGATCTGGCAGGACCCCTCTACCTTAAAGATGGTCGAAAAGCTTATATTGTTCTTTACACATGTGCGGTCTATAGGGCCATTCATCTGGAGTCAGTAACATCCTTGACAACTGAAGCTTTTTTCCAGTCATTGAGACGTTTCATTTCTCGTCGCGGAAGACCATCTATAATATACTCAGACAATGGCAGTAATTTTAAAGGAGCGGAGAGCCTTCTGCATACAATTGATTGGGAGAGTCTGCGATCAAAGGCCGCTGAGCAAAGAATTCAGTGGAAATTTATTCCTCCTTCCGCACCTTGGTGGGGCGGTTGGTGGGAACGTTTAGTTCAAATGGTGAAACAGATTCTGAGAAAAGTTCTAGGTCGTGCTGCCCTGGATTACGAGGAGTTGCTTACAGTACTATGCGACTGTGAGAGAGTAATCAATACTAGGGCACTTACCTACGTGTCGGAAGACGTTGAAGATTCATCCCCATTAACTCCAGAAATGTTCCTGCGGGAGATTTCCAAATCAGGAGTACCTGATATCGATACAGTGGATAAGGAAAAACTGAGTAAACGTGCTAAGTATCTACAAAAGGTGAGAGAACAACTTAGAGCAAGATTCCGTGTGGAATATCTAGGACAGTTACGTCAGCAGTCCATTAAAAACTCTATAGCTAAACCTCTCCAGGTGGGTGAAATTGTTCTACTTGAAGATAACAACAAAAAACGTGCTTTTTGGAACCTGGCGCGTGTCATAAAGCGGCTACCTGGTCGTGATGGACAAATAAGACTTGCTGTCATAAAAACAGAGACTTCTGAGTTTCTGAGACCAGTGCAAAGACTGTACAGACTTGAGCTGGATAACCCAGTCCAAAAGGATATGACTGAAAATATTCCTATGACTACCACCAGTGGTAGAACTGTGAAACCAGTGATACGTCTGTGAAATGTTTTGTACTTGTTTGAATACTTTGCAATAATTTGATTTATTTTTATTTTTCTAGGTTTAGTATTATCTGTTAATATGTCTAGAAAATTATGGAATGCTGCATCTCCAGGTAAATTTGTATTTCAATTTAATTAGAACATCTTGGTAGGCATAATTTTATACTTCAATATTGTATACTGTACTATTATGCATATATTATACTTAACAGATATGTGAATTTACCTCCCAGTAAATTCAGGTGGGAGGAATATGTAGCGAATAGTTTATCCAACAGATGGCAGTATCTGCCAAGCTCCTTTGGTAATTGCCAATGCGCATGCGCAAGTGGAGTGTAAAAAGAAGTATGTTATTAGGAGAATGAGCTTTCGTTAATAATGTTGCTGCGCGTTTTCGCTGTGTAAATAAAAGTATATTTTTATATCATAGATGTTCTTTACTCTCTAATGCGAAGCACTAGGTTAGTGCACGAATCTCTTCTGATTCAGAAACCATTTTCAAACCGTGGATCACCACATAATTATTGTGATCTACTTTTGTGATTTGCATTCTGAGGATTGTTTGGATGTTAGCTTTAAGATGTTATGAGATGAATGAAGCATAAGTTACTTTTGTTGATGTTTACTTGAGTTATTATTTACTGTTACTTAAGTTATTTATTATTACTACAGTCATTATTTTCAGAGCTAACAGTGACATAAGCATCTTGGTTAATGTCAATCAAAAAAGCGATGAGAAAAAATTGTTGAAGAAAAAAAGGAACGGTTAAAATAAAAAAGTGTGAGGCATGGACGCATTTAGCTGATCAATGTTTACATTTAAAAGTACTTTGTTTCTGAAATGATAGGAAACAATCAGACAGAGATCATTGAGCAGTCAATTAAATTTAGTTTTTGATGTTAGAGATTCTTTAGAGTATCGAAGTATAGTTTGGTAGATTATCTGAAATTTGTTAAAAAGTAGTCTCGAACCTTTGTAAACGTTCAGGGTGAGTCGCATATGTTCATTATTAAAATGCAGAGGGATTTCTGAGATTTCCTGCTTTTTCCTTTTTTTAACGCACTCGTAAATAAAACATTTTTGAAAGAATCTAAAAGAAATTTAATCATTTTGCATCGCATTTCGGCTGTCATTTTCCCTTAAATTCATTTGCTTCGTGTATTTGCTTAAGTTATTTTCCATCTGTGGATTTATTTTACTTGACATAATTCTGATATAATAAGTTTGAGACAGTTAACTTCCTAAAAAAATATACCACGTACAGTTACAGAATATGAAATGTTTGAGCTAAACATTTCATATTCTGATGTTTTGAATGTTCACCGCTTATTATAATTCATACTGAGTTAAAAATTTTAAAACAGTTTACGAGTAATGAAATGTTTTAAAGGTAAATGCAATTAATGTATGAACTGTTGTAAAATCTTTGGATGCAACATACTTGAAGTTTTCTAAACGTAATCTTTTTTACGCTACCTTTAATCATCTCTCGTGATGGAAAGCACCTTAATAGGCTTTTCATTGCAGCTATAAAAGAAAGAACAAAAATATCATTGTGTAGAATTTTATTTCTAAAAAATATGCAATTACGCACTTCATAAGAATTGCGAAGCATTTATTATACGAGCTCTTGTGAGTTTTCTTATAAGTACTAGAAAATACTACAATGGAATTTGTTTTTGATTGTATGCACATTTATGTGTTCTAATTTTAAAAAGCTGTATTTTTCTCCTAATATTAATTGTTAAGAACATTTTTACTTCGCCAATTAATATTTCTATTAGGGAAAGAAGATTCAGCAGATTTAAAATAATAAAAAAGCTGAATAATATCCTCACTTGATCAAGAAAACTTTCGCCGTTTTATGAACATGTTTTTCAAACATCGCCATTTTATTTTAACATGAATATTCTTTCAAACATGGCTATTTTATTTCAAGCACGGTCATTCTATGGAGCTACAGATTAAGTGACAAAGTAGATTTTGAGCAAATTATTAATTATTTTGCTTTATTAAAGGCAAGAAAAATTATAAAAAATGCTCGAGAAAATAAGCACAGTAATTTTTATATTAGTTACATTACTATTTATTCTATTTTCGATATTATTTGTCATTTATCAGAAAAGAATGTTTTAAAGCTTTTCATTTCAAAATTTTTTTGCTGTTTTCCTGAAATTTTTATAAAGCTAATTAATAATTAATTACATAATTAAAAAAGTAATAATAATAATATTTATCATTACTATCAGAGTTTTGGTAATGAATGAATTATGCATATAAAATCGGCAAAGATATTTAACTTTTACTGTACGTATATATATATATATATATATATATATATAAGATTAACACAATTTTGGAAGCATTGAATGTAAGACCACTACGACGTAAACACGCAGAAATGCTGATGGCGTAAATACTTCAAACTTAGAGCGTCCATCCATTTTGTATAAGAAACAGCCGAGCCGAATCTAATTCCACATTTATTCAAATTCATATTTTAGTGGCCACAATTCACTTGTCACTCCTATCGTGCCAACTTCTAGAACATTCACAATTTTGATACTATACCGACAGAAGCTATCACAGCAGCACATAGATGATCGCAGCAAAGAGTCTTAACAAGATGAAAGCTTAAGCGAAAAAGAGAAAGAGTGTCGAAGTAGTAATGCAAAGGAAGAAGGTTTGGTTTACAATTTGGTGAATGGTCAAGAGGCATCTGCATTAAGCGTTACGTAAGATAGCGTGATTAATTTGAATGACGCAGTTTAGACTTATAAGTGCTATTTCTAAGACAGAGAGATGAAGTTCCTAAATGAAATGAAAACAAAAGAGGTTATAGCCAAGTAAAATTAGAAGTTTGCTTTTATATTTTTTATCTTATATATGTGTGTGTGCGGTCATTTGTTCTCTTTTTTCAAACTCCTTTTGTTTTAAGACCGAACAACTTGCAGTGTTTATACGGCGCACATTGACATCTTTGCCTCAGGTAAAAAAATATGTCTTCTGTAGTAGAAAGAATGAATCCTAAAACAATTTTACTTGCTCGGGAAAAGAGCGGGATTCGTATTGAAATCAAGAGGAAAAAAAAACCTTTGGCCCGCCATTTTCACATGAATCGTAGTGACGTACCAACTTCATTGTTGTGTTTGATAATTTAAGATTTTTTTGTCCCTATCACTTTTTAAATAAGAAGATGTTGCTATCAAGTTTTATCTATCGCTATGTATTATTTTAACAAAAAATATAGCAAATATACAAGAAAATATGGTGACACAAAATAGGATATTCTCACGAAATGTTATCTCCATGCATTACTTTTAGGGAATAAAAATGTATGGCAGCACTCTCTACATTACATCGAAAATTCTAAAGATATGCTGCTTTTAAATATTTTGCAATTTTGCTTTTGAATTTTATGTGGCGCAAGTGTGAAGGTAAACGATGTTTAATAATAAAGCAAAAAAGAGAAAACAATATGTTAGCAGGAGTGACCCAAGAGCAGATTGGTAACCTGCAATGATCAGCGACAGCATAAAAACCTTAACAAATCTTCTGGTGCGATGATAAACCTGAATCCTTTCAGATTTATTTCCTTTATTTTTCATAAGTTTTTAATTCGTTATATACATATCACAACATAATTGGCACTCTAATGATGCCTATTTCCAGAAAATTTACATTTTGATACTATTGCGATAGGAAGAAAGCACAACAAAATGCCTTCATTACAGGAAGAGTGGTGGCAGAAGCTAAAGTGAGCATTTAATCCAGTATGGTAGTCTACTAAGTAGAAGATTTTGGTTTAGGTTAGAAAGGTTTCGATTCTCAGAGTTTAAGTTCCAAATTAACTAAGCCATCTACCTAACGCAAGCTGTTTGTCATAGATGTATCTAGAAATGACGCAGTCCAAAAATTCTTTAATTTACTTTAGAATAGAAAGAGAAATATGTATGTTAAAAATGAGGAATTAAGAGGCTATGGATAAATTAAATTATAAATATGATTTATATGTTTTTTCGTACACACATATATGTACACATATATATATATAGACGCATAAAATAATTGCAACAATACACACATATATGTGTATATTGTTGCAATTATTTTATGCGTCTGACCAGGCAAGAGGCTAGTTTCTTGAAACTAGAGAGGTACATGCTTCTGACTGATAGACTGTTGATTCTCATTAAGTTCTTAATCAAGATTTCGAAATCTAGAGAACAATTCGGGCATTCGAAAATAATCGATTTTCCGTCCAATTACAACGTTAAGATTTGCGTTCTAACCCGGTAATTCTTACTAATAGCCTGCGGAAAAATAGAAATAGTCAAGACAGCGAGATTAGTATCTCTTTGGAATAGTCCCACATGGCGAGTGAACGGTAGGGATTTCAAGTTCTCATTCAGTGCTTTCGAAGAGCTTTCTCAGTGAAGCCTTTCAGAAGCTTCCCAGAGAGCATTCGAGCCCTTTATAGTAATTCCCCATCAATGTAGCTGGACATAGCTCTTCTAATCTATCGCATTTTGAATGGATAAATGTTTAATATATTTTGTTCCTAAAAGAAACTACAAATTCTTCCAATTTTGCTGTACTCTTTATAGTAGGATTAGGAACAGCATCGCTTGGAATTCTGAATAGAAGTTAGGATACAAATGTGAAGTACCCAGTAGTTTCATTCTTAAGGATTTATAATAGAACGTTATTCTTCGAGGGTTACAGGTGAGCTTCTGAAAGGCTTGGAAACTTCCGAAATCAACTTCAGGGTAATGATTATTTTAAAATTTGAAACGAAAAACCTATTTGATATTTTAACGTAATTGCATTCCATTGTTATTTTGGATTTAATATTCTTACAATCATATAGTTCATAAAATTTCATAATTAAGCTTGTTATTAGTGCTAGAGTATTATTAGTCTCGAAGCTCACTTTTTATTCGTATCACTTTTGTGTCCGAATCATTTCTGAAATCATTGCCACAAAATGTTATCATCATGCATTTTTTAAAAATTAATAATGAAGAATGTGTATGTATGTAGTTTCTCGAACTGTGTAAATACGGCTGCACCTAGAGATACCGACCTTTTAGTATACGTAGTGCTCTACCTGAACATGAACAACTCGAAGCTCGAATTTTGAATTTCGAAGGGTTTTTTGATTTATTTCCGATTTTGTACAAATTCTACAAACTCTTGTACAACAAATCTAGGAACATCAAAGCAAGAAGTGGCAACACAGCTCGAAATAAAACCTTTTTAACTCTAGCGCTCCAGACAGTAGCTATTCCCCAAAAAGTAAGATATTTATCTGTCTACTTTTATCCAAAAATTCGGCTATTTGATTGCTACTGCCTCAATCAGAATAACTATTATCTCCATGCACCAGCATGTTGTCATTTAATTAAAGCATAAGATATTTAACTTTCCAATTTAATCGTTTTGTTACTCAGTAACAAACCAAGTGACTGATTTAAATATAAATGCTTTTAAATCACGAGATATCTAATTAGAAATATTAAATATTATCATGGGATAACACAAGCTGAACTTATTAAAATCATTATGTATTCTCTCTTTTATTTAAAAAAAATTATAATACCTCTTTCAGGCGGCTGGCCGTTCGAGCAGCGCATTTTTAAAGAAATAATATAGTGAATGTGAAAAATGCGAAAAAAGAAAACCCTAATTTTAATGGAATAGTAAACATATGCTGTTTTTAAAAACTGTGCTTCTGAATTTTATATGGTGTAAGAGTGAAGAAAGCAATACTTAATAGTAAGCTGAAAAAAAAAAAGATATTTAAAAAGAATTGTTCTGTCTTCCACAGTTTATGCTTTGAATATGCGTATTGAAATGACTATGATGTGCCTTGCATAGAGTATAAGGGAGCTCGGTTTTAAAATTGCCTCCCATACTTGGAATTGACATTTAACAGCTTGATACCTTACCAGAAAAAATAAATGTTACAGAAAGAAAGAGGACAAGAAATATTTATTATTCTTAGTATCATACTCTATCATAAAACTAAGGAAATATGTTTTCTTTTAGAGCAAATATTAAACAACACATCATAAATTAAGGAACGCATTATAAATTGTAATGGTATATTAAAAGGAATATACATTCTCTTACATTCTAGGAATTATGCTACTTATAACATTTTAACGGTATAATCGATTTTATTTTAAAAGGTTATTTTGATTCTGCAACTGATTTATTACAGTTTGTTAATTTATAATGAGTTATTGAAGATCATTTCTTTTCTCTAAACCGTGATTCATTAACCATGCCAACGACTGCTGCGGAAAAAGGTCGAATCATCTAATTCGCTAAATTTCCTAAATCCTCTGCGCTGTGATACCCACACATATTATGACTGTCAATGGGGGAAGGGGGTCGTTACGACCTTAAATGTCTTATTTAACCCTTTTGTGGGCCATTTATTTCTCTTTTGAATTTCTTCCGTTTTTTTATGTTTTATTATCAATTAAACAATAGCATTTAAGGAAATATATTTTATTTTGCCAAATTTTTTGTTTACATTTAAATTTTAGGGGTGGGAAGTATACTTCCTACGGAACCTTTTATGGTCATAGAGAAAATTCAATTTAAAGGCGATTATTTGCCGTTAAAAGATGAGAAACATGTTGCAATGCACAAGTGTACTTCAGATACTGCACACATATAGCGGGTCCTCTTTTCTTGTGCCTTTGTGCTAGATTTCTTATATCGTCTATAGTTGGAAACCATCTTTGGCATATGATTTTCCACACTGACTAAGCGTACATCATTCGGAACTGAACACCTTTTTACTTGGAAGCCAGCAGAACGGCCTTTCTTTTTTTGAGGAATATCCGTCTATTAGTTGACGAGCTAATGCTATACAAAATGTTAGCTGGTCTAAACTTCTGTTTCTCTTGTTTCCTTGCCACAGTATAAAACTATTTACGATGCCAAGATCAATAAGAAAATAAAAAATACGATGCCACCATTCTACAGATCTTCTTCGTATTCGGTACCTTTCTTTTCTTTGATCGAAACAATAAACCCCTACCATGATATCGTTATATACGGCAACAGCTTTAGGGAAAGGTACTTCTGTTTAAGTACCATCCTTTTTGTACGATTTACAGATGTAATAATCGCTGAATTATGTTCAGTAGTCAACAATGTAACAGCCGTTTTGTCCATCCACTTTATTGCAGCAACTTCTTCCTTAGTTAGGAACACTGATTCCCCTCTTTGTAGTTTGCTATTAGCCTTCCTTTGCGGCCTCACAATCCCCACAGAAAACAGACCACTTATAAGTAGACTATTTTGCAAGCCTAAAAGATGTCAAATAGTTATCATAGGCTATAAGATGACCTGTCTGTTTCACATCTTCCGTTTAGTTTAGTTATTACTGTTTCCCCTAAGCTCAATATTTTATCCTTATTATCAGAAGTTTCTTTTCCACAATAAATTTCAAATTTTTGAATATATCCAGTCTTAGAGTCTGCTAAACACCACACCTTGTAACCTCTTTTTATAGGCTTCATTGGCATATACTGCTTCAATGAAAATCTCCCTTTGAAAGCTATCATACATTCATCTATTCATAATGTTGACGAAGGATCGTAGACTTTAGGTATGGAATCATCGAGCTGTGAGAGGATGCCTGACTTTAGGAGTTTATCACACGCAAATTGTCCACATGGATTTGTGCTGTTATCGTTTACATGTAAAGTCTCAGTTATTTTTTGAACCTCTTTGCGATTATTATTCTTGCTACTGATTGAACATTGAGAATAGGGTCTGTGCTCCAGCAGTTTTTCAGTTCAGGCAATTGATGTATACCCATGAGTATATGCATACCTACCCATGCTTTCAATTTTTCTGATGTGATTTCTTTCTAGTTCAGGATAATGTTTTTTGTGGTATGACCCAATCTCTTCCTTTTCTTAGTCTGCTTTGCATATGAGTTTGTTTCGTCAAAATTTCCTCAGTAAAAATCATGCCAAAATAATCCCTTTTTTTCTCAGTAGAATTGAATGATATTTTCAAATGTATTTTCAAAAATATTCTAATTTTTCCAACATACCTATTGCACGTGGCTTTTATACATCATGCAATAGCATTTTCACTTTTTACCCATTATTTATTATTCAATATTAGATAGTTACTGCAGAAATATACAAAATAAGAAAACGTTATTATAATACAAACAATGCTTTACTTACATTTGAAGCAGAATCGTATAGCAATGCAAATGTCAATCAAAGCAGGTGTCTCAGTGGAACAGATCTCACCCAACGCGTTCGAACTTTCAAAATAAATGTGGTAATTCTGTTTTCAATCAATTGAACACAGATGGCAGCACAATACTGAAGTAAGAATTAGAGTTCCCAACGTTATAATAGCAAAGCCAATATATTATAGTGGGTTTTGCGCTTCCCACAGGTGTATTTCCCAGGAACATGTAGGTGGGAAGTAATCTTCCCACAGCCTACGAAAGGGTTAAAATAACGAACGGTAGTCAATATTTTGTTTCTAATAGCCAAATGACATACTCATTCAGATTGCACAGAGCGTTTATGAGATGACTATGAGAGTTTGTCTCGTCATTTAAATAGAGTGAAGTACATGAAGGCTATTGGCCAACGGGGTTTTGTGGAAGATTTTATGAGGGAAACTGGTTCGTATTTCTGCCAGCCCGTTCGTATGGAATCGGACCCAGGTCGAACTCATTCATTCAGCGGTCTTAACCTCTCGGCATGTGACAGCTTGAGTGAAAATGTGCTATATTGTAATTAATTTTCTATAATTGTATCGTATATCCATGAAAATATAATATATACTTTTCGAAATATTGAAACTGATATGTAACATGTTAACATTATGTATTCAAAGCCGAATGCTATTATTAATATTTAAGTGCTAAACCATTAATGATTCTCAGGGCTTAATTTCTAAAACTAGAAGTGCCGGTGCCCTATATTAAGGTTTTTTACGCTGTCGCTGAGTTTGCAGTTTAGTAGTTTGTTGTTGCACTCACTTCTAACCAACCCTTTTTCTTGCCTTTTTAGCTTTACTGTTAAGCACAGAAATTACAAAATATTTAGAAGCTGCATAGCAGCATTTATAATTTTCTATGCAGTGTTAAGTGTTGGCATATTTTTTATATTTTTTTCAGTCTTTTCTCAATTCATCATATCGATTATTCAGTTTTCTAGTAAGATGGCTATTAAAGAAAACTTTTTTGTCATTTTAATATAAACTTTTTATGTGCTAACTTTATTCTTTAAATATCACATTCTTCGCACTTACGCCACATAAAATTTTGAAAAATCACAAAATATTAAAAAACAGCATATCTTTAGATTTCCCGATAGTTTGTCAGAGTTTGCCATACATATTTTATACTTGCTATGTTATTTCTCTAAAAACGAGCCGTCTGCGCGGCCAGCCGTCTTTAACAGTTATAATAAAAAATAAGAATATAATGATTTTGATGAAGCCAGCTGTCATTTCATATTAATATTGAATATTTCTAATTGGATCTCGCATGAAGTCATTAATTAGTCTAATTAGACATCTCATGAAATAAGAGATGTTCATTTAAATCAATCACATTAAAAAGGTGAGCTTCAATTTTAAAGTATTTTAGACTGAATGGCAACACGCTGGCACAGGAAGATAAATGTATTTTATTTTTAGCCGCGGGTACGTATTGCTTTCATACAGTTGAGTTTGTTAATTAAAATTGAAAGAATAAATTTCTTAATTTTTTTTCCGAATGGTGCTCGAAATAAAAAATGTTTTACTATGAAAAATGTTGCAACTGCTCACTTTCAAATCGTTGAATGTGTTAATCAAAAATTCATTAAAGTTTTGCAAAATATGAAATAAATAGTAAAACAAATTCAAAATTCAAAATTCAAATTTCGGGCTTCCGGTTGCACATGTTCAAGTGAAGGACTATGTTATTCAAGCTGTAATGGCTCTAGGTACCGTCGTTTTGTCACAGTGCAAGGAATATACACGCATGCAGATTCTTCATTATTTAATTTCTTTATAGTTAATACAGGGCGATAATATTGGTGGCAACAATTTGATATGCGATATGCCATTTATAGTGAAGAAATACAATATATCATTTCGAGAATAATAGCTAGCTCCCTTTGGACTAATAATAAAACAATTAAAACTCAAAATGCAACGAAGAAAATAAAAATTTTGAAACGTTAAGTCAGTTTAACGATGAATAATTATGTAATGAAATAAAATACCTGGCCTTATATTATATGAAGCTCCTGCTGGACTTAAGCCCTGAATATACAGTAAAATGTAATGTTTTAAGGAATCTCAGAAACGAAAATCATTCATTTTTCATCACATCATTAAGAAAAGGCAAGACGGTTAAATCTTCATTGAGGTGAATATAAATAACGCTACAAAAAGTATGTGTGGATGAAAATTTTAATACAAAAGCGAATAGTGTAGGATGAAAGCAAAGATAGAAGAATCCAACGTTCTTTGACCGCAATCCATTAACAACATAATTCTAACTGTCAAGCAGATTGTGATAGGGAAAAATATTGCCTCTGAATCCGACAGTTGATGTGAGCCGAGAAAATGTAAGGTTTTATACAAATGACCATATTCATTACCCATGTCTGGTTACATCATTTCAAAAAGTTTGACAGTTCTGTGAAAAGACATCAGCGTTGGACATGTTTGAACCGTTTATATTAATACCTCAGTATGTTAAGCTTACTGTAATGTGGAGCATATTTAGGAATATAAACAACGGTTCCGCTTTGCAAATCACGAGTAACACCGATACCGAATCAGCGGATATAATGGCTTGAGTAATCATTTCTAATACTTTCAGTGGCGAAAAAAATTTACCGATTCTCAAACAAGTTTCATAAATTTATTGCATGTCATTAAGAATAAAATTTTGACAAGTGGTTGAAGGCTTTTCTTTCTTTAAAGCCTCAGTCTCTGTCCAAGAATTTGCTTCCCAAGGAAAAGAGAAGCATTTATTGTATAGAATTATAATAAAATTTTAAGACTTACTTATTATTAAAATGAAATGTTTCGGGATCAAAAGAAATTTCCGCTGAGTTTGTAGTTCAGATTCTTAAAATAGATGCCCTAACCGCTGTTATCTACTGCTTCGATTATAATTGTGATTTATCTAAAAAAAAATAGAAAACTAACGAAGCCGGACTCCAACACAATTAAAAATCTGGTATAAGCATTTGGCATTACTGTATGAGGTTGTATGCGGTCTGATACTTAAATTTTAGTCCTACAGCCTTACTAAACAAGCACTAAGCTAGCACTACGTCTGAAAAACTTGCAAAGTTTTAAACAAGCTTTTTATCAAACTGAGTTTTAACATAAACAGCACAATCCGTGATTCAGATGAACCACTGCTTGTGCCGATTTAAATTAAATAATGTCAGATAATAAATTTAAATGCTGTTAAAGTAATCTAAGGCTAACACTCAGAAACTAAACTGCAAGCTGGCTGAAATAATTTACTGGCGAGTACGTTTAAAGTAAAGGCTGCAACAGAGTGCGAAAGTCGAGCTAATTAATAAATTTCAGATTGAGTTGCTAGAGACTAACAGTGCAGCGCCAGAAATTCTTCCTCTGACTAAGAGTCAAAAACCCTCAACTTATATGCAATGTATTTCTTCAACTATCTCAACTATTTCGCGTTCTGGTGAAGAATACGGAAGGAAGAAGATAAAAACTAAAAAAAAAAGCAAAGAAAAGTCATAATGACTGGGTAGTTATCATAAGAATCTTGCAATAATAATGGAAGAATGAATAGTATAATAGAACTATATAATGGATCCAATAGAATAATGGAAATGAATTAATTAAATGTAAAAGTATTACGTATTTCAAAATTTATGCGTAAAGGAAAAATAAGTCTGCAGAGTAATGAATTGTCACATATTCATATTTTTCTACAAATATACTTCATTCAATGCCATGAAAGAAGACAAAAAAAAAAAAAAAAAAAAAAAAAAAAAAACTTGCTTAATTTAACTTGCTATTTGCTAATCTTGCTTTTTAATAAAATTTGCCACTTATTAGTCTTGTCTAAATTTTAAAAAAAATCAGCAATGTGTTAGAAAATTGTTGAAAGTCAAAAACATGTGCATTACAAAAAAGTACCTCATTCACTCTGTAAAAAATTTTTAAATTTGACAATATTTGTTTTCTTCAGTTTTCTTAATTAATTCTGGAGCAACCTAATTTCACCTTTTATTTTATTTTTTCAGATATTTATCAGAGTTTAAATAAATAATAATAAAATGCCTGAAACAAGAATCTGCAAAAGAATCAATATGGAGCTTCTAATCAACTCTTTTGTTTTACTAAAACCATGTTCATTTCTATAGTCTGTTTTATGGCGCTACCTAGTTTAAATGAAGTTTCAAAGTGAAAAATTAATCTTTACTAATGAAAATTAATATTCAGGAAACTATTTCAAAGGTCAAATAAAAGATGAAAGTTTCTTCTTGTATGCTGTTATTATCATTAATCCGCATACTTTTTAGAAATTGTATAATACTGGGTATCTGCAATGTAGGGTGAATTTTGCTGAAGTACTATACTTAACCTTCCAGCGGGCGCGCTTTCTGCACCAACAAGAAAGGTCGCGCGTATTTCTTAGATACGCTATTATAAAAAAATAAGTTTTCCAGAGCAAAAAAATTAAAATTAGTTTGTAAGTAGTTAAATGTTAATAAGTACAATTGAGTTAAACAATATTAACTTTAAATTAAGGAAAATAAAATAAGTATAAAGCAAAAAACAATATAAAATGGACTAAAGACTTATCAAACTAACTTGAAAGTAAAACAAAGTTAAACTGCCAATATTTCAACTGAACTTTTATATTTTTAATCAGTAAGTGAAAAAACACATTAAATATTACATAACAAATCAATTTCATAGTCACTTCATTGCATCGGTGCAGTCTGAACAAATATGTTTACAGTGCTCTAGACAAATGAATTTTAAGCAAATCTCACAGCTGAACCTCGTAATTCTAGTATGCTTGTCACTTTGGCAGGGTTTGCATCTTTTTTTCCCTGAAGTCATTTCTTCAACGACAGCTAATTCTGCTTTTCGTTTCAACAATTTAAATTTCAGCTCACTTTGAAGAGAGTTAGGGATTCTTTTTTCAACGTTTTCCTTCACAAGAGCATTTGCTAGCTTTCGCAGATATTATCTTCTAAGTAATTTTTCACTATTATTTGTTGAATGAATTATGTAGCTATTGATTGCTGCTATATTCAGCATAGAAAACTACAAGAGGCAAACGCCTGGTGTTCCTGGCAACATTGTAGGAAGCACAGAGTTTATCCACTGTATCCACACCTCCTTTGGTACGATTGTAAAATGTAATAATCTCAGGCTTTTTTTTGGTCTTGGGTATTTTCATCTATTGCTACGTCATCATGAAGATTTGAAATCAATATGACGTTTCTATAACGTTGGGTACATAGGAGAGAAGTGCAATATTTTTTCTAAATCCAAAAAGACTCGTATTGGGTTCCCGAGTTTTCGTCTGCTTGAACTGATCCGGAATTTGAGGTTTATTGTTTTTCAAAGTACCTACAAATGACAATTTTTTTCATCTATTTCTCGTACTAACTCAAAACTTGAAAACCAGTTGTCTGTGGTTACATTTCTTCCAGTGTTATCAATGGGTTCTGTCAACCTTTTTACAACATCTTGTGGTTTATTGCTTACGTAAAGAGACAGCCCACCAGCGGCCGAGCGGTAAAGTCGCTGAACACTGGTAGTTCGGTCCGAGGTTCGAATCCCGCGAACGGGCTGGCTGCATGGGTGTTTTCGTGGTTTTCCCCATGTGTAACGTGTATACGAGCCAGTTTCCCTTAGAAAGTCCTCCACGAAAGGCATCCCTCCTCTTAGGCAGATAGCCCTAGTGTGCTTTGCCATAATTAAATACACCACACCACGTAAAGAGACAATCTCGCTGCGCTCCAGCATAAATGCCAATATTGTATGTGTAAAACATACGAGCGTCTACCATGGCATAAATTTTTATGCCATATTTGTTCGGTTTTTTGGGGGAATGTATTGAATGAAACCACATCTTCCTCAAAATCCTTCTAATTTCTCATCGGTTGTGACATTCTCTCCAAGTGAATAGCACTTCTGGCAATTAGAGACAAACTTTTCAAAAATGTTTCTTATTGGAGCCAAGCGGTCGACTTCCCTTCGTTCTGCCCTTGTGTTTATGTCATCAAACCGTAAATCTCTTAGTAAAAACAAAAATCTCTTCAAGTTCATTACTACTTGAAATTCCTCCATTCTCCACAGTTCCTCAAGATTCCAGAACTCTGTTACCATGATAAATACCAGCTAAGTAAAGTAAACCCAAAAGAGTTTATTTTTGCCCATTTCGTTTCTCTGCTGTCCCTTATACGAGAATAATTAGACTTCACAGAAGAAATAAACTTATTCGTATCTTCAGCGATGATTTCTATCAAACTATCAGTAAAGAGGCATTTCCATATATCCAAAATATCTGTTAGCTATTTAGCTTCACCGATGACTCCAGAAACATGAACACATATGTTACGAGGCGCTCGTTTAGTTTTCGTTTTATGCCATGTCCAAGAATCGATGACTTTTCTGTTTTTCATTTGATGAGCTATATACATTTCGGAAGAATTATCATCATTATTTCCCTCTTCAGAATTGGCCTCTGCACTAATTTCCGATTCTGAATCACCTTTTTCTGAAATTCGCTCTTCTTCGTCTGTAATGCTTTCATCTAAAATAATGTCCTCATCGTCATCACTGTCACATAAAAGCATATTTCTTATAATCACAAGATCCTTCGGATCATTCATGTCGAGCATTTTACTTTTATTCGCCATAACTGAAAAGAAATCTACAAAAATATCATACATGGTCGCGCGTATGTGACGCATACAGTGCTTCTATTTTATCATTAAAAATAATTATGCACACAAATTATACAAAATCATAAAATTTAGATGTAAAATAATAAAGATTTTCTATAATAAAAAAGGAAATTAGATATAGCAAAAACTTACTTCAACGGTCGCGCGTATTTCTGGAATACAAATAGTAAATCTGCAGACTCGCATTAACCCCTCGAAATCCAGCAGACGACTGAAAGAAGGGCGAACGAAGAGGAGAGAATAGCCAAGAACACGCGGTCATAGCGCCTTCTGGTCTACGAAAAAAATTCAAAATCAAAATCTAGTGTATGTCACACATACGCGCGCCCGCTGGAAGGTTAAAAAGTGTAAATGTTATTTAGCAACAAAATAATATATATTTGGTAACTGAACTGAAAACAAAGAAATTAACGTTTTGTGTAAAGCAGAAGTTTTTTTTTTTTTTTTTAAATCAAAAAACGAAGTTTTTCGAAACTGATAAAAAATTCCCGACGAAATGTTTTCGTTATCCCGACGAAATTTTTTCAATGTTTTCTTAATGAAAAAAACGAGCAAAAGTATTCCCCAAGTGAAGGAGCAAGAATTTTTTCAAAATAAATTATAAATCAGCTAGAAAAAAGTTAGTCTTGGCCACTACAAACTAAGGACCTATGTAAATAATCATTCAAAATAAACAGAAAAATAGATAATTTATTGTATCTAGCAAAATCATATAGCAAAAAAATAGCTGTATATAGCTCAAGAAGAAAGCGAATATTCAGTAAATCATTATTAGCTTCCAAGAAATATCATAATTCCCCCTATTGCTCATGGAGTAAACTTTATTACAGTTCAGCTAACCCACTTTGCACCGCAGTCTCTCAAATCTGAGTAATAACTATTTCATTCTGGCTTTCAGAACCGTATTTATATGAGTTGTGCTGGCTTCTGGAAGCTTTAGAAAAAATAGCTTTTGGAGCTTTAACAGTCCGTTTTACTGAAACTTCTCGAAATTCGCCAACTTGGCGACATAAGTTTTGTTAAAGCCCTTTAAGAGCGTTTTAGCCAGTATCTTATAGTTATAGAGTTTGGTATTTTTATACAAACTCTTAACAGACTTAGATGAAATTATCGCTGTGTCTGAAAAGAACTGCAAAGTGTTAAGAAGGTTTAAAATCAAAACTTTTATTAAATCAGAATTCGAATATAAACGCATGACTCGTGCTTACAAGTCAACCACAGCATGTGGCGATGTAACTTAAAGTACCAGTCAATTTCAGATTTAAATCTATGTCTAACAGGCAAAGGCTACACAATTGGTTTTAACACGGAGTTGGCTTAAAAAGTCTCACCGCAGAAACAGTTTAAATGTAAGCAGTGGAAAACGCAATGCTGAAGAATACAATCTTATCTAAACTAGCAGAGACCTGGTAATATGGCAGAAATACGCAGTGCCCCACAATCCGAAAACCTCATCTTAAATACTCACAAACCTGATTTGCATTCTGGAATGGAAAAGGAAATTAAAAGTGACAGCAAAGATCTAAATCATAATAATTAGTTACACCACAATGGAACTTTACGCAGTCTGAGATATTTCAACAATCTAAACGTTGCATGATTTAACTGAAAGTAGAATGGAAATTAATATTTATATATAAAACGTGTGGTCAAAATTTCTATTGTACGCAAACTAAATCTTAAAACTATTACTCTAAATGTAAAAAATTAAGAAAACAAATAAATAAAACAATACGCAATGCCACAATAATACACGCAACAATGCAGCAATTACAAGCAATGCGAATAAAAGGATCTAAATATTTACAGAAATTTACAAGAATACATAAAAAGGGGTAAAGAAAAATGAATTGAAACGGAAATTGGATTTTTTCAATAGAATAAATAAAGCATTATATATAAGTCATCATAAATGTTCGTAGATTGAAAATGATATCAATACTTAGGAAATATGTAAGACTGCAAACTAACATTTTTGTTTAAATTCAAAAATATTTTTAAAGTTATCCTGTAAACATATAGAAACTTTTAAGTATAAAAATAATCATATTACTTGTATATAAAAAATCATCTATGGTTGCAAGCTATTTTTCCCTTCTTACCGCATACCTTCGTTGACTATTTGGAAGTAAGTCCGGCTATCATCGAGAGTTCCGGAATTCAATTCTCAGCAGGGCAGAGAGGCTTTCTTCCACTTCTCGCTCCAAAAAAAAATCTTAAGTGACTCAACAACTGTGTCAATATCGGACACGATAACTCATCACCTGGGTTCCCCTACTCTTGAGTCGCTCTTTAAGTGGGAGAGAATTTAAAGTGTAAAAATGCCTGATGTCTTCTAAATGATAGTCAATTTGAAGTCTAAATTGGTAAATTTGCTTCACAAAATTAAAGCAAAGAACATAAAGTAACTTCCAGAAATCTTTCCTTGGATCCGGAATCGCAGTATCAAGGATCTAGTCAACTCACGTTTATGCATTCACCTGCATAAGCTGCAAGCGGTATCATTTATTTTTACTACCACTTTTGCTTTTTTGGTGGCATTGTACCGAAAACTAATACTGATACACTTATTGACTGTATCGGTACCTGTTTTTATTATACGCTTTAGTAGCATGACTCGATGAAAAAGGTACTCAACGCATTTTAATCACTACCTGTTTTTCGTTGCATGTTTTGGTAGCATGATAGCAGAAAAGTTGCTACTGGTACTCTTTTTAAACCGGTAATTGATTTTATTATATGTTTTGGTAACATGGTACCATAAAAATGGTTAATAGAACAATTTTAACAAGTAATTACTTTTATCGTACGTTTCCAAAATATGGTACCAAAAAGGTACCAAAGTACCAGAAACTACCAAAACGTGGTGCTAAAAACTGGTACTAGAATATTTTTATTGCATGTTTTTGTTAGTATGGTACCAGAAATGAGGTACTGCAATAATTTTGAACCGGTGCCGGTTTTTTATTATATGGTACGAAAAAAGTACGGAACTTTTTTTTTTGTATATATTTCTGTATACAATACTTACTTTTTCTGTATATATTTCGCTATCATAATACCATAAAAGGATATTGGAACTCTTCTTAACCAGTACTTTTCTTAAATGCTGGTTTCATTGTCATAAAAGTAGTACTGAAGCGCTTTTTAACTAGAACGTATTTTTTATTATACACTTCATTATAATGTACTATAAAATTGATACAGGAACACTTTTTAACCAATTCTTGTTTTTTAATTACTTGTTTTGTTATCATCAAAGTGGTACTGAAACACATTTTAACCGGTTTCTATTTTTATTATATATTTTCCAAATTGTGTCCTTGCCTAAATGGCAAGTTGTGTAATATACGTATGTCAATGTCGGTTAATCGACAACTTGAATATCGGCAGTTTCGAAATGGGAAAAGAAATGCTAATTTGATTGAATGCTAATAATCTGCTTTGCTTATTTAATTTTGATTTTAAATGTTTATTTACTTCATTTGATTAACCCGTAACAGGGGAGGGGAAAAAGTTGAACATAACAGGGGACGTGCGGTCTCAGAGACCGCGCATTATAATAAATTTTTAAAAATCGTCTAATTAAAATATCATCATGATATTTCACTTAGATGTTCTTTGAACATTTTACTCTGAAAAGAAAATATGTTTTTACACTTTAAAGTGAAATTAAAATTTTCCCAGAAAATTTCCCCATAACCTCAAATTTTTCGATGAAAATCATTTGCTGCAATAAATTCTATAAAACTAAAAATAAGAATGCATCTATTTTGAATTAACTATTTTATCTATATTAGTTAATATTTAAAGCAAATTTTAACCGCAGAAAATTGTATGTAGCACAATACAGAAAAATTTTGACAGTACCTAAAATATCAGTATCTCACTGATTTTCTGATAGTACACAATTTAGTTTTCGTCTTCTTTAGCATATTCATTGTATAACTTTTGCGTGCATTCCAAGCAAACAGGGCCTTGGCAAGATAAACATAAATATACTGTCTTTCTTTTCTTGTGTGGGGGGCACAGACGACATGTTTTCCTTGATTTTAATTTTGCTTCTTTTGTGCACTGCTCCACATCCTTAGGCTCAGCTTCTTTTCCTAAAATCCGCTTTATCGTCAGGCGCAATTCTCGATTTATTCTTGGATTTTTCCCTCTCGTGTGTAGTAGTGGTTGGACTGATTCTCTCGCTAATTCTTTCGAAAACACCATTCTGGTCATAACAGGGTTTTGGTTATAACCTTGGTGCAAAATGTATGCGTTTACTGTACTCATATCTACTAACCGGTAGAAAAGAGCCATAGGCCAACGCGTTGTTCTCCTACTACAGGAATGGACAGAACATTTTTCATCTAAAGCATCAACACCACCTTTGGTTCTGTTATAAAAACCAATTATTTCAGGTTTCTGTGTTTCGGAGTCTGTTTCTATCGAATGATGCAATGATGAAATCAAAACCACTGCTCGCCTTTTTTTTTTTCGCAGAAATTTTCTTCACAGTCATCTTCTTCACTAAAATCACTTCCAACTTCGCCTAGAATTTTTTTCAGTTCTTCTGCATAACGTGGATCAGAAGGATAAATGAATCTCCGCGGACCTAACTTCAGAGCGATGTGTTTACTACTGCCGAAAATTGTAACACTGAAAGGGAGGTGAGGTCTCACAGACCGTTCTAGAAGAATTTCAACAGATACACTTGCCAAAGCATTCCTATAAGAAGGGGTCAGAAAGAAGGTCACGAAACATGAAGCTAGGGGAAGAATCCATTCACTTGGACAAAGCATGCAATAGGGTGATGGGATGAACATGTGGCGCGGTCCGTCCAACGACTTCATATAACAGTATATTATCTCGTTGGGTCCGTCAGACCGCACGTCCCTGTTACGGGTTAATATTCAGAAATAACTAAATTACAAAATTTTATGTTGAACATGCATTATTCATACATATAACTGCGTTTAAATTGTAATGTTATGGATTTTATTATTTGATTAAAATGTAATGATAAATAGCTTGCATTATCTTATCTATGGAAGAATATAAATAAACAAACAATTAACAAAACATCAATGAAAAACATATTAACAAAACAACAATTCTATGAAAATGTTTTGTTAGAATTTGGAACAAATCTATATTTGATGTAATTACTTAAGTTGTTCTTTCACTTAATATGTTTCACAAACTATAATCAATCAACAAATGGACTGTATTCCTACACTTTTATTTCATTACACTAATTATAAATAATATGTTAGCGATGCGGAATAATTGATACAAAATAAGCGAGCCATTCTACATGGCTGTCACAAACACAATTCTATCAATCAATTATCTTGTTGCCACACATCAAGTTCAAAACTAAAGGAAGAAAAACAAAAGAAATTTACGCTGTTTGCAACAAAAAAATGAAGCAAACGATACTCACATAAACATCCTGGCCCTCGTTGAAATCCCAGGGTATTTCAACAGTTGGAGCATTTTGAAACTTCTTAATCTGTAACAAAAGATAAACATAAGAAAAATAATACAAAATATTATATGCGAAGCAGTTCATAGTTTTTAGTCTGAATAGAAAGAGGACGCAATTTCACGACTGGTCGTTTTATGACACCATGACCAGTTTTAATACTAGCAACTCTGACTCTTTGATCTGAGCCCGGATGAACAGCAATTATTCTCCCTAACCTCCATTTAAGAGGCGGAAGGTTGTCTTCTTTGATGAGGACTAAGTCATTGACTTCTAAACTGTTTTGACATTTTTGCCATTTAGGTCTTTGTTGAAGCTGAGACAGGTATTCTCGACTCCATCTTTTCGAGAAGTGCTGAAAAATAAACTGTCTCACATGCCATCTGTCAATGTGATTAAAGGAACTATAATTTAGGTCTGGTTCAGGTATGGCAGTTAAAGACGTTCCTATTAGGAAATGACCAGGTGTTAATGCAGTTAAATCATTTGGATCAGCCGATGTTGGACACAATGGCCTAGAGTTGAGACAAGCCTCAACCTGCGCTATCAAGGTCTGAAATTCCGGATAGGTCAGCACAGTGTCACCAGCAGTCCTTTTTAGATGTAATTTCATTGACTTTACTGCCGATTCCCATAGTCTACCAAAATGGGGAGATGATGGCGGGTTGAATATCCATTTTATTTCCTCTAATGACAAAAATTTGTGAATTTCTTGATTTTGCTTACATTGCAAAAAACATTTTCTGATTTCTTTGTCTGCACCTTTAAAGTTAGTACCGCAGTCACTATAAATCTCAAATGGTTTCCTTCTTCTTGCAATAAATCGTTTCAATGCATTTAAAAATGCTTTGTTGACAAATCTTCTACCACTTCAAGATGTACTGCGTTGATTACAAAACACACAAATAAGCATACGTAACATTTAAAGGATTTTTGTCCACGTCCTGCACGATGTTTAATCATGAACGGTCCAGAAAAATCTATTCCAGTTCGATGAAATGGTCGCGATTGTGTTACTCTAGATTCCGGTAGATCAGCCATTATTTGACTTGCAGTTTTAGCTCTAAGTTTGCAACACGTAATACAAGATCTTACTGCTTTTCGGATAGCAGATCTAGAGCTATAATCCAAAATTGTTGTCTAATTAAAGATAGAAGAAGTTCTGGTGCTGCATGCAGATATTTGACATGAAAGTGTCTAATTATGATTTCTGTCAGATTGTGTTTTGAAGGTAATAAGATTGGATGTTTTTCATTTTCTGATAGTTGCGCATTTTTCAGTCTTCCTCCTACACGTAACACTTTGTTGTCATCTAAAATTGGACACAAGCTAAGGAGTGTTTGTGTCCTTAGCTGTTTGTAGGTAAGTCCTTTCCCAATTTCAAACATTGAATTTCTTTAAAAAAGTGAAATCGCTGTATTATTCGGACAATACAGAAAGTTGCAGCTCGAATTTCATTACTAGATAAAAAAAGACTATTTCTTTCTAGATATGCTACTTTAGAATTCGATATGAATCTTAATATCCAAGCAAATATGCGTTGTAACTTTGGAAATGAAGATATATTTGATATAATAGCAAGTTCCTGTACAGGTTCAGAAAGTACAAATGAGACTGTTTTACGTGCATCTGGTAATGCCTCTTCCTCTATAAGAATATTTTTAGACAAGGCAATCTCACTTCACTTTAACCAAGAAGTAATCATTCCACCACAATTGATGAGATAATAGTTCTGCAGGAAATAACCCACGTGAATCACAATCAGCTGGATTTTCCTTTCCATCAACATAACTCCAGTTCTCAGGTGGTAAGATGGATTGTATTTCAGAAAGTCTATTGGATACGAATAGTTTCCATTTTTTAGGATCTGACCTTAGCCATGACAACGCGATTTGTGAATCACTCCAAGCTTGCACTAAATCAAAATTTATAACTAATGCAGCTTTTACAGACTGAATCAAGCGTGCCAATAACACTGCTGCACATAATTCGAGTCTTGGAATCGTAATAGATTTTAATGGTGCTACACTAATTTTAGCTGTTACGAGTTTAACATCAATGTCAGAGTTATTGCAAGTTTTCATATAAATAACTGCTGCATAACCTCTTTCAGACGCATCACAAAATCAGTGAAGTTCACATCGAAAATAATCAGGTAGCAGAATTTTCCTAGGTATATTTATAGAATTCAAAAGTTTAACTTCTCTACACAGATTTCTCCAATTTCGATCAATCTCTTCTGTTACGGGATCATCCCATGATAATTGTAATTTCCACAATTGCTGAAGGATCATTTTTGCGAGAATTACAAACGGAGCTATCCACCCCAATGGATCGAATAGTTTTGCTACGAATGTCAAAATAATCCTTTTAGTCGGAACACTTTGATACTCTATTACACCGACATTACATTTGAATTCATCATTGTCCGGATGCCATTCCAATCCCAGAACTTTCGATGTTTTGTCTTCTATTACACGATGAATATTGTCACTATCTGTGTTTGTTAAGCCAGAGGTTTTTAACAATGACGGTTCACTTGTCGACCATTTGTGAAGCTCAAAGCCACCCCTTTTTAGCAGTTGTTGCAGTTCGTCTATCAATGCAGTACCTTCCGAACTATCTTTTACACCAGTTAACATATCATCAGCATAAAAATCTCTTAAAACTATATTCTTTGCCTATGGAAAGTTTAATCCTTCATCAATCGCTAACTGACTCAAAACTTTGGTTGCAAGATATGGAGCAGCTGCAGTTCCATATGTAACTGTTTTCCAAACGACAAACTTGTATTTGTTTATACGGGCTATCTCTCCATAATATTATCTGAAAATCTCTATCTTTTTCATGAACTTTTATCTGTCTGTACATCATTTTAATATCAGCGGTTATTGCAATGTTATGAAGTCTAAATCTTAGTAAAATACAAACTAAGTCATCTTGTATTTTTGAGCCTATCATTAGCGTATCATTTAAAGAAACACCTGTGGTTGTTTTAGCGCTCGCATCGAAAACAACTCTCAATTTTGTTGTTAAGCTAGAGTCCTTCAACACGAAGTGATGTGGGATATAATAGTGTTTATTCTCTAATTCATAATCTGTGTCTGGCACTAATTCTACGTGTTCTAGTGAAAAAGTACTCTTTCATAAAGTGAATATACTGGTTGTAAATTTCTTTCATAGATAACAGCCTCTTCTCCAAGTATTGAAATCTTCTGTACGCCATTTCACGGGAGTCACCTAGAATATCTCTATTATGTTTGAATGGTAATGCAACTGAATAATGTCCTGATGTGTCTCTAAAATGCGAGTTTTTAAAATGTTCTTCACAAAGTTTTTCTTCATTTGTTAAAGGTTGTACATTTGGAAACTTTTCTAACTCCCAGAAAGAATTTACTAACTCATCTGTGTTTGTGTTCAAATGATTTACATATACTGGCTCAAAATTTGTAGATTCAAAATTTGTAGTACCCGAAATTATCCATCCCAACCTCGAATTTAGAGCAAATGGTAGATCAGGACCACGTTTGACAATTTCTTCCGTCATTAAATGCAGAAATACATTTACTCCAAATAAAATGTCAACTGGTTGTAAAATAATGGATCAGCTAATTGTAAATCACTGAAGTTATCGAAGATGATTGATGGCAAAGATACATAGGGAATGTTATCTGTCACCTTGTCCAGTACAAACGCTGATGTTGATACACGAATATCACTTTTAAAATGAGAAGTGAATACTAAATCGACTTCCCCATTACTTATAGTATTAAATTCTCCTAGACATGATACAGAAATGGAATTATCTTTCACTCGTAATCCTAATTTCTTCACACAATCCCTTGAAATAAATGATCTCTGAGATCCAGTGTCACATAAACATCTACACTTCACAAACTGTTGTTCAGAATTTTGAACTTTTATTAAAGCAGTACAGAATAAAATGTGACTGGTTTGATTACCTTTTGCATTCGAATCATAATGAGAGGCACAAACTGTGGCTGAAACGTCCTTAGGACTCGTTAATTCATCTCTTTTAGGGATAGATTGGGTAGGCGGAGATATACTGTTTAACTGAGTTTTATTCCTTGAATTATTTAAAGCAATGTTGACATGTATTTAAACTCTTGCATTTTTTGAGTAAGTGCATATTAGATAAACAATTAAAACAGTAACGATTAGATTTTACAAATTCTATCCTTTGCTAAACCGATAAATTTAGAAATTTCGAACATTTGGCTAAACTATGATCTTCTTTACAATAACCACAACCCAAAGTAGCAACCATAACATTTTTCTTATTTTGAAACACAGATTTAGGTACCTTATTACTTGTTGATTTGCTATTTTGAAGTGTTCTTGCATAGCTTTTTAGGAATTCAATTAAAGTCTAAAGTTTTGGAAGCTCATTAGATTTTAATTGACGTCCCCACCATAATTTTGTAGAAGGGTCTAATTTTTGCAAAATTAAATAAGTCATTAAGGTGTCACCAAAATTATCAATGGTTTGATTCAATACTTCTAAAGAACCAATTACTTCATTAATATTGTCAACTAAATTTAAAATAGCAAATGCTGATTCATTTTGAATAGTTGGTAAGCTTAGAAAACGTTTAATATATGCAAAACTTTGTTCTCTCTTATTTGAATATCTTTCGTCTAACAGATTCAAAATTACAATTTCAAAATTACAATCCGAAATTTGAATGGTTTGAATAATGCGATATGCTTCACCTTTCAACGAAGCCTTCAAATACTGCAATTTTTTAGCATTAGCTCAATTTGTATTATTTCTTACACAAGCACTGAAAAGATCTTTAAAAGCTATCCATTCTGTAATATGACCACCAAAAGTCGGTAATGTTAACTTGGGTAATTTAATATTGTCAAGAACCTGTTATGAAATTACACTATTAGAATTATTTTTACTATTTTGATTTTTTAATATTTTTTCACTTTTAAATTTCCACAAATAAATTTTATCTGTGTACTCCTGAACATTATCTATTTCGTTTTCTAATTCTTTAGTATCTGTAATTAAACCTTCGATTTCAGAATCAGTTTTTTTTAAACTTTTTTTTAATTTTCCTTAACTCAATTTCTTTTTTTTTTCAATAATTCGACACATTCCTCTAGTTCTATTAAATTAATTTCATCTGCAGTTAAAATAGTTTCAATTTTCTTTACATATTTAGTAACGCTCCTGCGTAAAACCGTTCTTTTTGTTTTAAAAGTTATAAGTTCACTCATAATTGATCAATTCAAAAACAGAAATTGTTCTTGAATCACTTAACACTATTATTAAAATGAAATCGAATTCTATGTTGTATTACAATATTGTTCTTAAAACTTAACAACAAATTAAACGAATTTTTGTTCAAAATCCACTTACCTCACAAAGTGGAGTAATTTTTTACCAACCATATCCATATTTGCATTGTTAGAATACACTTAGAACAGTCACTATCTTCACTAGCTCTCCGGCTAGACTTTTGACAACAATTTATGTTCTTTCACTTAATATGTTTCACAAACTATAATCAATCAACAAATTGACTGTATTCCTACACTTTTATTTAATTACACTAATTATAAATAATATGTCAGCGATGCGAAATAATTGATACAAAAATAAGCGAGCCATTCTACATGGCTGTCACAAACACAATTCTATCAATTAATTATCTTGTTGCCACACATCAAGTTCAAAACTAAAGGAAGAAAAACAAAAGAAATTTACGCTGTTTGCAACAATAAAATGAAGCAAACGATACTCACATAAACATAAGTCATTATCATGTTCTTTATTATATGTTTACCAAATTTATTGTAAATTTATCTCGAAATTATAGACTTGTCCCTTTTTAAAAGCTCTTATTTAGTTCCATCATAGTGTTTAGTTGTGGGTGGAATTTCGTGATCGATTTTCAGCCTACTTCCTGATAAGCTTCGGGTTCAAATTTTATACACACAAAATGGTTTCAACTCGATAGCTTATTGAGAAATTTTCATAAGCTTTATTTGTTTGATCGATGACAACAGATTGCAGTTAAGCGATTTTTTCAAAATCAGATTTAGATTTTTTTCTTAATAATTGAACAATTTTTCACACATATCGTCGTTTACTGAGCAAACAAATAGAAATTTTATTATTTGCCCTATCGAACACAGCGAGAAAAAACATATTTTGAATTAATTTGGGTGAGAATTGTAATTTCTGAAATTTTGGCGAACTTTTGAAAAATCACTCAATTTTAGACTATTTGTAGTTTATGCTTCTAAAATGTCATCTAAAAATACATCATATAAGGTTTTGTAATTCTCACAGATTATAAAGAAGCTTTTCATCTTCTTTTAAAACGAGAATGATAAAAAATATTAATTGAGAGATTTTCCGTATTTTTAAAAACCTTTTGCAGTCTGAAGTAGATGAGAGATAAAGGCATTCTGAGTTTGCCATCTTGGCGCTCTTAATGATGAAATTTCCCGACTTGGCGCTTTTAATGATGAATTGGGGATATTTTATCGTTTTTGGCCCAAAGGGCAATTTACCCAGAAGGGCTGTTAATTTCGTTTTGGCATTTTGCGTTCATTCACCATAAACGGCAAATCACTTTTTAAATAGTTGCCACCAAATATTTTCCTGTATTATATTTAAAGAAAGTCCTGTATTATATTTAAAGAAAATAATGAATAATCTACATAAATATATGTGTGCTTCTAGCATTGTGATAAAACAACGGTACTTAGAGCCATCCAATTTTGAATAACGTTATCCTCCACCGAATATGGGCATCTGGAAGCTAAAATTTGGAATTTGTTTTATTATCTATTTCATATTTTGTTTAGCATTTATGAGTTTTTGATTAAGAAACTCTACAATTTCAAAGTGAGCAATGGCAACACTCTACGAAAAAATTTTTTTTTTATCTCAAGTGCGCGAGACTGTGTTTCGGAAATTCTAAAGATATGCTCTTTTAAATTTTTATGAATTGAATTTTAAGTGCAAAGAACATGATATTTAATAAATAAAGGTAACACACAAAACGTTAAAAATTTGGGCATAATATAAAATCTGAAAGCTTTTAGAATTTTTTAAACTTTTTTTTAAATTTTCTCTATGGACATATGGAAATAATATATTGAAAAATTCTCTTGACAGAATTCATTTACAATTTCATATCGCGACTGATAAAAGCGCGGGGTTCCTAAATAATGAAAATTAGTAATTTATTAGCATTGTCAAATGCATAAACCTTTAATTTTTTAATTTAGCTTTGCTTCCCCACGCTTTTAAGGCTTGCGATGTAAAATTCATATGTATATACTGACTAAGAACGAATTCATATGTATATACTGACTAAGAACGAATTCATATGTATATACTGACTAAGAACGAATTCATATGTATATACTGACTAAGAAGAAATATATAATACATACTTAGACAGACTACGTACTTCCAAATGTACAGACTACTTTTCTTTGCTTATTTTTCTCGTTTTCTTAAACGGATTTTATTAAGTATATCTCCCGCCTTCTTACCGTGTCTTCGTGGTGTAGTGGTCCGCATGCTGGGTGCGTATTCCAGAGGTACGTGGTTCGATTCTCTGCGAAGGCGTTGCTCATTTTTCACATCTCCTGCTTCCATAAAAATAACTAATGTCTCTACAATTTAATTGTCTGAAAACTGAGAGAGAAAAATTATGGAAATATTTTAATTTCCGAAGAATGCGATTACAATAGCAACATAAAAACTGAGAAATAGTCACGGTTAAACTATCGGTAACTATCACAATATTATTTCATTAAAAGAAATCTGCGTTATATTGAGAATACGTAAAAATATTATCATTATGCATAGAGCTTATCCATAAAAAGCAGATAGTAAACTCCATCTTATATTAGAAAAGGCATACAGAAGTTATGCAAAAAATAGTCAAAATGGGTTCAAAAATGGCCAAAATAGATACTCCCGTTGAAATATGATATCTGAAATTTTTGCGATTGTATTACTTCATTTAGTTTGTACAAGAAAGTAAAAACATTCACAAGAATATATCCAGTTACTACATCTCAATATTCAAACAAGTATTCAGCGGGGGGAAAAAGCACAAATTTGTTTTGAAGACCTCGTACCAATTTTACAGAAACTAACATTCATATTTTCTAAAATAAATTCTTTTTCTCGGAAATATTTCTTAGAAAATATTATTTTTCCTGAGTACTTAAAATTTCATACACTTTGACGTATGTTGCAACCTCACAGCTAAGCTGACTTTCCTAAGAAAGGTTATCTCTATACGAAAACACGAAGAAAGGAGTTACCAAAAAATACTGTTTAATAAACACGCGTTATATCCTTTTAATATATCAGCAAAAGAAAATTCCTAAAATATATTCAGTTCGAATATCTGATTTATTAGCAAGATCTCATGATAAACGATGTCTTTTGAAATAAGTTCAAAGAAGGAGAAAAAAACCATTCGAGCTCTCAAAATGATTTCTTTAGAATTGATGACTGAAATACTTAATTCAATAAGACATAAAAAATCCAAAATGTAATCATTGGTTTTCTGATATCGCTACAAAACATGTCATGAGTTGTTTTTGAGATTCACAGTCGTGGTAAAAGCTCTGAAATGTTGAAACGAATAAAAAAAAAATTCGGAAAACTCATTCTTGTTGTCATACTGGACATTAAAAATCGCATTGGTAAGAATTTCTGTATGTTTGTCAAATATTATTTTTAGATCTGTCAGTTAATTGACATAGGATTAACTAAACATTTTCCAACCATAGTCAGTTTTGAGTTTTAAAATAAACTGGGCACTAACTAAGCTACCGTACTATTTCCTTGCTTATTTTTCTCGATTTCGTAAACTAATTTAATCGTCTGAAAACAGAGAGAGAATAATTATGTGATATTTTAATTTCCGAAGAATGCAGTTACAATAACAACATAACAGAAGAAAATTAGTCACTATTAAACTGTCGATAATTATCACAATATTATTTCATTAAAAGAAATCTGCGTTACAATAAGAATACGTAACAATATTATCATTACAATATCTGACGGTTATTGAGCCGGAGTACGATGTGCTCTTCTGGTAAGCTTATTCACAAAGTTTATCGAACTGCTAACTCACAAAAATTGCTACTCTCATTGTAACTGCTAACTCTCAAATCTATTCTTTGTTTTGAACCTCAGGATAGTAAAAATTTGCAAAGGAATTTCAAGTGAAATTCTGAATTTTAAGACTTGGAAAACTGATATAAGATGTAATTTTTATGCATTAAAAATTGTTAATTTTAAAATTCCAATAATGCAATAATTAGGATGTTATGAGATTCATTATGGCGATCTAATGTCATGATTTGATTTGCGAAACTGCTCGATGATACTATGAGGTGAATGAGCGTTAAGGCATGGACTGCTACTTTGTTATTATATGTTTATTATTAGTTTAGTTATTATTTCCATAGTTAGTAGTAACACCAGCATCTTGGCAGAGTTTCACGACTAATCGTGAATTGATTCGTTAGAGAATAAGAAACTACTAGGACATCATAAAAAAGTTTTCCCGTTATATGAACCCCTGGCGGTCTATCTGCGCAACCAATCGAAATGAAATTTCAGATATTTTTTCAAGATGGTATGCGCTTGAGGCTGTGGTGATTTTAAAACAACAAAGCTCTCATATTTACGATTACAATGAAACCATTTCGAAATTTTCGAATGGCAACAAACCACTTTTTCTCGTGCAAATGGATCAATGCACTGAAAACCCCTTTAAATAGCTTCGAAACGATAAATATAATGAAATTTGATGCGTAAAATATTTGAAAAGAAGAGCATTGTAAACGACCGGTGAACACCGCAAGAAAGGAGAGCAAATAACGTTTCGAATGACAAGTTTTCAACATGCTTACCTTTGCAGACGATAAAGCATTGCATGTGAGACATAGTTGATAGCAATAATGCAAGTAACATCGCATATAACTTTACGTTTTATGGCATTTTCAGTTCTAAAAAATATCGTGTGGATTTGATGTTCACACTTTAGATTTCAGAATGCAGATTCAGATTAACCACAGAATCACAAATCCGTCAGAGTGAAGTAGGGAGATTGCAGGTGGCCACGAAACTGCGGAAAGTTACCGAATATAATTACTTTGAAATGTTGTACACATTGAAAACTTGCAGTTCCGGTGAAATCTTTCTTTCCTTTCTTGTGTTATTAGTACTTTACTATGCTCTTTTTGTTAATTTTTTACACCGGCAATTTTCGTCATACACTGTATCGTTCGAGCGCCATTTAATGGCTTTTCAACGCACTGATTATAGTGCGAAAGAAAGAAATGGGTGTTGCCATTCGAAAATTTTGAAATGTTCTCATTTTAATCGTAATCGCAATTGTTTAAAATTACCACAATCTCGAGGGAATGTCTTCAAATAACAGTCTAAAATTTCATTTCCATCGGTTGAGCGGATAGGCCACTAGAGATTCATATTATCAAGGAATATTTGTTTTAACTACCTTTGTTTTATAAAAGCTTAATAGAAATATTTCCAGTGCATTAGCCCTGAAAATACTCAATCAAATATCTAGTTTCAGTTGCATAAAAATGCGCCGCCGGACAATTCCATTCTTGTCAAGTAGTACCTACTGAAGAAAAGCGTCACAGTTCTTTACCACATCCCCCTTATTCAAGATATGATACAATTATATTATTGTATCTTGCCTAAAGTGAAATCTCACCTTGGAGATAATTATTTTAATAGCATTGAAAAGATTCAGAAAACGCAACCACAGACTTTAAAAAAAAAACTCCAAAGAATGATTTCTATGAAGAAGGCATTCAGTATGCATACGTGCTAAGTGTTATACAAACTTAAGGACTGTGTATTGAAGGCTAAGAAGTAAGACCATTCTTTCCTTCTGCAATCGATTTTTTACAGACTTAGTTCTGATGCACTGTAGATTAATTACATGTATGATGGTGATCGCTATCGCATCCCTTATTATTTTGATTCACAAAGAAACAAAATTGTGTTTCCTTATCATCTACCGAGTCCGAGTTTAATTCTGCATCCACTACTGCTCAAGAGCCCAAATTGATATTATATCATCTTAAAGTATTTTGAACTACCGCAAAAACTACTCATTAATGTTAAATATTTCTATTCAAGAGACATGGAAGAGAATATAATAATAGAGATAAAATACTGCAATACAAATTCCATAACTGCAGATATTTTCACTAAGCCATTCCCCAAACCAAAATTCCCGAAAATTACGAAATGAGCTAAATATAATTTTCACCCTTTTCACAAATGCATAATTTAAGGAGAAGATTGTTGAAAATTAATCAAGAATTTTGAAAAATATTCTTTTTGTATCTCACTTCTAGTAACCGTGGCTACGCCAAGGCAAGCGCCGAAGTCGGCCAAAAACGATATCCCATGATTCTTTTAACTCTTAATTATTATTACTCGCTCTTTTGGATCTATATATACCCTTAATGCATCCGTCACTTTTTATTATTTAATCAAAAGTGAATAAATATGCTTTGCGTATAAATACGTAATACATTTGTCACTATAAGATTTTATTTCCGAGATTTAACCTGCGCTGCCTGAATCATAAACAAAAGATAAGCAAAGTTTGCTATCTTCATCTTCAATTGTGGCCCTCAATCATTCATAACACTCACTTGATCTTGCTTCAGAATACTTCTTTGTATCGGCCCTCGTTGTGAAAATATTTACAGATTGCAGAGGAGTTGCAGCCCTCGATCATCCAGCATGATCTTGCTCCAGCAGACGGGAGGGGGATGATCGTGCTCGTGGTGAAACAGTTTATGGACTGCAGAAGAGTGATAGCCCTCGATTATCTAGCAGAGTTCTTTCTGTTCAGCCTCCGTCATGAAACCATTTATGGACGTCAGAGGAGTTGTCGTTCATCCAAATTGGTCTTGCTCCAGACTTCTGTTTGGTCTGGTCGTGAAATATTTTATGGACTGAAGAGGAGTGATAGCTTTCCATTATCCATTGCCCTCACTTCATCTTGCCCAAGCAGACTGCCTTCTGTTCATACATCTGAAATGTGCTCTAAAAGGGGAACGGTTTTTGGTCATTCACAGTCATGTAGCGAAGATTCTGTATTCGATGTCTTAGTGGAGTTTGCCTTCAGTTTTCAAGAAATGCACATTCGTTGGCAAATGTGCATTGCAAACGACACACAATACTTAAAAAATATAAAACTTTTTTTTTCTTGATTTAGATGAAAATATTTCGTTAAAGACACAGTCTCCAAATTTTATTGTCATATCTTCCATTATAAAGACATGGCCAAGAGATATCCTTTCTTGTATAGAAATTATCCTATTTAAGCCTCCCAGATATTTTATCTAACCATGACTGATTACTGTTCTGTGTAAAACCACTCGATTAGGATTAAATATAAGAATGTTTATCGGTAGTTTAATTTCACTGAATAAACTAAGCAGTGATTTCCCATGCGACATTCAATAAACCAAGAACTTTCCGAAGAATACGATTTTACTTTCATCTTAAAAAATAGTTATTAAACCTTTGCATATTTAAAATAAAATAAATAGCTTTTCGTTTCACATTTAATAAAAAATATCTTTGATGTTTGGAATGAGACACATTTTTGAGAGCTGTAGAAAAATAAAATATTAACCACATATAATCATATGCCAACGAATTCACGTGCCGTATTTTAAAATTTATTTTCTGGAAAGGTATACAACTGGGAAATATAATATCAAGGTTTAATGCTAGGGAAAATTATTTTGCTTTTTACGAATAATTTCCTGTTTCTATTGCTATTTTATTTAGAAGTTGGTTTTAATACCGTGATATATAGCTTAATGTCAGATTTGAAAGTGACTCAAAAGCGGATCAGTGGAAGAAGAATTTGTCTTGAAAAAGTGGGCTTAGAAATATTAAAAGCAAATATGATGCTAAAAAGGATAAAAGTTCTTGAGTTATAATTCTACAACAGTTTATCATTCTTATTTCTCCTCTATGGAATTTTGCAATTCCGAGTCGTCTGCAAACGAAATAAGTGTAGATATACAAATAACGCTTTTTTAATGCTGCAAACATCGTGATTCATTTGAATTTTGGTAGGCATTTCATATCCAGAAGCATCAATAATTACTGTGTATATTTAAAACTGCAGTTGCTTATCTTAGGCAGATTGTTCCCTTAAAGTAGTCTAGAGTCTGTTACTTTAATATAAGCAGCACTTCAAGGTCTTTTCACCCTCCCCGATTCCACCTTTCGTCATCCTAGCTAGCCCTATTTTCCTCCATCTCATTTAAGTCTGTAACACAAATCAGCCTTCGTTTGTGCGTTTTTCATGAAGCGAAACACGCTAAAATATGAAGTGGACAAAAAACGATTACGCTGCGTTCAGACGATGGTTTTGTGGCCATAAAGGTTTCTGGTTTAAGCATAAAAAAATTAAGTTTATTCACACTTATTTAGTAGGGTTAGAGCCATAGCCAATCACGGAAGGGAAAGTTGTGCATGCGTAAATGTGTAGCCGACTCAGCAAAACCGTTGGCCGTTTCCTTCTCTGTGCCTGATCGGCTCTTACATACCAAGTGGCATAAAGCTGAAAAGTTAGAACATTGAGGCAAAATGCTTAAATCAGTTTTATTGACGTAGCAATGTCTGGCTGCCTAGCAACGAAGCTCGGCTCAGACCACTTATGATTTTCAAATCACAGTGTGAACGAAGTTTGAAGGTACTAGACCATTTTCCACTACTGTCGTTACCATCGTTGCGAGGTAAGTTTGGAGGGGTAAAATGACACTGAAATGCCTATTATAAAGCAACAGACTGTAATGAGGTTTCATATCTCAGGTTACATTAGATTAAACTAATTCAAAATAACCACCCACGGAGAGGAATGAGTTCATGAAGAGCATTCTCAGTGAAACGGGAGTTTATCCAAATCGTACAAGGTTTAAACCACGTAAACTGACATGCAGCAGAAACGGCCATGCAGCAAACCTCGGTTAAACTACCAGTTCTAAAATATCTTATCCGTCTGGCCCCATTTGGAATTTCAAAATGGCATGAGCAAATTCAACTATTTCTTGTTAGAATATTAAAGTTTTTATTTCGCACTATAACGAATGAAATATAGTGACGCTTTACTTTCTTGACAAAAACCATGATATATTCCGTGAGAAGTTTGCTCTTTTTCGTCGGATATATTACCATGTAAATAATGTTATGAAGAATAAATCTGTAAATTGATTTTTATTTTCAATTTTATAATTTTCATAATCAGCGGAGAATGAAGTATTATGAATATTTTTATTCTTTTAAAGCAATAGAAATGTCTACAGGTAAAGTCAATTGTTACAGGTATGTAGGAATGGGAGCAGACCAGAATTCCATCATTAATCCAAGAGATATAAACCTACCGCACTAAATGTGCAGATCCTTCTCGATTTCATGGAAAACACCCTAGTGATGGATCCGAGGATCTTCTACCTCTCTCATCTACAACCAAACCACTCAAGAGGATCTTCGCCTTGCCAATTTTTTAAAGTGCGTCCTTGCCGCAGGGACACTTTATAAACATCTATGCCTTATCCAAGACTAATGATATGCAGCCAGGGCTAATATATAACCCAGGGCTAATGATATGCAGCCAGCATCGCTAATCTCTACACCGATCGGAATTTTCCTAAAATATGTAGATCTTTAATCGTTAACACTAAGTTACATTACATTCCTTTGCGCTGCTTTTCATTAAGTATTTCGAGGACTCAACCAGCGCTGCCTTTGTGAAAGACTTTTAAGACTTTTAATTTATCTCTCAGGCTATCTGGCAAAGAAACCAGATTCCTTGTCTTGACGTCTTGTTAGACCCTAAGTCTTGACATTATATTTGTAATAAAATATTGTTTTTTTCAAATAATAATTGCGTGACAAACTGAGTAATTCAAAAGAAACAAGGAACTATTTTAATAATTTTTATTTTATTTTTTAAGAATATTCCCAACTTACATAATCTAAATATATTTCATTTAAAATATATATAATTAGCGCTTTCTGCAGGATTATTGTTACAGACACAAAATGTGTTCAACGCCATACTTCAGGGTATAAAAATTTTTTTAATGATCTTTTAAAAAATCTCATGACATGAGGCTTAATTAGATCATATTTTATAAAAGGACAAATTTCACTATTTAAGTATCGTAATTGCAAACATTATTTGAATCTTCCAGCTAACATTATTTGTATGAGCGTCTAGACGAGTTTTTACTAGTTTTAAAAGTATTCATGTATAAAAACGCATTTTACGCATCCAAAAAACAAAATGGCTAATACCCTTAGGATATGTATAACTGTAACCATAGATTTAAATTATTTAAAAGAATTTAAACGCGATTCACTTTAGTGCCCAGTTATGTCGATAATACCAAGTACCTTTTAGCAGAGGCATTAAAAAAGTTTCCGAATTTAAAATTATATTTTTAATATGTTAATTAATCGTAACATTCATACATAGAACTAAAATAGCCATTAATGTAAAAACTATTTTTTTTTTTGGAGTTAAGGGCTAATTTTAAATGGTTCACTAAAATCGAAATCAAGATATTTGGCGTCTTAATTTCGAATTTGCCGTCTTAATTTTGAATTTGGCGGCATTTCTCTGTAAATTGTCAGTTCTTACAATATACAGTAGACGCCGCTTTAGGTGATCGCTGTTAAAGTTATAATGGGGATATTGTTACCGAATTGGCGATGTCTTGGCCATTTGTATATGAAACATGGAAAATACATCATTTATTGTGATAAATAATTCGATTAAAAAAATGAACTATTATCGAATAAATTTCTTAAACTGAAGTAAAATCGCAAAGTAAAAAACAATTCATCAAATAAGGTCAAATAAATTATACAAATTTAATAATTTATAAATAATTATTTGTATTATTAATTTATAATACAAATAAATTATACAAATAAATTATACAAATTTCCAAGTGACAGAGAAATACCGCCAAGTAATACGTTAAATCATCAAACGTCTTGGTTTGGATTTTAATCAACTATTTAAAATTAAGCAATGTGAGCAATCTTAAATTGGCTTAGATTTTGATAAACTGCCGATTATGAGAGAGGTCAGACACACGTGTCTCTTCTTCAGGAGAAACAAAATCTGAGTTAAAGACCACATGTCTTCTTTATACACCTATTAAATTATATGCACTTCGTTTAAACTTGTTTCCTTGAATTATTCTAATTTAAATAGCCGATTCCAGTTACAAGGCAAGTTGACATCAAAAACTGCGAATTTTGAAATTAAATATCTCAGTCAATTTTGGAATTATGGACTTTAATTTCTTCTATTTTTATTTTTCTTCTATTTTTCTTTTTTCATAATGAGTATAAAACTTTCCCAAATATAAGTATAGGAAACCACATCAAAAGTTAGCTTTTATTATTTACCCCCCCCCTTTTTTTTAAATTTAATATTGCCAAAACATGAATATTTTCATCATTTAAAATACTTCTGTAAGTGAAAGTATAAGTCTACGATCATTGATTACGAAAATAAAGGCCAGGCAATTATTGTTAAGCTCGGTAAGGTGGCGTGCGTGGGTGTGAGAAACTTTCAGTAATTTTTTTCCTTTTTTTGTTTTAGAAACTAAATATGCATGAAAACGTCTACTAAATTGTTTTTTTTTTTTCATTTTTTAATTTTGCATTTGTATGTTCTTTTTCAGCGAAAGAAACTCTTCAGGTGCGAGGATTAAGAGAGCAGCACCGGTCAAATAATTTTCAGAAAGGTTATTATTCATTTATGAATAAACGTTTTCGTCAAAAGCATTGTAATACTTGATAAAAATATTTTGCCTTTTCATAATTAAAATGCTGTGAAAGTACTTGTTTTTATATATTTCTGGCTATATTTAGATTAAATTAGTTAAATTCCAGACTATTAAAAGGGTATTTTTTTTCTCATCGTTTAATGACATCATTCGGTTAATATGATCAAAATACGAGGACCGTGGACAAACGTGATCCCATTAAGTGGCCCAAACTTATTTAGGGACTTCAGTTTTAAAAATTTTACTGTATAATATTTTGATCATATTAAGCGAATAGTTGATCACGATAATTGATGTATTTCTATGTTTTTGTATGCAAAAATACGGGAGTTCGGCAAATCGATAATAATATTTAAATGATAACATTAACCGTAATCACATTAAGCGGCAACTATTGCACTGTGATTTCTTTTAATTACATTTGAAGTGGAACGCACGGGGGGGGGCGGAGTTGCGTACAGACGACGGTGGGAAGGCGTTCTACGATGCATGACCGCTTTGGAGTTATTGTCCTATGATTTCAAGGAACAACTTCGTGGGCTTATTTTTATTTGGCTTCCCTCCTGAGAGTCAGGGTCATACGTCCACTTCTAAGATTGCATGCTAGCTGAAGATCTTTCATATTTGGTCACGAAAACATGCAAAACATATTTACCAGTGCAGTAAATCATGGTGAAAAAGGGATTTATTCAAATACATACAAAGTGAAGTTATATTTTGTCTTTATTTAATTTCTTTTATGAGTTAAATTTCGTTCTTGGCCAAATAACGCTTAATGTAACTTACTGCAATAGAATGCATTTTAACCGGAGGCACCCGAACCGCGTGTGTTAAGAAAACAGATCTTACCGTATAATTGAGCAATATTTCTAGAACTTGCTAGCTCATATGCATTTTAGGGACCATCTGTAGAAATTACAACTTATGAAGTCTGTGCATAAAACTTTTAATCTATCCCCTCAAATTGAAGAAATAATATTGAAAATGGTACAGATTATTTAAAACTAAATCGTAAAACATGATTTTTAATTCCAGAAAAACAAAAATAAACACCATTTTAGAATAAAAGTATTTATTATCGCATAATAGTTACGAATTCCTTAGTATGGTGGCATTATAACTTCCAGTGTCAACCTGCTTACAAGACTGTGGGCGTAGTTTTAAAAATTCGCTGTCAATACAATGAAGCTTCATAACACCATATACTGACATAGATGAACATTCCTCGGAAAATCTTATTAAAAATCTGCAATTATTTGTCAGTTTTCTTTCTCGTAACTTTCTTGCTGCGCCTGTCGTCTTTACACATTTACACGCGCTTCTCACCCTCCTTCTTTCCCAGTATATATCCAATTATTTCATTGCCATTTTGAGACTATGCGACCGGAACAGAATTATTTATATCCATACAAGCCTGCACTTACTTTGTATTAACAATTACTGTCTCCGAATATGCAAGTAAATTCAAGATGTCGGGTACGAGCCCCAGGCATGTTTCTAAAACCAAAAGAATCTTTGTCACTCAACTCCTCATGTACGAACATTATCATAACCCAACAATGTACACCAACAGCGACGTGATGCTTTTTACATCCATGACAGAAAACAAATATGGCGATCTTCAGCGAGAATTATTTCTGAAAACAGTGACACTTCTTTGAAAGTCCACACATGAACGTATAAAAAGGATCGTAATTTATCTTAACATTCCGGATAATTCCTTGATTCAGTAGTTGGATGAGGCTTATTGCACAGAGCGGCAGAACACATAACATAAATTTTTCAACAGTTAAATCTTCAGACTGATAGTTCAATAAATACATTTTCTTTCTCTCATTCGCAAGATCTTGTATTTAAATTTAAACTTTTTATTGCCAGTTAATTCGATGCTGGCTAATTGGGTGTCAGTGACGAGGAATTTAACTGCATTTCGCTCTTTATAGAATTGCAATGGAAATATGGATTTTAAGGTGGGAAAAATAAGAAGTTTGTATGGGCAGCACACATTGGCTAGGGTAATATCAAAGACGTCGCTTATGGTTAATATATCTGAAAACCATTAAAAAATACTGAAAACTGTGAGGCCTACTATTTTTGAGTAGTATTAACTGTGAGGAAAAGAACTGTGAGGCCTACTATTTTTATAGTAGTTATTTTAATTTGTTAGCCTTTTCTGTCATTTTTGATTTCCTTCGCATTTTCTCGCAAGGATGTAAGTGAGTTAGGGTGAACGTGAGTGTATTTAAACTGAAGCAGCGAAAATGTTAGCGACAGCGTGTTTTGGCTGTTGATTACGCATTTCGTTACATCTATAAGCTATTTGAATGTTGAATCTTGGCTTCGCATTCTCGACGTCGAAGTTAATATCACGCCGGTTTAAGTTTCTGAGTCACCTGCTAGTTTAAATAAATTTGCGTAGTTTTGATCTACTAGTTTACCTTTTAAATCAGTTTATTACTATTATCTTTACGTTACTTACCACAAGTGGCTGTTGAAATTGTTAGCACGTGTGTGTATATAACTGAGTTCAATAAAAGGGTCTTTTATACTCTTCCCCTACTGTATTCATCGTCTAGTTCTACTATCCAAATTTTCACGTAGGTCTAATAAACTGTATATTAGTACATAAACCTAATTGACAGTCTGACTGTATTTTTAGGTAGTTTAATCTGAAGAATAATTTTATTTAAATAGGTATTAAAAAGAAGGTAAAAAGGAAATACTGCTTTTGATTGTATTGCTCTTGTGCTTCAGTATGAGTCAACTGAAAGCAAAACATTTATGGTGCACGTTTGATTTGTTTTTGAAAACGAGTAATTTATTTTTAAGTAATGATTTAGTGATGATGAAATGCTTATACATTTGGCATTGGTTACACGACCAATTAAGTCACATTCATTAAGTTATGGTTAAAAATAACTTCTAAATACTGTGATATGATCTGCTATCATTGCTGTTATACCGCTCACTTATCTCTTCCTTTTTATATTTTTTGTAACTTTTCCTTTTTGTAGACAGTTTTATTTTTCGCTGATGGCTTGTAATAGTGATTGCTTCATTATTCATTAATTTAGCTATTTTCAGACCATTCCTAGTTAATCCACCTCCGGTTAATGGTGAATTGACTGTTCATTCATATTCAATACCTGAGAATATGAAATGTTCCAGAGATTAGAAAGGGATAGTGACATATAAATAAATATCAGAAGTAAAAGAAAAGGAAATTAAAATATTTGTCAGACTTTTAAAACATTGAAAGTGTAATATGTATACAAGAGTAAAACGGAGGAAAAAACTCTGACTTTGGATGAAATCAAATTTTAAATATTTTTATTAAAGCGAAATTCTTCCTTTTAAATTCGTATAAAACCCTTTTGGGATTAATCATAAAATATTATTATGAAAAATGAATTTGTGAATTCAATTATTTTATGCTTATTTAAAGAATTTTAAAAAATTCAAATCAGTTCAGTATAAATGTTTTAATTGAGTTGAACAAAAGCCGTTTTCAACTTATCTAGGTTACACAGCAGCAATTATGTATATTTATTGTCTTGGTACTTTTAAATTATTTTATTTTTCTATTAATAGTTTATTTTTATTTCTTTTCTGCTTGAAGGATGATTTAACGATGATAGTGGCTTTTATTTATGCGTATACTTATTTGAAAATCTTATCGTTGTGATTTTATTCTTGATATTATCAATCTTTCCGAAAGATTATTGCAAAGTGTCTTTGCAAATAGAATTCTTAAGACAAGCGAAATATATCCTCATTTCGAATGACAATGAAAAATCTGTATGCATGATAAAAATATGTAAATTAAAAATTCTGTTCATTTTAATTTGAAAGTTTCCATTTTCTCTCCTGAAAATAATATTTGTTTATAATAAACTTCTCTGTACCGCGTTATTTCAAAATTAACAACCATCATATGACTCTTCATACAGCTCATGACACAGAGAGAACATTAAAGAGCTATTAATTAGCCAGTCACAATACATCGAAACCTGAAATAATTTCATTGGGGACCGTTACGTTTCTGCTTCTGTCCATACTTCTGTCTTAAGCACTTCATTTTGAACGGGTCACATTTTCTCCCTTACTTCTGTCCTGACAACTACTTATCCTTGCTCCTTAAAACTTACTTCAAAATTTTATTTGTATCGACAAAGTTTCCAAGAACAGACGCATATTTATCTGTATTGGCTTATTAAAATGCTTGACTAATGAGAAATAAAAGGGAGCATTTAAACCGGACCATGATTGTGAACTTCTTCTTTACGCATTTCGTACTCCATATGCTTTTCTAAAATATGCCACATAAATATTTAAATAAAAAAATAGAAAGTGAAAATAAACGCTCAAAACCTAATCTAGTTACTTGCTGATAGCAAACAAAAGTGGTAAAAATACAAAATAAAATGAGTGACAAACTGCAAGAAATGGGGGAGAGGGTATTTGCCAAAATCAAAAATGATATTTATATCTTCCCTGAATCGTCTTGAGAGGGTTGGAGCAACGAAGACCGCAAATAAATAAAAAGCACTTATAATAATACAAGCTATAATTTATAACAAATTTTCTAAATTCCTGTTTTGTATTCTCTAATTTTGCTCACAACTTTACTCCCAGTTTACTAGACGTTAACCACACAATTAATTAATTTAGGTGTTACTGACAAATAGTTTTTAATTTTTAAACTTTACATTTCAAATTTTAAAAATATTTTAATTATATTGGTATTTAACACTTTAACTTATTTCATTAGCTAAATTAAAGCGAATTAACACTTCTTGAACTCAAACTGCCATCTTTTCGGATTCCTAATCCAGGTAATTCCATGTTTCTGCCTTTGTCAATTTTTTCGTTTTTATTACTATATTATGATAAAATAGAAGTTTTTTCTAATTATCCTGATAGAGTTTAATCAGTTTTAATTTCATAAATTTTTCTAAACTCATTACTATACACATTTGGGCTTTGCTATTCTACAGACGTATATTCGTAATATACATGTAATATATTCGAACTCAGGAATTTAGATGGCGTAGATGTGTTGATCCATAATGATTAGGAAATCGTAGGAGAATGCAGACTAAATCTTCAGTTTTGTTTACGGCAACATGTTGCGGCTACACACTAGTCGGCACATTAAATGCGCCTGTTCCAAAAGGCTTACATTTTTGATAATTTTGTAGCAAGAAAGCAGAGCAGACAGACAGCAGTGTAGCTAGGCCAAAGCAAGTGCGAAATGTTCAGGATGAAATCTTAAGTCAGACTGAGTTAGTTTTGGTTTTCAAAGTATTTTGATTGGATAGTTAATATGGCTCTAAAATAATTATTAGCTGGTTGAGTTTAAGTTTCATTTACATCATCATAATTACGTAAAACTCATATGACATAGAACAGTTTCGAAATGACGCAGAACAGAGAGGAGTTACTATTTTTAGAATAGAGAAGGGAAATTTACGTTCATAATTCAATATTTAATATACTATTCTTTATTTTTCTTACGTACATGCATATATATATTTCATTTCATTTTTGTTCATGATGTGTTAATTATTTTAAGAACTTATTCATCTATTTTTATCTTTCATTTTATATTTTTGGATGAAATTTTCATTTATTTTATTTATTTTTTCACATGTTGAATTACTTCTGTTTTAAATGTGTTTGGACTCGGTCCGCTAAAATTTAAAATTTTTGCTTTTTAAGCTTTATTGCTTGTTTATGATGAAGGTCATTATTTTATTCGCCTTGTATGTTTTAAAAATTTTCATTTAATTCTTTTTCAAATATTGGGTTTAAAATTTACATATGGCTTTGTTTCCAAGTATTATACTATTATTTTTGTAAGTTTTGGTTTGGGGCAACATCTGTTCAAAATAATTTTATAAATGTTTCTATTTTTTCGCAATCGCTTTGAATCTGTCTATGGTTTTGATGCCATAATTTTGCAATTTTTTTCGGCAATAATTTTGGCCTGCAGGGGCTGGACTGATAAAAACACAGATTATTGCTTTTCTAAGACTGCTTTTAATTTTAAACTTTCAATTTGTGTCTTTGTCGGTTCAGACACAGGCTGCTTTTTTTATTTACTTCTTTCGTCTCACCAATACGATGCAGAGGAAGAAGTACATTTTATACTTCATTTTTGATGTTGGTATATTTCCCCCTCTTTTTTCTTGCAGACTGCCTCTGTGCTTCTGGATTTTTGCTTTTTGCATGTGATTTGTTCCGAATTGAATATGGGATGGATTTTAAACGCAATTTATTTAAGGAAATTTTGATTATACACTCAACAGTTTAAAAGAAATACCCTGCCACTTTGCAAAGCTTAAGAAATTTGTGTTTCAAATTAATTCAGAAAACTGAGCGATTTAAAAGCAACTTGTTGCCACTTGCAAAGCGTCGGATATTTATATTTCAATTTGAACCAAAACGCTCAGACTTTTAAAAACAGTGTGTTGTCACTCGGAAAAGCGTAGTAAGATTTTGTTTCAAATTTATTCACATAACTCAGCTATTTGAAAGCAATGTGTTGACACGTGGCAAAGCGTAAGGTATTGATGTTTCAAATTAATCAGAAAACTCAGCGATTTAAAAGAATATATGCCTTTTTAACACTTAAGTTTCAGCTTATTTTGTCTTCTTTTCTGATTAGACCACTGATTTAAAATTTATCGATATAATGGCAAGCAGAGATCTGTATAGAATTTGACAGAAGATGGATTTAGTAGAAGAATAAAATTAAAAAAATTATATATCGTCAGTCAACAAAGACTGATGCAGTCCGAACGAAAAGTGCACCGTCAATCGCCGGTGATTGACGCGTTTTGAACGGAAATTAATGTATTATTTACTGGTGATTGGCATGGTCCTTAGCGTGTTAATCAACAAATGCAGCAATTTAAAGAAAATTATGTTTAATTCTCTTTGCGCCGGTATGTTCCCATTCGGCAGAGCATAAGATATTTAATTTTAGTCTAAAATTTAGTCTGCCTATTATTGATTAACGCTTTGCGGCCCAGTGTATCTGGTCTGGACACACCTAAAAATTTCCTTCTGTACGCACAGAAAAATTGAATTTTTTCATTCAATTTTTCTGAATACTATAGGTTTACTATAGGTTACTATAGGTTTCTCTGAACCTTCTTTATAGTAGATGGCAGCTCAACACAAACCAGTCCATATATTTTAGCCATGTTTAGTTTTTTAAGACCCTCATTTTTCAAAGAAATCTTTCAGATTTTTTTAGGGTATAAAAGGAATTGTTTGAAAGGAAATTTTTATGCTATTTTTTGGCTGTATGCTAATCTCCTTATTCTATATTAGTTTAAAATTTTACCTTGAAATCTTGCCTAAAATCAAACGGCGAACCCAAGGTATGCCCGGACTGAGCTTACTGATAATCTAGGACAACTGAGAGTCTGTATTCTTTGTTTCTCCGCATCTCATCACCGAAGCTCTATTCAAGAAGTGTGCCACTTTGGGCACACCCACAGAATTAAAACGATAAGTGCTATCTTCACAAAATTTTACTTGTGTACTCCTCTAGGCCTAATTAGACTGCCTACCTTTTGTTTTTATCAAAACTCCGACTTTAAAAGGTAGCGTGCCTGAAAGGGTTAACAGACATCGATTTAAGCGATTTAAAGGCAGCAAACGCATTCTTCTTCTCTGCTGTTACTGATCACTAGCTCATTAAAATCATTATGAAAAATTAATCATGAAAATCAATATATAATTCCTTTCTTATAATAAAAAGCACATATGCACATTTCGACGTTGAAATCCTTTATTTCTATATAAGGTTTCCTGGAGACAGAAAGCTAGTGTATGAAAGTTATTGTGTTACTCGAAGCAATTCATCAATCATTAGATTCATTTTGGATCGTTAGATTTTTAAGAATGATGCGTTGATTAACGTTTAAATATGATATCAAGATTACAAGAATGTTTCATAATGTTTTACTTACATCAAGATTATTTTTCATTTCTGATGAATTCTGTTTTTAGCTATGTTTAAAAAGAGTGTTTTGATAAGCGGCCAGTATACAAAGAACGGCTCCACAGACTTAATCAATGATCCACAGACATAATCAAGTATAATTACTCTACTTAATTAATGTTTGTTTATTATAAGGATATGTTAGATTATATGGCCCTGGAGTGCTTTACCATATTAGACCTGTATAATGAGGTGTACCGGAACGAGCAATGGTGAATATCTTCCGACCAGTGGTACCTGTGTTATGTGAATACTATACCGTACGATGACAAACTCCACTGGTTACGTGACTAAAGATATTGTTCAATATCATAATAACGGGGGGGGGGTACCACATTCCTCAAAACGAAACTTTCGAGATGAAGTTTTCGTTAAAAATTAAGTGATTATTTCATGCAAAATTTTCAATTATTAAATCGTAACGAAGCTCTCAAATGCTTTACCGTAACCTAAATATTCCGAATAGACTCCATCAGTATACAAAAGCATGTACCAGCAGTTTATTTAATTGAAATTCAGCGATGACATTACATTCTTTCTATGTAAATAAACATAATAAAAACAGTAATAAAAAATAAAACGTAAATGGTTTGAAAGTTTAACTCCAAAGCATGTAGTCGTACGTATCTAACTAGGGAAGGTTTAGTGAAGGAATTAGTCTTCGAAAGTAGCAATGCTTAGTTTACACAAAAAGTTGTTAGGAAGTTTGTTTGCCTTAAGCAATCCTAAATGCTATGTTAACTAATTTTTTTTCTCAGTTACTTATATGGTTCTTTAAGAACCTCAGTTACGTGTAGTTTCAAGAACTAATCGTAACTACTACCAGCTTTTTCGAATACATAGGAGGAATTATATTTTGCCCAAATAGTTTTTTCACATTAAAGGCTGAATAGCTTTCCACGCTTTTAAACGTATTTTACTGCACATATTCATTTATAATATTGTAAGTGAAATATTTTCTGCTACATGTGTATTTTTGTGGCTATATAGAAAGAACTGTTGTAAAAAAACTCTGCGATTTTGAATTCACGTAGAAATAGAAGAGTTATCGTCGATAGAAAAATGTCAAGAACATTCCTGCGACCGGTTTTCAAATACTCGCTCTTGCAGAAAGTGCATCAGATAGGAAATTTTTGATTTTGGCAAGAAGTTTGAGTACGCAAAAATGGTGGAAGTCAGAGAAATGCCTCAAAAGGTTTATACGCGTGGGATTAAATATGGTTTGATTTTATTACAGCGTACTTTGGAGAAAAATTTGAATAAATATAACGTAACGTTCTTAATTACAGCGTACTGTTCTGGTTATTTGAATACGGCAAAGCATTTGCCTAAAGGGGTTATACCTTCGTAGAAGACTTTCTAAAGCCCGAATTTATGTTACTCATGGGAAAAAGCACGAAAATCAATCACGCTGGCCGACGATAATCTACTGAAAGGGGTATGCCTTCATGGAAGATTTTCTTGAGCCCGTATTTACGTTACATATAGGGAAAACAAATTTTGTAACTCCACCGTTGAAGAGACTTCCTTCTTTGTCAAACTTACCAGTATTCAAGAGTTTTAATCCTAGGCCGGTAGTGGATACAATACAATATACCGTATTCTTCCGTGTATAAGGCGTTCTCGTATATAAGCCGCAAACTTAGGTTTTAGCTCTAACTAATTTTTGTTTTCCAGAATAAATGGCGGATAGCTGCCCATCATCTACAATATGCTTTTTGAGTTGTTTTCACCTCCAAACTAAAATAAAAACAGTACATACTACATACTAAAATAAAAGCAGTACATAACACATGCAGGAAAAAATATATAGATATAGATATTTTAATTACTTTTTAAACTTACTCTAATACCGCAATAACCAGAACGCATTTACTCAGAAAGAAGCGAGTATTAGTATTTTACCTGGTGTACCAAATGATCCTAAATTATATTTTATCCATGTATTAATGCCAAAAAGCGTAGACATTTAGAAACTTAATATTGGTAGTAGAAATTTAGGTACATATTCAATCACTTAGAGACTAAGATGAACAGCAATCCCATGATCACACTCGCGAGTTCATCTTTGAAGAATAGGACTCAGGTGGAAGTACAGAATTTGAAGCATCGCAAAAGTCATTAATTATTTTTCGTTATAATATTGGTATATGTAATGCGTTCGATGTCCATCTATTTTTTAAACTGAAATTTGCTTTTTGGATCAGCTGCAGGGGGGTGAAAGCGGCTGAAAATGGTCGTTCCGTTCGGGGTTCGAGTGCCGGAGAACGGGCTGGCTTCATGGGCGTTTTCTCCATGTGTAACGTAGATACGAGTCAGTTTCCCTTTAAAAGTCCTCCAGCGAAATATCCCTTCACTTTCTGTAAAGTACTTGGTAGAGAAGCTTGGAAGTAAATAATTAAAAAAATAATACACTGCGTGGTCGATTACCTGTTTTTTCTCTGACTCGTGACTTAAAGGAAAAAATCTGATGTATACACCACATGACTTCCTTGTACGGAATATTAAATTATACGCATTTTTTCTTGCATTTCATTTAAACTTATTGGATTGAACTTCGCCGACAGCGTATAAACCACAGTAGAATAAATGCATTCTTTAAAATTCACTCTAGTATTTGTTTACCATAGCGAAACTCTGGCGCTAGGTTCACTTAACAGTATTCATATTATAACTCATAATGCACAAAATTTATATGATTGAAAGAATAGAATTATCTAATCGTTGCCACATGTTCTATTCAAATACTATAATAAAGCTAGAACGATGTATAAAAGAAATTAAGCAAACAAAACAAAAAAGAAACAGTTTTTCACAGACGATTGAGTATTTCTCATTTAATTAATTCAGTTCTCACTTCGCGAGAAGGCAAAAATAGATAGAAACTCAAAATATCTATATTAAAAATTACGAAGTAAATCTTAAACACTTATTTCCTCGAAAAAATTCCAGAAAGGATTAAGCATGATTTAATTGCCAATAATAAATGAAGGCGTTATCTTTGTTGTTGCGAAGCTAAGTTTCTCTAGATTGGCAACACATCCACTAGTCTGCTGTTTCAAATGTAAACAATCAATGGCCGCCATCAAAAAAAGTCTTAGTGGCACTTAAACAACTTTAAAATTGTTGATAATACTAAAAATATTGCATACAGATTTACTAAAGGCATAAAAACCTTAACCGGAAGAAAAAAATCAACATAATTCAATCATTTTTAAAGCAAAAAATGTACAATTTACAAACATAT